>NW_004567123.1:5973915-6017480 GCF_000260355.1 Condylura cristata
AGAAAATAAAATAAATTAGAAGAGAGCACAGAAAAGCAAATCTTAACCAACAGAAAAAGTTGAATAAGTCTGATTTAATTTCTTTTTAAAAAATAAACATTAATCAAGAAATGAGCATAAATATTCAAAATAAGACGAGACAGACGGCAAATGAGCCCTGACTTTGCAAAGCACATTTTTAAAACCCTAATTTTGAAGATCTCTAATATACGCAAAAATTATATACCAACATGAAGTAAAAAATTTTCAAGGAATTTCCAAAAAATTGACAAGAGATGGTTACCACATAATTCTGACAGATTGTCCCAATGCCCCAAACACTGTGCTGGAGCACTAAACAATGAAGGAAAATGTCCTTGCCCTTTTATAAAGTAACTGTAGCATTGGTACTTAACCTGATGGCAACTCAAACACTACAAAATTATAGGCCAATATCATCTGTCAATATTGAAGCAAAATTATAAGTCACATGAGCTACATAAGAGAATTCAACACCACAGGAACAAAATATTTCACCATCATAAAGTGGAATTTACCCATAAAGCAATATTGGTTCAATCTTAGAAAATTCAGTACTTAAAAAAAAAAAAAAAAGAAAATTCAGTACTATTATACAGCATACTAATTGTTCAGAGAAAATCAAGATTGCCTTCACACATGCTGAAATAGTAGACAAACATCTACCCCCAATTCCTTACTTTAAAAAAAAATGGATAGATTTTTAAAACCTTTTATTTCGAATTTTTGATACACAGTTGAAAAAATATCCATTCCCACACACCCATCACCCATGTTACTCTAAATGATGCCATTTTAGAAAATCATAACACAGTGAGTAAAACAAGAAATTAACATTGATACAATTTATTAACTACAGTCCTTAATTAGATTTTGCCAGTTTTTCCATTAACATCCGTTTTTTGCACAGGAACCAGCTGAGGGTCCTACATTGTACTAGTTCTCATGTATCTTTAATCACCAATTTGTGACAGTTCCTGTCTTTCATGAATTTGACTTTTTGAAGACCATCCCTCAGTTTTGGTTTGTCAGGTATTTTTTCAAGATTTGAATGAGGTGTTTTTGTTTGTTTCATTTTTGGCTCACATACCTAGAAGTGATGTTGGGTCCTTTTCAGTGTACCACAACAAGGGGTTCACTAATTCTCATTTGCTGGTGATGTTGACCATGACCTCGATTACTTCGTTAAGGAGGTGTCTGCTGGGTTTCTCCACAGTAAAGACAACAATTTTCCCTTTATAACTAAAAAAAATCTTGGAAGAGCTGCTTTCAGATTACACAAATATGCTGGTTCTTTTCAAACTTTCATGCACTTGGGATCTGTCTACAACAGTTAATTCTATAAGAGCTATCCCTTCTTGTCCATTTCTTTATTCAATTATATCAGTATGGATTCCACTGGTGATAACAGAAGAGTAATCACTTTGCTTTGCTGCTTAGATTATTCTAGCTTCAAACATGAGGAGCTAGCTACTTCAGGTTGGCTTTGTTCCTGCTTTAACCAAAAAGACATTGTGCCAATTACAGGCTTAAGTCTTTTTTTTTTTTTAAAGATTTATTTACTTATGCATACAGAACTGGGGTACAGGTCAGAGGTGCAGGGACGGTGAGAGGGTTCACCATAGACAGAGTAGGAAGCAAAACAGGCCGATTGATGAAGTACACTGCTGAGGGGAGCAGCGGGCGGGTCAGGAGAGGTCTGCCACGCCATGTGGTCACCTCCGGGGCGAGTGGGGTTCGAACTCATGCTGTAGTGGCTTTAGCTTCTTAGCACTGTGCTTTAACCCGCTGCGCCACCAGGGAGGGCCCAACAGGCTTAAGTCTTAAGAAGAAAAGACAGCTTATGCTCTTGGGAAGCCTGGAATACCATGCAAAAACTTCACTCCTCTGCCAGGAGGAGTTAGTTCTAAGCCATGACACTTTGGGGTGGTTTGTTGTACAGCAAACAATAATCAGAACCCTTCCAAAAATGCTGTGCCTTCTCTCTCCTCAGCTTTCTTAATGTCAAAAGCACCTTCCCTATCGTCTAGTTGCCTGCTCAGGCACCTAAATATCAATACTTTCTTACCACATCAAACCAACTACCAAGGTCAACTGAGTTTTTCACTCTGAGAAAACTCTAATTCCTCCCCAACTCCTTACCACATGCAGATGAGAGCAAGTCTTCCTAATAGTCTGTGCAGCCCATCCCCTAACATCCTAGTCGGCCTCATCCATTACTCCCAGAATTAGCTCTAGATACACAAGGTTAGCTATGCACTCATTTGGTAAATATTTATCTAAGCCTCCTCCTATGTGATAAGCACAATTTTAGACATAGAAGAATAAAGACAAATGTCTGTCCTCGTTGACATGACAGTCTAGAGGAGGAAGACATGTTCATAAATAAAACACACAGTATGAATCAGGGAAGAAAAGAAGTGCGGTGAAGTTCTGAAATCTTATTTTTATTTTAAAAAGATTTATTTATTTATGCATACAGAACTGGGGTGCAGGGGTGGTAAGAGGATTCACCAGAGACAATGGGGAGCAGAACAGGCAGATCAATGAGGGGAGCAGTGGGTGAACAGGAGAGGGCTGCTGTGCCATGTGGATCACTTCCAGGGCTGGGGATCGAACTAGCACTGAAGTGGCTGTGGCTCACTTGCAGTGCTGCACTTTAACCTGTTGTACCACCAGGGAGGGCCAAGGTTTTGACATTTTAAATGGTGATTAGGAAAGGATTCTTTGAGATGACTGAGTAAAATCTGAAGGGTATGAGGAGTGAGTTAAGTGGGGAACTTGAAAAAGCATTGGAGGCAAAAGAACAGTCAGTGCAAAGGTCCTGATGTAACACTGAGTCAAGGCATTGGAGAATTCAAGGGAGAGGCTGCTGTGTCATCATTGAGACGGAATGATAGAAGTGAGTTGTAAATTTAAGTGTAAATGTAGGGGAAGATCATACCCAATCTGGAGCACACTCGTTTTGACCTGAGAAGCCACTGGAAGATTTCAAGCAAGTGTATGCCATGATTTGACTTAGATTTTAAATGATCCCCCTGATTGTTGCATTGATTCATATGTCATAAGGGAGACCAAGGGAAGAAGGAAATCACCCAAAAGTTACTATTATCATGTGAGATGGTGGCCTGGACCTTGCCGGAATAGCAGAGACTGGAGATTGCTAAAGTCCAGATTTGTTTATTGTAGCTGGTGTGGAAAGAGCAAGAAAGGATCAAGGTTGACTCCAAGGTTTTGAGCCTGAGCAATCTGAGTAGGAAATCAGTTTATCGTTGAACATATTCAGTCTAGATACCTGTGAAATATTTAAGTGAAAATGTGAAGTAGACAACAGGAGACTAGAATTTGGCATATATACAGAATTGAAGGCAGAGGTTACACTGAACTTCAGAGATAGCCACAGCCCTATAAGGGTTGAAAGTGTAGCCAGCAAAGGAGAGAGAGAAGCCAGTGGCCTATTAGGTAGGAAGAAAAGCTGAAAACCAGGACAATCATGTGAAAGGATATTTTGAGGAAGTATGCAACTATATAAAATATTGCTGAAAACTGTGGTATTGAGTTCTAGAGAGACCACTGGTGACCTTGATAAGAATATTTTTTCTTGGCTAGAATTGAAAAAGTCTCACTGGAATATTTAAAAGACAACAAAACCGTACAAATAAAGTCAGCAAAAATAGACAGTTCTTTCTAGGAGTTTAGCTCTACAGGGGAGGAAAGATATAGGGCTATAGCTGGAGGTGGAAATCATGGGCACTGCCTAAAACCTTTAGTGACGCCCATGACTCCCCATGTGAACTTCCTTCCAGTTAGCAAGGACAATGACTGGTGCCTTTACATGTATCACCTACTTTTTTTGACCAAGTGCCAGGTACTGTATTAGTAACCCAAGAGGTACAAGGACGAATGGTGAATTCAAGAAACTACCTCATAGTCCAGTGGAACAGGCAGAGTCATGAGCTCCAGAATTCTGATATGTCAGGTGTTCTGTGGACAGAATGGGATACTGCCTGGAGAAATCCAGGAATGTTCTATAGTGAGATCACATCTAAGCTTAAACAGCAAGTTTTTATACTAAACCAGAGCCACGTAGAAATCAAAGAGCATAGAATGGAACATATCTCTCTGCAGTTATCATACAGGGTCTTGAAGGAGCGGCTCAGAACTGCAAAGGTAACCTGGACAAGTTGAAGCAGTAATCCCAGCTAATAATGACTTTGCTTTGTACCAGGGGCTCTAATGTCATCACTTTCTGTGAGGTAGATATCATTATCATCCCCATTTTACAGATAAGAAAAAGGAGGCTCAGGGATATCAAGACTCCTGGCCACACAGTTTGAATGCAGCAAAGTTGAGAACTGCTAGGCAGTCTGGTTCTGGAATTTGAAAAGCAAACAATTAGAAAGATCAGGTTGAATGGCAAAATCAGCATTTGTATCTCAGGAGCCCAATTCAAGAAGTATAGGGAAAGAGTGCAAGGAGGTAGAAGCTAGTTGGTATGGAAGCAGGGACAAAAGGAAGGAAACTGAATCAAGGGTTACATCACAGAAAAAAGTAGACACAACGGTCAACCAAATGGAAGGTAAGTCTGCAAAGAACAGAGATCCCCCAGGTACAAGGCCCAAGTTGTACTACAGATGAAAGTTGCAGCTGTTAACATAAGGTAGTGACATCAGAAGAAATGGGAGGAGATGCAAATGCAAAGAAATCACTAAGGTGATTTCCAGACACATTTCCCCCTCCTGCTTGTGAAAGAAAGGTTCTCACTTAAAAAAAAATCGCTTTAGGGCCCTCCCTGGTGGTGCAATGAGTTAAAGCACAGCACTGTGGAGTTTTCTGAAGCCACTGCAACAAGAGTTCAATTCACAGCATGAGTTCAATTCACAGCCAGGGGGGGACCCGCATGGCACAGCCACTTCTCCTGACCCACCTGCTGCTCCCCTCAGCAGTGTATTTCACTTGATCTGCCTGTTCTGATCCCCACATTGTGTCTGGTGAAACCTCTCACTCCCCTGCACCTCTGGCCTGTACCCAGTTCTTGTAAGCATAAATAAATAAATATTTTTTTAGAATTGGGAGGAAGAACATATATTTTGTTGGGTATAGTCATTATGTCTTAGAGACACCTACTGAAGTATTTGCAGGAGACCAGATAAAACTAGAATTTGCTGCAAAATGATTTAAAGGGGACATTGGATAGAACAAAAATAGAATGTTGGTAACTTCGCAGCAGACAAGGCCTTGGGTGAGTATTCAAAACAAACCCTGAGAGAAGGAATGCTAGGACAACAGGGAAGGGCCATTAAGTGAAGACACCAGGTCTTAAGAATAGTCTAGGTAAAACCACACTACCCTTACAACAGACCTTGTTTCCTGGGCAAATAGCTGGAACTCTGATCCCAGAATGGGATGCTATAGGGTACAAGCTGTTAAACAGTTACCCATTTGAAAGAGATTAATGATGCTCACCTAAAGCTGGGCTGTAAGGCACCCAGATGTCCTCCCTCTGCCCACTGGCAGTCCTTTCTGGGCAGGCAGCTGCTGCCCAAAAAGCAGGAATGTTACTGGAAATACTCAAGCTCCAGCAGGGTAGGGCACCACTTCTTTAAAGGCATCAGGAATGGACCTGCCACAGAAAAACATATTGTGGGCAGCTTGCTAGGGCATGGGCTTTGAAAACAGCCTGCTCTGACATGCTGCTCACACTGAACTTGAACTGGACTTCTCTCACCTTTGTTCTTCATAAGGAGAGTTAATGCTTTCTAGCCACTGAGTATATACCAACTGTCCTGGAACTGTAGGAGTTATACCTCATGCTAGTCTTGCAACCAGCCAAGGGGATACTTCATTAACTTTGTTTTTTAAATGTGGAACTTGATGTACAGTATAGTCAGTCTCTTGCCCAAGATGATAAAGTGACTCTCTCTCTTTACATATATATATATATATATATATTGACAAGACTGGATGAAATCTGGCTGTGGAGGTCCAGGGCAGCAATAGTGAACCTCTACAGGTTATAAGAATTCTCAGTGTATTTATTCTGACATGAACCAAAACTGATCATGGGGTGATAAGCTTTGAATCTGGGTTTGAATAAAATTTCTCTGGGATAAAAAATTAAAAGAACTTAAAATTCCAAAACATAGCCACGCCAGAGATTTGGGAATCACAGGTTTGGAGAATCATGATTCCTATGGTCAATGACCGCTCCCTGGAACCTTCGGGAAACTTGCTCAGAGGGTCCCTCTTCTTCCAAGGCCTGACCCCGGGTGGGGGCTAGGGTCAAGCTGCGACCATACGATCACGCCAAAATGATCATTCTAATCCCTGTCCAACACGGGCACATGTGGCTAAGCCTGTGTGCCCCTCACCCCTTCCTCACTACAAAACCACCGAGTGTGCCCGAAGACGATCAGCCCCCACTAAAACCCCACATGGACACAAGGGGGCGAAGGGTTCACACCGTCTGCTGGAAAATGTCAGGCCCCCAAAAGTCTACTTACTCAATGCCCTAAACCCGGGGATTTGTGGCATGAGCGACCCCACCTCAATATCGTGACTTCAGCCAAGGCCGAACGAGTCCCCCACCCACAGGAACCGTAGGACGCAATGCCAAAGCGCGGGACCCAGCACCCTTGGGTTTCACAAACGAGCTTCACCCACATCCCTCGGAGAGGGACTCGCCCACACTCCCTAAAAAGATATCCAGGAGAGCACGGCCTGAGTTGCGGCAGCGCGTTCCCTCCTCTACCTTCTCTCCCGCCATCTGCACGGCCACCAGCCTCGACCCACAGACCAGACTTTCGGCAGCTTCCTTCCCGTGCAGGGAACGGCACGGCTGCGGCCAGGGGGCCGCGGGAATCTCACTCACCAGCGCCATCAAAGAACAAGGGGTCAGTCCCGACACCAGCTGGAGAGCTACTACTGCAAGGCCCGGGACTACATTACCCAGAGTACTGCCCCCGGACCACACCTCCCAGGATGCTCGGCGCAACCAGAGGAGGGCTGACGGCCAGCAGTTCTTTCGCCTCCAAGGCAGCAGTTTCTGGGTAACGTAGTCGGGTCACTGGAGAGTGACCACTGTGGCGCCTGGATCCTCCGCTGCTTGTTCTTAAAACCGCGTTCACAAAATATGCAGAGGGCCCTGGGTGAAGCTCCCTGTCGGGACATGACCCTTTCGCTAACGCCTTCGCCTTAACTACACTCCCCAGTGACAACTGCGACACCCCCCGCTTCCGGTACCGGGAGGGGTCTCCCCCCGCCCCTGGCGCGCCAAAGTGACGTATCGCGGAGCTAAAGTTGAACTTCTAGCTAGCTAGTAGGTGAACTGGAGTGTGGAGCGTCAGGTCTCCTGGTTCGTGGCTCGGGGTTGCAGACTGCCTGGTGCTCCGTGAGCGCGGGGCAGACCTCATTTCGCTCCATTCACGTGCCCTTTTAATTCTATTTAAACCCTAGGGGGCATCGAAACTGGGAGAGACAGACAGTCTTGACAGTCTTCCAAGGTCCCCCATTCCCTACGAGATAGAAACAGATTCTGAGTCCCCGTCCTCAACCCAAACACTCCGCTGAGGGTGCCATGAAACCTTGATCCTTTGTTGGAGTACGCGGATTTATGGGCAGTCTCTCATTCATCTTCCGGGAGACAGGAACCTCACTCAGAGACCATAGTTTGGGGTTGAGCACCCCCTCTCTCCTGCCGGTTGACTTGGCCGGCTGTGGATCTTTGTTAAGCGAGGTGGTTGAGAACAGAGCTGCGCTGGTGCAATAGGGTCATTGATAGCAAGTCCCATTTAACTCGTGGAAGCAGGTTTCTACTGCGTCACACTTGGGCACTTATATTTACTTTTCTCAGGTATGGTTTCTGAAATTTCATCCTTTAGGAAGGAAAAGAAGAGCCCTCCCTGGTGGCTCAACGTCTTAAGCCGCAGCGCTATGAAGATATCCTCAGTTACGCAGCACGAGTTGTATCCCCAGCCAGGGAGGTGACCCACATGGCGCAACAGACCTCCCCTGTCTCCCCCACTGCTCCCCTCGGCAGTGTATTTCAGTCAGCCTGCCTGTTCTGCTCCTCACTCTGCCTCTGCTGAAACCTCTCACCCTACTGCACCTCAGACCTGTACCCCAGCTTGTATAAGCATAAATAAATAAATCTTTTTTTAAAAAAAAGAAATAAAAGTTAAAATCTGTATGGCCAGAATAGCCAGAAAGAGACAAGAATTGCCATAGGCAGTGAATCCATCCTCCCCCCCCCATTTTTAAAGATTTACTTGTGCATACAAAAACTGGGGTGTAGCCTAGAGGTGTGGGAAGTGAGAAGATTCACCAGAGACAGAGTGAGGAGCAGAACAGGTGGGCCTACTGAAATACACTGCTGAGGGGAGCAGCAGCAACACAGGAGAAGACTGCTGGTTGTGTGGTTTATCTCCCTGGTGGGGGATCAAATCCAGGCCAGGGTGGCTGGCAAGAGATTAACACCTGCACCACCAGGAGGCGCCCTCCCTTTTTATTATACAAGATTGCTTTATTCCTAAATTCATTTCAAGCCTTGCCTGGGAGAAGTATAAAGTCTTACCAGGAGCCCTCTCTCACATCCCTGACTGCCCCACCAAGTGACTCATTTATTTATCAAGAAATTAGTTGTTAATGTACATGGAGGTTCAAAATAACAATGCAAGGACATCCAGTTTATGTTTAAGTATCAGCAGTGCTTGCTCTATTCAAAAGGCAGGGTTGCTGGGATCTCAGACATCTGGAGATAAGAAACTTTCAGAATGAGGGCTGCCTGCATTCCCCTGAGGGAATAAGCAAGATGAGGAGTTGGATAAAGTCAAACTATTGGAAAGAAAGAGGGAATCATGCCAGTCCCAGTTCTGAGTCACTGGGCAGACTGCCCTGGCCTAAGGGAGATAGCAGAAGTCATTGAATTAGAATGGTTTTACATGCATATAGATGAGGGTGTGATCTAGCTGTCCATAGGTGAAGACAAATTGCCATCTGAACTGTTTACTTTCTAAAAACACATCCTGTACCTTTCTCCATCTTTCCCCCCCATACTTCCCTCCCTTTTTACCCCACACCTCATCTGGCTGGTCTTCTTCCCTTGCTCTTCTAAATCCTTCCCATTCTTCAAAGCCAAAGTTGCATTTCTCTCATGATATATTCTCTGATCTCTGTCCTACTTCTTCAGATTCTTGAGATCCTTCTGATCTTGCCTGTACCTGGGAGCTTTTAGATATAATGTCTAAACCCCAACCCCCCTAGAGATTATGAGTTTGGGATAAGGCCCTAGCATCCATTATTGATAACAAAGATGTGTTTACCCTAAGAAAGGAAGAGTCATGATAATGTAGAGGAGAAATTTTTGTTTTGGGAAATCTAAAGTTTGTTTGTTAGTTGCTGCTACTACTGAACAACATACCTGTGTGGATGATTTAACCTAGAATTCTCGAATGTTAATGTATATAAATATCACCTGGGATCTTGAAAACTTGAAAATTCTGCTCAGCATGCCTGTGGTGGAGCCCAAACATCAGCATTTCTAATTGCTTCTGGATGATGTTGACTCTGCTTATCCTTAGACCAGCTAACAAGGATTTGGCCCATTTAGGGGCTTAGAGTCTTACCTCTAATATGATTAAGTCAAATAACCTCCATGTTCCACAGACTCAGAGGGGCAGTGATTCTATATCTATTTTCACATGTAGTTTTCCTAAGTTTAAAGCACCTGCTTTTTTTTTTTTTAAGGTTTACTACTTATTTATTCATAGAGAACTGGGGTACAGGCCAGAGATGCAGGGGCAGCAAGAGGCTTCACCAAAGACAGAGTGGGGAGCAGAACAGACAGCGATGAAGTACACTGCTGTGAGGAGCAGCAGGTGGGTCAGGAGAGGTCTTCCTTGCCATATGAATCACCTCCAGGGCCGGGGATCGAACTCTCACTGAAGCTCACTTGCAGTGCTGTGTCCTAACCCATTGCACCACCAGGGAGGGCCTAAAGCACCCACTTTTACAAATGCTATTTCTATTTACAAGCCCTGTAATAGCCAGAGTAGGACCTAGACAGTAGTCAAATGAAACTGGTTGAAAAGAGAGTGGCATTAATAGTCTTGGAATCTAAGCACCAGATTTGTAGTAAAGACAGGATCTGTCCTGCTAGCCTTATAAATCCCCTTTTCCACTACTATGAGTTCTAAATAGGTTCTTCAGCCCACACTCTGGCTTTCTCAACCAGCTTAGCTGTGTCCTGAATGGCACCTTAAGTTCATATCCTATGGTTATCTCATTTTCTTTCCTAAGAGCAGGAATTTCATCTTTTGAAACCAAGACTCATCACCCAGCTGCAGTTGACCAAAAGGATTCCCAACATCTTCTGGGCCCTTGTTCATGTAAAGGGTGACTTGACTGCATTTGACACAGCAGTTAGCAGGTCAGGAAGGTGGAAATATCATTGAGCTTGTAGGGAGGAAGTCTTCTGGTTTCGTTAGTGACTGTTCAGATTGGTTGGCCTTGTCTCCCTTCCTGACTCATCTTTATCCAAAAGAAGGGTTTCTGGCATATTTTTTTTTCTTCTTCCTCTGCTAGGAAATCACCCTTCCTCTCACTGGGTTTGCCTTCTCTAGCCTACACAGTCTTTCTCTACTCATGCACTTTCTCACTTGACCTGATCTTAAACAAGCACCAACCCTGTATGCCTAATGCTGCTGCAGAAGTTGTATGTTTAGAGAGAGAGCCAATAAATACCTTTTCTTTATCCCACCTGCGTTCTTTTATTCTGAGCCTATAGATTTGGCTTGGGACATTTGGTCCCAATTGGCTGTGTGATCATGGGCAAGGGGCTTGCCCTCTCATGGTGGTGAAGATCATGGTTTTCAATGCATAAAACAGAAGAAAGGAAATTCACTAAAGTGCCCTGTGAGGAGATAAGATATCCTATTTTCTTGGCATGTACCATGACTTTAACTTATGCTTCATTATGAATCCCCATCCTTTAGCAGCTTTTAGATATGGTTTTAATGGCAGAATTGGTTTATAACTTGCCTTCATTTGTGAAGAATTTTTTTTTCTAGATATTGAATTTTCCAGACTTTCTTTTAGCTTTTTGAAAGATGTGCTTCCATTATATGTTGGTCTACATTATTTCTTTTTTTTTAAGATTTATTTAAATCTTACAGTTCTGCGTACAGACCTAGGGTACAGGCCAGAGGTGCAGGGGCTGTGAGAGGATTCACCAGAGACAGAGGGGGGAGTGGAACAGGCAGATCAATGAAGTACACTGCTGAGGGGAGCAGTGGATGGTCAGGAGAGGTCTGCCATGCCATGTGGGTCACCTCCAGGACAGGCAGGGATCAAACTTCATGCTGAAGTGGCTTTAGCTTCTTAGTGCTGTGCTTTAACCTGCTGTGCCACCAGGGAGGGCCCCTATTTTTTTTTTTAAGATTTATTTATTTATACATATAGGACTGGGGTACAGGCCAGAGGTGCAGAGGGTGAGAGGATTCACTAGACACAGTGGGGAGCAGAACAGGTAGATTGACGAAGTACACTGCTGAGGGGGAGCAGCGGGTAGGTCAGGTGAGGTCTGCTGCCCCATGTGGGTCAGCTCCCTGACCAGGGATCAAACTCAAGCTGCGCTGGCTGCAGATAGCTTCACAGTGCTGTGCTTTAACCAGTTGGGCCACAAGGGAGGGCCCTGGTCTGTATTATTTCTTATGCGAAGTCAGTTTTAATGTATATTATTATTCACTACGTATAAGCCTTCCTTGTCTTCTGGATGCTCTTGAGATTTTGCTTTGGCTTTTCAGAAGTTTAGCATATATGAGTTTAAATGGTCTGTTTTTGTGTAGTGGTAATTGTAGTTTGGTATTTATCCAATTTGAGGTTCGTTGAGATCCTCCAATCTGTAAGTCAATTTTTTTATTCAGTTTTGGGAACTTTGGTTGTCATATCTTGAAGTAATATTTAAGCCCTTATTTGATTGCATCTCCTTTTGGGTCCCCAGTTTCACATATGTTAGACTGGTTAATTATCCCACAGTTCAGTGAGACTTTGTCCAGTAGTCTTCACTATTTTTTTCTTCGTCAAATTAGTCAATTTCAGTGGCTCTGCCTTCAAGTTCACTGGTCCTTCATTTTGCCATATTGAAACAAAAAAAGAAAATCTGCTAATTTGGCTATAATTGTGTGGGTTTCTCATAATTTTAAGAAAAGAAACAATTAAAAGAAGGGGATATGAAAGAAAAACATCTCATTTATAGCAGAATTTAAAAGATAATGAAAATGACTATGGTGATGGCACACAGGTAATTTGGTGATTGGATGCCCATAGGGGTTATAATTGAGGTGGGAAAAATGCACAAAATGATGGAAAAATAAACTATTATGTAAAAAAAAGTAATAAAAATGCTGTTTCCTTCTAGCTAATTCTATTAGGAATCATAAACTTTGACACCATTGGACTATAAGCTCTTTGGATCTAACTCAAGAATTTTTCTTAACCTCTAAAAATGGAACCATTTTAACTAATCATGAAAAATATCTATGACCCACCCAGAGTGTTAATTTCCAAATTTCTACTTTCTAACATTCTAATATGCATGAAATTTTCATCTTCAGTGAACAACTTAGAAATGTTTTTCAGCATGTACACTTATGTTGCCTTTTTCTTAAGTGCTAGAGGTTTGTCCTTATGATGGAAATAAGAATATTATAATGAAAACCAGCATTATGATCAGTAAATCCACTATATAAATGATCTTATTATTGAAAGAACAAATTTAAAGATTATAAAATAAAATCTTCAATCCAAGTTAGAATAAAATAGCAAAAATAAAGAAAACACTCTACCATTTCTGATTGTAATAATTCCACTGTAATAGATGATCTTATTGTTGAAAGAAAAAATTTAAGAGGTGTGTAAGTAAATCCAAGTTTGAATAAAATAACAAAAATAACCACAAAGGCATAAATTTAATGACCTGGAAAACATATAGCAAAATTGTGATAATAATTTAGACTTCCTGGCACAGAGGGCTCAGTACCTGTTACCTGGGACTCCTTACTGCTGTTTCCACATTCCCCTCCAACAACTTCGCCTTTTTCCAAGAATGAAAGTTTATAATTCTCTACCTATAAGTCATATCCTCATCCATCCTAAACCCTGCCCGTCCTCCAAATAACCTTTTCACAATAAACAGCAGGGGGCGCCATAAACACAGGAATCCATCCTCTTCTCTGTATGCCGTTCTAGAATACAGGTAGAGAATGCGAGTTGACTAATTTGTAAAAAATCTGGGTTAAGTTGTACAAAGGCTAGCCTGTTTCTGAACAGTATCAGTAGCCAAAGCCTCAGAGGAATCTGCTTCTTTTGTATCTTTCCAATTATTTGTTAGAAGAAACATTTACTTGTATGTATCATTGTATCATTGTATGTATCATTGTAGGTATCATTGAAGATGATGACATGTGTTCTTAAACAGTGGATCCCACATCAGTGGATTTAACCAAACATGGGTCAAAATTGTGTACAATGTAATAGATCTACTAGTGCACTTACAGACTTTTATGTCCTAAAACCAGTTACACTGATCCCAACGAACGACTATAATTCCATGGCAACATACTGCTCTAAAATCAAACACAGCTAAATGATATAACCACTCTTTTTGTTTTCAGAAAGCAGGTGTTTCTCACGATGTCCCCAGGTTCCCAGAGAATGGATGCATTCATTCGTTCCTAGCTAGTGAGGGTCTGTCATGTGTTGAACACTCAAAAGTTTATAGCATTAACAGAAAAAGCTCCCATTAAAGTTTATACTATAAGAGCATTTTAAGATGGTGTACTGAACTGGATCTTAGGCATAGTAATAACATTTGGAGTCATATTTGGAGCTAACCAAAAAGTATAAAAATAAAGCTTCTCAGAGGGTAAGAAATCTGCTTATCTGTTAGGAGTTTTTTTCACCAGCAAAATGGGATAATTGAAAAAATTGTCAAAGGTACAGATACATCATACTCCATAGTCAGACAAGAAAGCCAGCTCAGTTTGTCTTATTTTGCAGCCTCAGAGTAGTACACTGGATGAAAGTATGCCAATATTCAGACTAAGCGAGGCAGCTAATGCACTCTTTGTGGCAAACAGCACAAGTTCTAGAATTAGGGTGCCAGCCTGAATCCCAGTTCTGCCACTCACTAAATGTCTAACTTCGGGGAAGCTTCTTAATCTAACTTAATTAAGTCATGTGAAGATTCCATATATCCATAGATATAAGTCATTGAAACAGTGGCCTGGCTTCTTCATTATTCAATAAATATTCATACTCATCAGCATGATTGTCATTATAGATTCAAGTTGACCCAGTCCCAATTTCTTTTCATCCTAAATTCTTTAAATTTTAAAAAGACTTAATGATTTTTTTTTTTAGCCAGTTGGCCAAAACAAAAACATTTCTCAGGCACTTACTATGTGTTTCATACTGTTCTACGCACTAAGGATTTGGCAGTTAACAAGGCCAGAGCATCTATCTTCTCAGGAATTTGCAATTCCAGGGGAATGCTGGACAATAAATACATAAAGCAATAAAACATTTGTAAGTGTAGCAAATATAAGTTGTATTTCTTTCTTTAGGGCTAATTTTTCCTGTTTTTTTAAAATTACTTTTAACAACATTAAAATATTATTTGTGGTTTTTTTTTAAAGATTTATTTATTTATACATGCAGAACTGGGGTACAGGCCAGAGGTGCAGGGGGTAAGAGGATTCGTCAGAGACAGAGTGGGGAGCAGAACAGACAGAATGACTGAAATACATTGCTGAGGAGAGCAATGTATTCAGGAGAGGTCTGCCACACCATGTGGGTCAACCCTCTGGCCAGGGATGGAGTTCATGCTGCAGTGACTGTGATAGCTTCATAGTTCTGTGCTTTAACTGGTTGTGCCACCAGGAAGGGCCCATTTGTGGTATTCTTGAGGATACATCACTGTGGACTGATTTTATCACCCCAAAATTCAAATGTTGAAACCTAATCTGCAATAAAATAGTATCAGAAGATAGGACCTTTAGGAGATGATTTGCTC
Source organism: Condylura cristata (assembly GCF_000260355.1). NCBI lineage: Eukaryota > Metazoa > Chordata > Mammalia > Eulipotyphla > Talpidae > Condylura > Condylura cristata. The sequence goes on from NW_004567123.1 coordinate 5,989,004, forward strand.
ACAAGGACAAAGCCTTCTTGAATGGAATTACTGCCTTTATAAAAGAGATACTAGAAAGTTCCCTGACCCTTTTCTCTATGTGATGACAGAGAAAATGACTGTCTGTGAAGCAGGAAGTAGGTTCTCACAGATACTGAATCTGTAAGACACCTAAACCTTGGGTTTCCCTGCCATAGAACTAGGAAGAATAAATGTCTGTTGTTTAAGCCACCTAGTCTGTGATATTTGTGTTATAGCAGTTGGAGCTAAAACATGTTCATAAAACAAAAACTGCCACCTGGCAGAATGGATGCATGAGTCCTAACAAAGAACTTAAGTCCAGATAACTATCCTCTGGTCTCCTCCACTTCTACAAGATGTAAACAGAAGCTGGACATACTATACATTTTCTTTTGGTAAAAAGAATTTTGCATTTGACCACAACAGAATTTTAAGACTGATTAGATCTTGAATTCTGTTTGTTCTGGCTAAAGATTAAATTCCAGGCTGGTATCCATAATATGATTCTAGCAACTAGAAAACGAATGGGTCATGTGTCCTTTGAGCTCTGTACTAATATCTGGGTGAAATGAGTATATGTTACTCTTCATATATTTCTTGCCAGTCAGTCATCTTCAGCATGCAGGACTGCTTCTACTATTCCAGAAAACATGTGTATGCAAATTAGAAAAAGATACCCCCTTCCTTAAGCATTTTACTCCCACCTTCCTGAAACTTTACATAGTAGATAATTATTTCTACAAAATATAAGATGGGAATTGGACTCCCTAGTTTTGTTTAGTACGCATCCTCACAACCACATCAAACAGCTCTCCTGGTAGGTTTAATCATGTTCCACGAATAAAGAAGCAGAAGTGCAATCTATTTTATAATTTTTTTGTTTTGGTAATTACTTTTTACCACTTCCCCATCACCAACTCTTCTTACTTGGAAGCAAACATAATTTTCATGCCAGTAATTAAAAAGTCCATAAGAGGTCCTAGCAATTAAGTACATTCCTGGATGAAGACAGTTAATATCTAAATGACTACAGCAAACAAGCATGCAAATGAAATTGCATACATATATCCTCAGAAAAAAATTACAGAAATCATCCATCCCAGTCTGGTCTGGCTTCAGTTTCTCTCTGAGCAGCTAGATTAGTCTTCTGCTTTTATCATGCCTGCTAAATGAGTATTGTTCCATTGTTTTGGAATCACAATGGCTTTATAATCTCTTGAGTCCAAACCAGCCTCCATATATATGGGGGAGAATACAAGATACAACCCATATCAGAACAGCTCTTTAACATCAGGTAGATAATCTCGCTTGAAAGATCATCAGGCACCTTCAAGCTCAGCATGTCTCAAATTCACCCCATTTTCTTCCCTCCCAGTCAATGCCTTTCTCCTTTTTGTCCCTTGATCTTGACTAATTTCTTTACTCTCAGTTTCACAAATGATTAACTACCTTCTTAAGAGTCTTTTCCAACATGACCCTTTCCCTTCATCCAGACACTAAAGCTGTTACTAAGCACCCATGACCTGCTCCAGATTCTTAAATCTGTCAGCTTTTCTCTGCTATGTTGTATCAGCCTTGGATGTAGCCTCAGACCCTTGTCTTTTCAGCCAGTGTTCTGGCCATTCAGAAATCTCCTCACCTCCATTCCATTTTCTCCAGTTATCCAAACAGAGTTCTCATCACTTACCTAAAACCCTTATAAGCCTCCAGAGGCACGTTACTACTTTTAGAGCAAAATCTCATTCTGTTCCAGTCTACCCCAACTTGACCGTTGGTTTGATCACTAATCATTGTCCTTGTTTCTACTCCTCCCTTCACCTAAAGGACTCTGTACCTTTGCAATGTCCTTAAAATTACCTCAAAATGTTGTGCTTCAAACCCCTCATCTTCCTGTGCCCCATGGACTGAATGTCACCCTTTCTTCCTCTGGCAGACCTTTATTCATCCTTCAAGGCCCCATTGAAATATCACCTCTTCTTTGAAGCTTTCCCTACCCTACCCCTTCCATTGATTTTTCCTGGTGTATGTCACATAACCTCTACTTTAATATTTCTGCCATGATGAGTTGCAACATGTTTCTCACAGTTTTCTCTCCCAACAGGAATGAGTTCCCACAAGGGAAGTGCCAGAATTCATTTTATCTCCCAGCACCCTCAGAGTTGACATTCAGGACTCAAGAGTTGGTTGAAACCTAGAAATGGAAAGATAAGATGATAAGATAGGCAGGTGAGTCTAAGGACTATAGAGCAAGTGTTGATGAGTTTCGGGGAGAGCAGGAAGGAGATAGCTGTTGCCCTGGTGGGCCACTGGTGGGGGAGGTGGCTGGAAAACTCCAGATTGTTAATAATCAGAACTTTTCATCAGGAGTGTTTCCTGATTTGTACATTTGACATTCTGGGGTTCTATTGGACCAGGTTTTCCAAGTGAAATAAATGGTCTTTGCTCTTGACTCTAAGGTGACAAGCTCTAGAAAGATAAACAAGCCCTCTTGATTAAGTGAATTGGAAGTTCAGAACTTTAGAATTGATTGATCAGCAAGGGGTCAGATATTACATAGTTACATCTTTCAATCAAATTTTATTAATTTCCCACTCAATTAAGAAGCTATAATTTTGAGAGTCAGCTTCATACCTCAAACTCTATACATGCTCTCCCCTCCTCTGTCCAAGCCTTATGGAATATAATAGTTAGCTTTCTTATCTTCATTCAATTTAGTATTCAAATTTGTTATAGGAACTGATTCAGTTTTGCTCTTATATTTTCAATTTCTTTTAGTTGAAGAGAAGATCCTACTGGAAATTAAAGCTGAATGTGTCCCTTTATGTTGCCTGCTTGAATTCACTTTCTTTTTGCCTGAAAACAAACCCTTTTCAGGACTTTTACAGGCCTTCTTAGGTGATGAATATTTCAGTAGGTTAATTTAAAAAACAAATCCACATCTCCCACAAATATATTCATTTCTGTAATATTTCTATTGGATTGACACATTAGTTATATATCTATATTAGTTTGATATAATACCCCCACATTGAGACAGTTACAGCCATGTGCTGGGTGTGCCTGTGTCCTGCTCAGTTAGGTAGCTGGGACCCAAAGGGAGGGACCCTGATCTTGCACCCCAGATGCTCAGAGTCTCCTTGGGGAGATGAAGAAATAAGTATTTACATCAGTATAGTGAGAGAGAAAGGTCTTTAACAGTCTATTGCGCATAAATTCGATCAGGTAACTCTCTGGTAAAGGGTCCTAAGATGGCTGCCAAAAATTGTTACCCAAAAATGTAGTCTAGTCAAGCAAATCCCCAGCTAAGCAGGTAGATGCTCCAGGAAAGGGCTTCTGAAGCATCCTGCTTTGGCCCTCTCCCTTTCCGATGAAGTTTTGAGACATGAGAACTGTGTTTTGTGCAACATCACCTACGTCAGTGCATAGTGCCGGTTCCCAAAACCATGCCTGTGTCTCTCCCGCTTCACAAGGGGCCCTGAGTCTTTCTTATTATTACTGTTGTTGGAAGTAGGATTTATTGCTGAGAGTGACTAAGAAGGGGACAGCCCTGAGTCTCCCTTGAAAGCAGGACCTCCCATTTGGCCAGAAGGCCAAGATTAGATGTATATATGAGCTCACAGCTCTCAGGGATGAGCTGCTTTTTTCCGTACTACCCCTAAGAAGCCCCACTTCTTAGACCTATATCTCTCGTAGTCAGAGAACTGTGTGCTGGGACTTTCCAAAGGCACCCCATATATCAGGCTGAAGCCTGTTTATCCCAGCATGGGGCAGCATCGGTTTGATGTGGAAGGGTGCAGCCATACTCAGATCTGAAATCATCTTTGTCACAACTTTTCAAATGGGCAGCCTCCAGGGCTTTGGAGAGAATGGCTGGTATTCGCTGACACCATGTAGCTGTAGGCTGGGAACTCATCCATTTTTGCTGTCTTCAACTCAGATCAAAGATGTGGATCTCATCTGAGGAGACGCTGGGCTTATCCTTATGATACTGGTAGCACTGGGCCCATGGCAGCTACCTGATCATTGGTGTGGGACCCCACAGAAAGAGCAAGATGTCCTGATATCTGGTTACTGGGACCAGTGGGACCCAAACTCTAGAGTCAGTATACTAGAGATATGCGTTCTCTTTTACCTGTAATTAGAGTTGTACTGCTGTAATTAATTATAGTTGTCATCAGTTCATTTTTCTGATTTAGGAAAATTGCTTTGTATTAATAGGCTGAGATACTTTCACCTCAAGAATAGACATTTATGTCAACCCACATAGGATTGTGAGTGTATCATGTGTTAGGGATACAGAGACTGCCAGAGAAGACCCTGAAACACTTCAGATTCTTTTTGTCACTCAGTAATAAACCAAAGAAGATGATTATAATGAATTGAATGTAAAAAATGGGTATCTCTCCAAAACCATTTAATTCTCAAGAGCACCTGCTCTCCTATTTATTGAAGCATTATTCACAATAGATAAGCTATGGAAACAACCCAGTTGCTCCAAAATAGATGACTGGATCAAGAAGATGTGGCATATATATACAAGGGAATATTACTCAGCAATCAAAAAGATAAACTCATGCCATCCACAGCAACATAGATGGAATTGGAAGTGATCATGCTCAGTGAAACAAGGCAGAAAGAAAAAGAAAAATACCAGATGGTTTCACTTACAGGAGGATTTTAGGGAACCCAAATAAGGGATGGGGGGTGGAAGTAGTAACAAAGTAAAAATCAAAATCAACAGGCAAATATAAGCCAGAGACATTCTTTGGGGGCTGCAGGGAAGAAAACGGTTTAAAACAGGTGGGAAGAGCACAAGGGACTATGGTGATGGTGCACAGGGAACTGGTGGTGGGAACTCCTTGGGGCCATACATGAGTGGATAAAGCATACAATGTATGAAAATGAAGAATGTTGTAAAAAATATACAACTAAAAAAATAAAATAATAAACAATAAAAAAGCAAATGGGATGTCTCTCAAGGACAAATTCTTTTGATGCAGTTCTTCCTTTTTTCATTCCCTTTTGTGTGTGAGTATTATAATGCCTCTCTAGTTGTAGGAGTCTCCAGAGGGAAAGAGTCTCTTATCTGCACCATTTTGTTAAAAGGAATGCTAGCCTTTATTTATTTCTAAAAAATTATTTACTCAAAATACCTTCATTGTTTACTTATGTTGGTAAATGTACTTGTGCCTTCAACACTTTTACAAGGATTTTTGGATCCTCACTAAGAAAAGCCTTGAGGGTGCTCCCTGGTGGCACCATGGATTAAAGCAGCACCTTATGAAGCCGCTGCAGCACGAGTTCAATCCCCAGCCAGGGAGCTGGCCCACATGGCATGGCAGACCTCTCCTGACCCACCTGCTGCAGTGTACTTTGTCGTCTGCCTGTTTTGTTCCCCACTCTGTCTCTGGTGAAGCCTCTCCCCCACCACACCTCTGGCCTGTATCCCAGTTTTGTAAGCATAAAAAAAATCTTTAAAAAAAAGAAAGAAAGAAAGAAAAGAAAAGAAAAGCCTGCTTGAACTTGTCCTGGACACACTTAGCTTGTGGAGCCACCATAGACTGGTTGACGTGCTTTTTCATTTTTAACGGTCTTATTAGAGCTTTAGGTCTCAAAGCACAAACCCCTTTAAGTTGCCCTGTGTACACCCACATGTGGATTTTGGTGGTTTCCCACCCTTGGTTTAGAGGCACATAGTCCTTCTCAGAGCTTCAGGACAGCCTAGTCCTGCTGTGCTGTGGGGTGGTCTCCAGGGCATTATGAAACACTGGGTGCCTCTAGATATCGCTGACTTTATTTCTAGTTTTTCTTTTTATTTTCATGGTGTGGCACTTGGAAGACTTACTTTTTTTTTTTTTTTAGATTTATTTATTTATGCCTACAGAGCTGGGGTACAGGCCAGCAGTGCAGGGCATGGTGAGAGTATTCACCAGAAACAGAGTGGGGAGCAGAACAGGCAGATTGAGTGAAATACACTGTCGAGGGAAGGGTGCAGCAGGTGAGCCAGGAAAGGTCTGCCGTGCCATGTGGGTCACCTCTCTGGGATCAAACTCCTGCCAAAGCAGCTGCTGAAAGCTTCCCAGTGCTGCACTTTAACCTGTTGCACCACCAGGGAGGGCCCAAAGCTTTTGGTATGTGCATTAGCCAGAGATAGCCCTCAGTTTCTTTTAGAGAAATATTAGACTCTTCTTTTGTTTCCATTTTTGGAAAATGTTTCAAGCACTTAAACTTTGATACTGAAGTGTTCTCATCAGATGGCAACATGCACATACATTTCTCCAAATGTCTCTGTGCCTTGCAGGCAGTAGCAACAAGCTCTAACAGGTTCAGGATGAACACCAGCATGGCAGGACTAAGATTCCAGTCTCATCTTTATGGCCAGTTTTTCTGGTGATCTTAAGACAGTTGTAACTACCTCAGACATACTAGGGAAGATACTGCCCACCGATGTATAGGTTTGTAGTATAGATAAATCACATCAGGTCTGCAAATGATTCTCTGCTCTTTGGAAGTCTGTGATGTGATAGAGCCATAATGATTACAGCAGCCAAGAGCCTAACTGTTTTTGATGAGATCTGCTCTAGCAGCAGGGCACTTTGTCGCCCTGTCTGGCTTCATTATAACTAGCAGTTTTCTAAGGAGGCTGTCATGGGGTCTTTTATGAGGACACAGAAAGATAAGAGAATTAAAAGCACCAGCAAATGCATAGGATGGTGTGTTATGATGACGCACTTTTCTTACATCTTTAATACTTTGTGAGGTGATCATTCCTGTAATCGGGACGCCACTATTGTGTAATTTGCTGCATATTTCCAATACCATGGGAAGCCAAGGTCAGGGTAGATAAATGTGGGCCAGCGAAGCCACAATGTCCATTTCCACCCTTGGAGACTTGGATTTTAATAGCTTGAGCAATTTTAAGCTTCCAGATGGTTAGGTGGGTTTCAGAATTTCCTATGATGTTGTAAGCAGGCAGACTGAGGGGCACCTAGGGACCCCCAAACTTGCCTGCTCTAAATAGGTTCTGCCATCTGCCACATAAAGACAAACATGCACTTAGTGCATATGACCTTCAATAGAAGGGAAAGTTAATGGAATGAGTGTGAAATAGAAAAAAAAGAAGAAAAAGTAATTGTTTCCCATTAAACACCCAAAGTGGCCCACCCTCTTGTGGGTAATGCCCAACCAAACAAGGTCGGCCCAAAGTGGGGCCAACTGAGGCCCCAAAACTTGCCACCAGCCTCAGGAAACTTTTGGCGGGGGAGGGAGGGTGAATAAAATCAAAATGTGAATCAAGATAACATTTGCCATTGTCAGTCTCACCAGGGGGTTCTCACTCACTCTTTTAAGTGTCTCCCCAAGTTCTTAACGCAAGTCCAAAGCCTAGAAGCAAGCACAGCTTCTCCTTCACATGTCTGTTCTAGATGCCTCCTCTAAGTATTCTTTCTCCCCTTTTCTAGCTTCCCTTCACCAACCAGCTCCCCCCTTCCATAGGTGGGGGGAACCTGGAACCTCTCCTTTTTTTTTTATTTTATTTATTTTTTTTTAATTTTTTTTATTTTTTTATTATTTTATTATTTTATTTTTTTTAAAGATTTATTTATTTGTGCATACAGAACTGGGGTACAGGCCAGAGGCTCAGGGGCGGTGAGAGGCTTCACCAGAGACAGAGTGGGGAGCAGAACAGGCAGATCGACGAAGTACACTGCTGAGGGGAGCAGGGGGCAGGTCAGGAGAGGTCTGCTAGGCCATGTGGTCACCTCCAGGGCAGGTGGGAATCAAATTCATGTGGAAGTGGCTTTACCTTCTCAGTGCTGTGCTTTAACCCCTTGCGCCACCAGGGAGGAACCTCTCCTTTTTAGATGACATAGTTAATGTTTTTGGACCATTCAAGGGGAAGGGCTCGAACAAGGAGGTGGGAGTCCTTTCTAAGGGCTAGTCTGTTGCCATTCTCTGGAAAGCCATAAAATCTTACAGGCTGTGTGTGGAGTCTGGGATTGTCAACACCAGTGTCAAGAAGATTTCATTAAATCCTTTCCAGACACTATCAACACCTGATGTCAGAGGTCCTCAACTTTGAGATCTAATGGCCTCCCTATTGTAATTAATACTGAATACATCCCCATTACTTTTGGAAATGAAATTCACAGATAACACACTTACCTACCATATATAATTAATATATAAAATTAAATATACATATATACTATATAGGTGTGTACATATGTAAATATATATTCCAAACTATCATATAAAGAAGAAGAATTAAAGGTAACTGACAAAGAAATAATATGTCTTTCATTACGTAGCTGCTTTAGCATGACTGCACTGGAACATAATAAAAGATCAAATGCTTGCACCTGTATGTAGCAACTAGATCATTATACCTTCTTGTCATTAATAAGTTTGGATTGAAAAATAAGCAGGAAGTTCTGAACACTTTTCAGATGACAAGTATGAAAAAATAAGTGAGCTAAAGGCAGAGAATAGAATAAAAGCCAGTGTTCAGATAAGGTCACCAGTCCTATTTGCATGTAATAAGAGATAAAGGGGCATAATCTTAATATATTAGGGTGAATATACATCTAAAGGGGGGGGCATGGTGATCACAGGGAGTATCAGCAGATGCCCCAGTGGGAAACAACAGGAAGGAGGAAATGAGATTGTTGCATGAAGATAGGTAGGTTTAAGGGAAACTAGCAGTCAAGGCTGAAATTTTCAATGGGCCAACGAAAATTCCTGAAGGGTCAAGGAGAGGCAGCCATTGATGAAGTCAGTGGATAATAAGGCTGAAGGAGTGGCTCCTGCTCCCAAAGAGCTGCTGCTGAAAATGTCATGGGGCAACCCCAATGTGACATGGGTGGCCTGAGTGAGGGTCCTCACCCACATGCTTAAAAGAGACTTAAAATGAGGCACAACTTTAGGTACACACAAAAAGGCTAATAAAGGATTTATTTACAGAAAGGGGAAATGAAGAAAGGAATATAACTTTATACATATTTATATATATATATATATGAATGACAACTCCCTAATAACTCATGGAGAAAGAGAGATAAATTGGTGATGTGCCCTACCAGTTCCACCAAGCTGGGACCCCAATAGTACGCTGAAGACAGGTGAAAAACCTATAATTACCTCCCCACCCCCCCCCAAGGCCCACATGTCTCTGGTTATGTGCCAAGCCTGGCTGCTTGGCTCCACCCCCAGTGCCCAGCAATCTTCCCTTTGGTGGTGATGGTATTCTGGGATTTGCAGTCTTTGCTACCTCGGATCTCTGGGGTGGGGCTGGGGCCCATAAAACCTGTGTTTGTGGAGTTCATTCAGGAAATTCATTCCCCCACCAAAATTGTTCCCTCACCTCTGTTTACTCTCTTGCAAGGAGGAAAGTCAGACCCTACAGAAGCCAGGATCAAAGAATATTTGAAAAAATGTAAGGACTATGAACTAATTCTTTATTCACAGGACTGACTTGCACACCGATACCATCTAGAATTCCTGGTTCCCTCCCCCAATCATACTGCCACCATTTTCCAAAATGCCCTCTGGGAATCATACCCTGTTGAGAATTACTGCTTTGTCTTATCAAACTAAAAAGAAAGAAAGAAAGAAAAAAAAAAGCCTTTCTTCTTTCTAGATCTAGAATCTGCAATGACCTTTGAAAAATAAATGGATGACAGTCGTCTACCATCTGTATATTACATTTTAGTATAAAGATCCTGATCCTGAAATTGCTTTAAAGATATTCTAACTTGTCACCACAAACCGACTATATTAGTTATCCATTTCTGCATACGCATTACAGCAAAACTTGGTGGCTTAAAGCAATAGCAATCTTTTCTTACTTCTCATAGTTCCAGGGTGGAGGTGGGGGTGGGAGGAGAGGAATTTAGACCAGGCCAAAGCAGGTGATTTATTAGACTCAAAGGCTGATAAAGGGATTATGGGCTGAGGACCTGGCTGGGTGCTGGGGAAGTACCACCCAATTCCCTCTGCCTATGGTCTGAGCTTCTTCATTCAATCCCAAAAGCAAGAAAGAAGAGCTCCTGGGAAAAATGTAGGCCTAATCTAAAAGTGAAAACCATCACCTTCACCACATTCTATTTATTAGAAACAAGTTCCACGGTTCAGCCCACATTCAAGGGCAGGGGCAAGAGAAGGCTGGTGTTTCAAGTTATCTGGAGTCTTCCAGTAAAGCTACCACACTGACTTATCAGATCCAGTTCCTGCTTCTATATATATAAATAGTGGAAGAGGCGAGGGCATGTCAGAGACTGATCTTGTCCTTTCCTCATAATCTCCAAATGCCTTACAGCAGGCACCTGAGCTTTCTGAATGCTTGCAAGCCAAGTGACACCTCCCAGTCTTGCAAACCCCAGTTCCTGCGTGTAAGAGAGAAGGCCAGCCAAAGGGACTGCGAGACAGCTGCCAAAGGAGAGACTCTCCCTCGCTTTCTCCCTGAGTTATTCCTTTCTTCATTTCCCCTTTATGCAAATAAACCCTTTATTAGTCTTTTGTGTGTGTGCCTGCAGTTGAGTCTTATTATAAGTCCATCCAGGGCCCTCCCTGGTGGCACAGCGGGTTAAAGCACAGCACTAAGAAGCTAAAGCCATTTCAGCATGAGTTTGATCCCCGCCCCGGAGGTGACCCACATGTTACGGCAGACCTCTCCTGCCCCCAACCCCCTGCTCATCTCAGCAGTGCACTTTGTCAACCTCCCTGTGCTGCTCCCCACTTTGTCTCTGGTGAATCCTCTCACCACCCCTGCACCTCTGGCCTGTACATCTTTAAAAAAAAAAAAAGTCCCTCCAGCCATCCCCCTCCCCAGGCTTCTTTACTTCCCAGGCCTCTGATTAGAGCACCACCATCTGCTTGGTGCCTCAGTCGGCCACACTAGGCCTGCCGTGGCCACAGCTTGGCCATCGAGATCATTCTCTGCAGAAGCTCCTCACTGACAATAGAGTCATACACCTCAACATGTAGCCTGGCCTTGAGGGAAGACCACACTGAAAGGACATTGAAAATTGTCACAGGTGTGCTGTGGTCAGGTGTGCAACCTGTCCCTGATGAAATTACAGCACGAGAAGCTCGAACTCATCACTGATTGGTGCACATATTGATCACCTGTGTGTGTCTCCGTCTTACTGAAGCCTCACTGTGATCATGAAGTGAGGGTGATTATCCCCTCTTAGCCTAAGAGGAAATGGAGGCCAGGTGAAGAAAATAAACTAGAGTACACTTCTCTCACCCAAATTAATGTATTGTCCAGGGAAAGGCGAGATTTCTTCCAGTGGGATGGAGCTCTCTCCCCTGGAGTCTGGCTGGGGAGCATCGGCAAATATCCCCTAGAGTGAAATTTGCTCAGGTATGAAATGAGGTGCCTGACTGTGGGTCCTCACCTGTGCACCTAAAAGGGATTTATAATAAGACTCAACTGCAGGCACATGCAAAAAGGCTAATAAAGGGTTTATTTGCATAAAGGGGAAATGAAGAAAGGAATAACTCAGGGAGAAAGGGAGGGAGATGAATTGGTGGAAGTGTCGTACCAGTTCCGCCTAGCTGGAACCCCAACAGTGCTCTGAAAGTTGGCAAAAACCAAGGACCGCCCAGGCCTACCGGTCTGGTTTTATACCAAAACTGGCTGCTTAACCCCACCCTCAGGTCCCAGCAATCCTTCCTTCAGTGGCGATGACATTATGGGGTTTGTAGTTCTCGATGACTTAGATCTCTGGTCTGGGGGTGGGGCTGGGTCCATCAGACTATTTGTGGAGTTTGCTCAGGACATCCTTTCCCCACAACAGTTCTACACCAGCCATAGGATCCGTCACATTTACGAGTAAAGAAACAACTGCGGAAGCCACCTAGCCTGGGACCAACCTTAGATTCAAACGGGAGTGGGGGAGGGGGAGCCCTGAGTGAACACCACTCTTTAACAGCATCCTGCTACTTCCCCAAGTAAATGCCAAGATGAGAATGAAATTTTAAACTTGAAGTTTGAAGCCTAATTTTTTGGGTATTTTATATCTCGTCTTAGTATCTACCTTTTGTTTGTTTTTTATAATGCCCTGAGGGGGCTGTTCTGCTCTAATAGTGATTATACAGAAAGAGGAATGAAAAAGTAAGTAATATAATTACTTTAATGTTTTTAATTAAACCTTTTATAGACACTATAAAATAGGTACTAAAAATACTACATACTAGAGTGACATCATTTACCCTAATTCACAGTAGGCTAAGGACTAAGCTTGTGTGAGCGTTTAGACATTTTGGCACCCACACACAGGCATCTGTTTTCTGTATTTACTTATATATAATAGTATGCAAGAAGTGTATAAATATCTGTTGAATGAATAATTTTATCTGAAATTAAATCCTGTGCTTGCAATTTCTTAATCAATAGGTATATTTTTTCTCTGTGATGTGCATAGATAACCAAGATAGTGGAGGAGATCCCAGTCTCTGACCCCCAACAAAGATCAACAATTAAATAACTATCCGTGAATGATAATAGTTCTGTAAGAACTCAGGAATCCATTTAAGAAGCTTCATCAATAAAGTGGGGAGAAAAACAAAAATAAACCTGAGACTAACTGCCCAAAAGGAAAAAATAATAGCTTCATTAAAAAAATATTTATGCATATAGAACTGAGGGACAGGCCAGAGGTGCAGGGGCAGTGAAGAACAGGAAGATCGATGAAGTACACTGCTGAGGGGAGCAGCGGGCGGGTCAGGAGAGGGCTGCCGCACTGTGTGGGTCAGCTCCCTGGCCAGGGATTGAACTTGTGTTGCAGTGGCTTTGGAGAGCTTCATAATGTGGTGCTTTAACCCATTGCGCCACCAGGCAGAACCCCTTTTATGATTTTCAATGAACATTTTATAATGTTAAAGCTTATAGACACTTTACATATTTGTAGATTTATTCATCAGTCTTTTAATAGTTTATTTCTTTTTATTATATATGTGTGTGTGTGTATATATATATATTATATATATATTACATCATTCTTCATTTTGTACATTTTTTCATGTAATTCCCATGAACTTCCCACCACCAGTTCACCCATATGCTATCACCATAGTCCATGTGCTCTTCCAGCCCCAGTTTTGATCCTATTTCCTTCTCCACCTGTGTAGAATATCTCTAGTTTATAGTTGTTTGTTGATGTTTGTTTTTACTTTATTATAATTGCTTCCCCGCCCCTGGCTTATTACACAAAGCATGATCCCTTCTAGCTCCATCCATGTTGCTGCAAATGACATGAGTTTATCTTTTTTGATTGCTGAGTAATATTCCATTGTATATATGTATCACATCTTTTTGATTCAGCCATCTATTTTGGGGCATATGGATTGATTCCACATCTTCCCTATTATAAATAGTGCAGCAATATATATATTTTTTATGCATATAAGAACTGGGGTATAGCCAGAGGTACAGAGAGAGAGATTAGAGGATCCATCAAAGACAGAGTGGGGAGGAGAACAGGCAAATCTACTGAAAACACTACTGAGGGGAGCGGGTGAGACAGGAGAGGTCTGCTGCACCATGTGGGTCAGCTTCTTGGCCAGGGATCAAACTCAAGCCACAGTCATTGGTGGTAGCTTGGTAGTGCTGAGACTTTAACCTCTGTGCCACCAGGGAGGTCCAAAAATAGCTTCATTTTGATGCATCATCCCATTTTGCAGAATCAAAATGCTCAGTGCCAGGAGGAACTCCATTACTTGAAAGAGATCTCCTTATCAATATTTAATAACATAAAAACATAGGAAAATGACACACACTACAGAAGACCTAAACAGACGTTTTCCAAAAGAAGACGTACAAATGGTACATGAAAAGGTGCTCAGTATCAGAAATCATCAGAGAAATGCAAATCAAAACCATGATGAGATGTCAATTCACACCTGTCAGAGTGGCTATTAGCAAAATGGTAACACCTAACACATTTGGATGAGAGTAGAGAGAACAAGGATTATTGGGAATGTAAACGAATACAGACACTATGGAATATGATAAGTTTCTTCAAAAATTTAGACATAGATCTATCACATGATCCACCAATTCCACCTCTGGGTATACAGCCAAAGGAAGTGAAAACTGGATATTGAAGAGTTACCTATCTTCCCATGTTCACTGCAGCATTACTCACAATACCTATGTCACTGGAAACTAACTCCCTGTCTGTTGGCAGAGGAATGGACAAAGATGACATGGCATATATGTATATATTCATTACACGGTCAAGGGATGTAGAAGTTGTTTGTGATTCTAATAGGTGTATAGAATGGGTCAAATCCAAAAGACTGCCATCACATGCTGACAAAGCAACAGGAACTCTCATTCACTGCTGGTGAGAATGCAAAATGGTACAGCCACTTTGCAAAAACAGTCTGGCTGTTTCTTATGTTTCTTTTAAAAAACATACTCTTACCATACTATCTAGACATTGTGCTCCTTGGTATTTACCCAAATAAAACGAAAATTTATGTTCACACCAAAACCTCTACAGATCAGCTTTATTCACCATCATCCAAGTATTGAAAGCTACCAAAATGACCTTCAATAGGGAAATGGGCATGAAAATGGTAGCACTGCTATACAGTGGACTATTTTTCAATAATAAAGAGACATGAACTATCAAGCCACCAATGACAGGGGGCAAGCTTCAAAGCATTTTGCTACATGAAGAAAACAGTCAAAAAGGATACATAATTATTTATGTATTTATTTTACTTATTTACTTATGCATATAAGAGCTGCAGTACAGGCCAGAGATGCACGGGGAGGAGTGAGAGGATTTACCAGAGACAGAGTGGGGAGCAGAACAGGCAGATCAATTGAAATATACTGCTGAGGGGGCAGCAGGCAAGACAGAAAATGTCTGCTGTGCCATATGGATCAGCTCCCTGGCCAGGGATCAAACCTATGCTACAGTGGAAGTGGACAGCTTCACAGTGCTGCAATTTAACCTCTTGTACCACCAGGAGGGCCCCATAATAGATGATTTCAACTCTGAGATATGAAATTCTGGAGAAGGAAAACTATACAGAATAGAAGAACAATAATTACCAAAGGTTGGGAGTTAAGGGTGAGGTATAGGTGTGAGAGATTTTAAGACTTTGAAACTATTTTCTTTCAAGCTGGAATACTGGGTACATGGTTTTATGCATGTGTCAAAATCTAGAGTCCTATATAGTACAATACAGAGTGGACCTTGATGCAAATCATGGATCTTAGTTAATAATAAAGTACCAATAGCTATTGGACAATTACAACAAACATAATAACTCAAGATGTTAAAATAAGTGAATATTGTACAAATAATAAATACAAAGAATGTGTATCAGAATTAAGTCAATATTAACTGTAGATTTTAAATTTAAAGTACATATTGTAATACCTAGAGTGACCACTGGGAGGGAAAGGAAGGAGGGCAGAAACCAAAAATATGTGCTGCATGTGGAAAACAGAACAAAATGATAGTTGAGAATCAAACACACCAACCTTTACCTCAGACTGTTAGGGGGAAAAGACGTCCTGAATGAACTCTACAGATACAGGTTTTGTGGACTCCACCCCCACTCCAGACACCGAAACTACAGATCCCAGGAACACCAAAGGGAGGATTGCTAGGATCTCAGGTGGGGTTCAGCAGCCATTTTGGGGTTTGGATATAAAACTGGACACGTTGGACTAAGGGGCTCTCTCTCTCTCTCTTGGCCTCATGGCTGGCAGCTCATCACTTGGCTCTTGATCAGCTTTTAGTGTGTTATTGGGGTTCCAGGTCAGCGGAACCAGTAGGACACATTAGTTAACTTGTATCTTGCTCTCTGTTTCCCTGGGCTATCTTTTCCTTTTCCCTCTTGTAAATAAACCCATTATTGACCCTTTTGTGTATGCCTTCAGTGCAGTTGAATCTTAAGCCCCTGGGTGAGGACCCACAGACAGGCAACCCATTTCACGTTGGGGCGCCCTATAACAAGACCTTTGGGCTGCTCAGGGTATGTGTGGGGTGGGGGGAGTAACCCCACTTCCTAAGGTCTCAAGGGCTGTGCACAGCCTCCAAGCACATGGTCCATATATTCTGACATACTATGTTTAAATTTTAATTCAGTTTCAAGCTTCTTTTAAATGTTCTTTGGGATTTCTCCTTTGATCAGTGGATTATTTAATTTCCAAACATTTGGAGATTTCAAGATTTCTTTCCTTTGTTGGTTTCTACCATTTAGAATGGAACAATTTTATTTTAGTAAAATTAAGATAACTAACAATACAAACAATGAAGAGAAATTAAATCAATGTTTCCCAGTTTTATAATATGCACATGGACCTCTAGATTTCCTGTTTAAATGCAGATTTTGAATCAGTAAATCTGTACTGGGGCTGAAAGTCTATATTCCTACACAGTCCCAGGGGCAGCTGTTCTTCACTTTGAGTAGTAATATTTAAAGGATGATGCTAATTTTCTTTCTAAAATTTATTTATTTATGCATACAGAGCTGGTACAGACCAGAGGTGCAGGGGCAGTGAGAGGATTCGCCAGAGACAGAGTGGGGAGCAGAACAGGTGGATTGACGAAGTACACTGCTGAGGGGAGCAGCAGGAGAGGCCTGCTCCACTATTTACATGAGCTAGGGATCCAACGCATGCTGAAGTGGCTGCAACTAGCTTACTAGTGCTGTGCTTTAACCCGCTGTACCACCAGGGAGGGCCTGATGCTTATGTTCAAGGTACTTCATATTCAACTTTCTGACTCCATTTTTTGGGTGATATATTCCAACTTATCACTTTTATTGTTATTGGAAATATAAGCACCCGGCACTATAGAGTTTTAGTTTCTAGAGAACATTGACACTTTACCCCCTCTCATTCTGAGCAAGGGAATGAGCAAGGTCAGGAGACACTGCAGGGGGAGAGAGGGAGCCAGCGAGGGGAGGTGGTGAGAGCTGAGCCCAGAACACAGGGACAGATCAAGGGCAGTGAACAGCAGCTTCAAAGAAACAAAAATTCGAAACTGCCCCCTAACAACAGCCGCCCCTCAAAAAGAGAGAACAAAAGCCCCAACAGATCAAAAGCAGCCTCCAAACACTGCTGATGGCAACTCATTTTCCAGACCCCTCCCGGTACTGGGAGCTTTTGGCTGCTTTGCAGCCTTTGCTTCAAATAAAGATTTGCTTTGCTTTCACCTCAAATCAACTTTGCTGTGCACACTCCACTGTCTTCTCTCCTGCTTTCCATGGAGCCACTGGCTCCCCAGCCCCCAGGCAGACTGATGGTTGGAGCAAGCTGAGAACTCTTGGGTGAAGTTGCTTGTTTGCATTTTCCCCGGTAGTCATGTCACATAAGGAAGGCATTCTAGGGGTGAGGAGGCTGAGAATTAGAAAGACTGAAATAGCTTGAAGGAATTCACATTTTAAAACCGAGCATTCTCATTCTTTCCATGACACTATCTTTGAAAACTGAGTTTTCAATATTTGCTATGAAAAAACAAGTATGTGAAGATCAATGTGGTACAGGAAATGAAGGTAACATTGTCCAGAAGTTCCCAGCACCCATCAGGCACATTCATGTTCAACTGAGTCACAATGTTTATTTAAGAAAGAAATAAAATACCTTATTTTTCAATCAGCATGTATTATTTTTTAGAATGGCTACAAAACATGTAATATTTATATGTTTTGAACCAATAACTGAGATTTAGCAAGTAGAAGCCATGAACAAATTTCTGAGACATGCCCAGAATACCATGAGCTAAGCAAGCTTGGAGGCCTCTGCTATAATTAACCCCACCAGTGGCATATAGATCTTTAGCTAGATTTTACTTAGGAGTCTGTAATTTTCCCTATTCTTTACACTACTGTATAAATTAATTGAGGTTGTTTTAGAATTTAAGTATGTCCTGGAGGGGTACATGTCTTTATTATGTTTTTGAAAGTTCTTGCTAGAAAGTTCTGTAGAACCCAGTGGCTATGACTGTCATCCACAGGGGTGTGGTGGTTTTCACTAATTACATTGATGGGGAAACTGTAAAGGAGAAATTGCTAACAGCCACAGGGAAAATTAGCAGCTGAACCCAGAAGGATATGAAAGACTGGTTTTTCTGGACTCTGACACACCGTTTGGGGAGCATTTCTTTTCTTTCTTTTTTTAAGATTTATTTATTTTTGCATACAGAACTGGGGTACAGGCCAGAGGTGCACGGGCAGTGAGAAGCTTCACCAGAGACAGAGTGGGGAGAAGAACAGGCAGATCGACAAAGGACACTGCTGAGGGGAGCAGCAGGTGGGTCAGGAAAGGTCTGCCATGACATGTGGGTCTCCTCCAGAGCCGGGGATCGAACTCACACTGAAGCGGCTACCGCTTGCTTTCAGGGCTTCGTCCTAACCCCTTGTGCCACCAGGGAGGGCCCTGGGACATTTCATAATAAAGAGAAAATCCTCTACATTCTTGTAAACCTTGATTTATATTTTGCTTTAAGGCAGGAAGGAGGTGAAACAAAATTTGACAACCAAATATAAGATGTCCCCCAGTGAACTTATCAGAGATTTGATATACTACATTTGTTCATTTAATTATTTGCTGATTTTCCAAACCCATCTCTTCAGTGTGCTTGATTACTCTTAATTTTGAATCAGTACGATGAAATCTTTTTGAATCTTTCCTGTATTTAAATCTCAAATGCTTTGTTTGAGAATATGAGCAAGACTTTTGGGCATTGATTTAGTATGAACTATAAACATCTAGTCTATATTTATTGTTTCACTATGTCTAGTAGTATAACTGTGTAAATTCCCTGTCCCACCGTAAGGAATGATAAAGCTGGGCAGGCAGGTGAAGCCAGAGAAGATACTGGGACTACCAGCCAGGGGGAAGCAGCAGAAGTAGACATGGAGGAAGAAGACTGGAAAGGCACATGGAACAGAAAGACAAGTGGAGGGCGGGGGGAAGCTGGGCTGACGTCTTGCTTCTCTTGCTTGACGATCCACTTGGGGGATCAGAGCTGGTGTGGAGGGCAGTGGCATTGGCAGGGCAAGTGGAGGGCGGGGGGAAGCTGGGCTTACTTCTTGGCCTTGGCCTTGGCCTTGGGCCAGAGATTTGGAGGACATGGGTGGAGACACTGGAAAGAGACAGATGTGGGCGAGAGACCTGTGGGGGAGCTGAAAATGGCAGCCTTTTCTTTGATTTGAATGTTGCTCTTTTCCTTCCAGAACTTCTGCGTCTTTCCTTTAAATCCCCACCAGGAAGTGCCTTAGACTTGTGGCTAGCTTTGGTACCTCAACTGCCATTCTTTCGGCCAAACTGTTTGGCTGGACATTTGTTCAAGAGGGACTGGATAACTGGGTGCTCGGTATGGAAACTATCTTCTCACTCTTCTTTCTATGGCACACAAATGTATTAAAGTTTTTTCTTTCACTGATGGTCTTAGGCACTGGGGTATGTTTGTCTATGTGGCAGAACCTATTTAGAGCAGGTAGGGTTGTTCTTCACCCTGCCTGCAAATAGTAGTGTACACCGTAATACAGTAAATACACATACATATAATGTATCAATATACTTTCATATACATACACACACATATATACACATATACCTAGTGAATAAAATGAGATAATGAAAAACAGTGAGGTTTTAAAATTATTTATTTATTTTACATCATTCTTCATTTTGTGCATTTTTTCATGTGCAATCCCCATGGACTTCCCACCACTAATTCACCTGTTTGCCATCACCATTGTCCCGTCATGCATTCTTCCCACCCCAGTTTTGATCCCATTCCCCTCTAGGCCTCCCATAAAATGCCTCTGGAAAACCCATGAGTTTTAAAGTCCTTTAATATAGGGCTTCCTGGTAGCCCAACGGGTTACAGCACAGCACTCTGAAGCTATCCACAGCCATTGCAGTACCAGTTCCCATCCCCAGCCAGGGAGGTGACCCATAAGGCACAGCAGACTTCTCCTGTCTTACCACCTTACCGGCTGCTCCCCTCAACAGTGCTTTTGGGTCAATCTGCCTGTTCTGTTCCCCACTCTTTCTCTGGTGAATCCTCTCACTCTTCACGTATCTGGCTCGTATCCCAGTTCTTGTATGCATAAAATAAATAAACTTTTAAAAAATGTCCTTAATATAAAATAGTGCTTACTGACTTCACAATGTATATTTTCTCTTCCACCAAAGTCTGAACTAACAGCATGGCTGACACCCTGTATCTGTTATGGGGCTGACTAAATGAAGTTCCCAGGGCCCTGACTTTCAATCTGTATTACAAATAGGGTGTGGAGTCTGGATTAAATACTTGTGAAAACTCCCCAGACATTTCAAACGTGCAACCAGGGTTGAGCATTGCTGGCAAAAAGTTCCTTAGTACTTCATTCATTGAATTTCTCATCTTTCTAAATTTTCTCTTGAAATCATAGTCCAGAGGATCTTAGTAGAACCTCCTGGCTTTGGTGAAAGAAAATCCCTAAAATTGGATCCATTGTTCAACTACATGTAAGCCAACAAGTTGAAGGTTAATCCTACCCAAAGGGAAGAAATGAAAGTTTTTGTTTTTCTCAAGAAGATCAGCGCTTATTTCAAGTACGAAAACTGAGAGCCTTTCCAGAACTTTGCAAGCCCAGCTTGGATCAGCAATTTAAGCATGTGATCACAGTCATCTTCTCCATTTTCAAATCTAAGTAGTGAACTGGTGGACAATATCTTTGTCTCGGATCTCCTGGTCACCAGCTAGAAGGAGCTGAATGCCAGGTGGGCCCCACAGCCTTCCCTCAGGCAGAGGTAGGCCCCCCTGGGCAGTACTGACTTTGTACAACCTTGCCCTGTGGTCATTAGTGACAGCTGAGAGCTATCTAGGGACCCTAAACTGTTAAGGGGACATCTTTTAAAATGGGTTCAACCATCAGCTTCCACAAAGGCAAAAGAAGCAGATCCTTAGTGTGAAAGATTCTTAATAGAATTTCTGTGCATAGAGAGAAAAAGCAAGAAGAAAGGACTTCAAATAATGGCTTCTCAATAAAACTCCCCATATTACCCAACCCCTGCGGGCAAATGCCCAGCCCAACATGCATGGCCTGAAATGGGGTTGTGAGGCCTGAAAAATTGCCACCAGTCCAAGACACCTACTGGTAAGGAACTACAAAAAGATGGTGCGTTTAAACAATATAACTAAGAAATATGCTTCCACACAAAAAATGTTCCCAATTACTAAAGTCAGAAAAAAGCAAAAAGCACAACAGTTGGAATCACAGAAACCAGACAAATAAAATAAAAATTAAGGCCCTCCCTGGTGGCGCAGCGGGTTAAAGCACAGCACTGAGAATCTAAAGCCGCTTCTGCATGAGTTCAATTCCCGCCTGCCCCGGAGGTGACCACATGGCGTGGCAGACCTCTCCTGACCCGCCCGCTGCTCCCCTCAGCGGTGTACTTCGTTGATCTGCCTGTTCTGCTCCCCACTCTGTCTCTGGTGAAGCCTCTCACCGCCCCTGAGCCTCTGGCCTGTACCCCAGTTCTGTATGCACAAATAAATAAATCTTTAAAAAAAAAAAAAAAAAATAAAATAAAATTAAAATTAAAATTAAAATTTTAAGTTCTGCAGGAAAATAGAGAGGGGAAATTATATTATATTTTTTAAAGATTTATTTATTTATGCACACAGAACTGGGATACAAGCCAGAGGTACAGGGGCAGTGAGAGGATTCACCACAGACAGAGTGGGGAGCAGCACACACAGATTGACGAAGTACACTGCTGAGGGGAGTAGTGGGCAGTCAGGAGAGGGCTGCCATGCCATGTGGGTCACCTCTGGGGCCAGGGATTGAACTCGCACTGTAGCGGCTGTGGCCAGCTTGCAGTGCTGCATCCTAAGCTGTTGCGCCACCAGCGAGGGCCCAGAAATTATATTATTTTAAAATGTTCCTGTCATTACTTCATCTCCTGTCATTACTTCATCACCTTTTGTCACAATGACCAGTTTGGCGCACATGCATGCCTAACCTCAAAGAGCTTTGGTGACTTTGCTGCCCTCTTGTTGACATGTTTCCAAAGGAGAGTGTTTCTAAAGGACCACTTAAATCAGCACACTGGTAGCGGTTTCCATTGCCAGCAGCTGAGCTCAATATGCCTAGGAATGGCGATCAATTGTCAGCAACTGTTAATCTGGGGCTCCTCACTCTGTGCACCCCCTGCTGTCCCCAGTGAGGTCTCCTGCCTTTCCTAGGGAGCCACCACTCAAGGCCAGGGTTCCCACTAAGCATTCCCTATTTGCTTGTTCTTTCTTACCCCTTTGCCATGTGTGGATTCACACTACTCACTAGTAGCCTTTTTTTTTTTAATCAACTTTAAGATATATTTATTTATGTATACAGAACTGAGTACAAGCCAGGAGTGCAGGGATGGTGAGAGGATTCACCAGAGACAGAGTGGGAAGCAGAACAGGCAGATCCATGAACTGCACTGCTGAGGGGAGCAGCCAGTGAGACAGGGAGGTCTGCCGCACCATGTGGATGATCTCCAGGGCCAGGGACAGAATTCACACTGAAGCGTCTGCAGCCAGCTTGCAGTGCTGCATCTTAACCCGTTGTGCCACCAGAGGGGTCCACTAGTAGTCTTTTTTAAAGCCTCTTGGGCCAGTTGGGCATGGATGGGCTCACTATTTCAACTTCACTTGGCTGTTGTTGTTTTCATGCCTGGAAAACCCTACCGTACCTTGTTCTTTGCTGTGAATGTTTAACACACGATGGGCTATCAGGCCTTCTAGAAAACCAGTGTTTAGAAACAACCACAGGAAACTGCAGTGAAGCTTGTATGTAGTAGGAGAAAGCTATTTTAAGACTGAGATTGGGCAATGGGGTGGCAGTTCAATCTGTGAACCCCCAGTGGCTAAAGGGGGCCATTTGCCATGTTGTTTTCACTGGCATTCCTTTAGTGACCAGCAATGTTGGATCTTCTCTTGTGCTTACACTCAGTATTTTTTAAAAAAAAAAAAGAGTTGCCAACATGAAAAATCTGGAAATTTCACAAAAATTTGGAAATTTCTGGCCTCTTCTGACAAATCAAAAAGATCTGGTACACATTCCCATAAATCAGTCACCAGGTAGGCTCCACAAAGGAAATGGGGCTGTTTCCTAGAATCATCAAACATTTTCTAGTTCACCACAGTCCCCACTACTCCCTATTGCATAACCTGAGTGGCACATCCTATGGGAATTTTGCACATAATCCTTAACATATCTGGTTGTCCATATCTTTTGGGAATGACTCAGCCCAATCCAATCGTACATCCCCCCCCCACCCCAAATGACCCCAAGACCTTTGGGAAACTGCCAGGGCAGCTCTGAGGACCACTTGTCACTGGAATCTTCACTTTTTCTCTACATTCTTTTTTTCTAACCATCTCCTAACAGGAGCAAAAAAAACCTGTTTGTCAGGCAACTAACAGAGAATAAAGAATAACCTTTCCCCCATAAAGTCTAGTGAATCAGTCAAGGATCTGGGTGTGACCAGGGAGTGACATCCTGAGCCTGAATGATTCCAGGAGGGGCTGCCAGAGGGCTTTTGAAATAAGGATCAGTCTGAGAGCCTTGGAGTCAGGCACGCAGCCCATGTTCCTGGCATTGTGCTTTTAGAGGTACTGTACTTTTGAGTAAAGGGCAGTAGTTTGATGAGGCTCTCTTGAGATGACGGAGTCTGGAATAAGAAGTTGCTGGCATGAAACCTTTCTATTACTGCACTAACTAATCTCACTTTCCTTGGTGATTAATGCCCCAACAATGCACCATTGGAGAAGCCAGTGGGCACGCTCTCATGGTTTGCAGCCAGTACCCAAAAACTTTTACTGAGGACACCATGCCTTGTAGAACAAAACCTGGGATCTTGTGTGTTTGGGAAGATGGGCAGGAACATCTGATGCCTGCTCCCAGTTTGAGGCTGATGAGTCACCCTGAATCTCAATGCGAGGAAAGCAGGGACAGAAGTGTCTGGAGTAAACCCAAAGAGGAAAGAGTTGCCCAGGCCCACTGTCTTGGAACCTCCTAGTCTTATCCTGCAAAGTTTTATTTATATCTAAAGTGGCTTCTCATTTTTACCACCTTGAGAATGTGTACCCATTTCACAGAGGAGGAAAATGGAGGCTTGTGACATTGAATATGAACTAGAAAGGTACTGATAAAGCTCTCTTTGGCCATTTGACTTCCTAGATGCTAGCTAGTTGCTAGGTGAGTTGATTAGGTGCAAACTTAACCAACTGTGGTTTCAACAAATGATGTTTAAGCTATCCATGGCAGAGCATCATCATATGCAAATAAGGACTGGTCCCAGAATTAAGAGGCCCATGGGGTTTCAGAATTAAGGGCTGACATCTTCAGCCACTTTAAATGGAACTGGGGAGCAATTACAGTGACATTTCATTACTTGTCTCCTTGAACTAGGCCAAAGACATTGGACTGGGTCAAAAGCAATTGTTTTAAGAAATCATCAAGTAAACAATTGCTTGAAAAGTCATGCTGGTAGATTATGGACATTTAAGTGCAAGACACAATCAGTTCCCTTTGCATCCTTTCTAGAAAATCACTAATTATGCATAGTCAAGAATCATTTAAGCCAAATCAACTCTTTTCTCTAACCTCTTTTTTTCATTTTCAGCTTCTTCTTTTCCTCCCATTAAAACCCCTGACTGCGTCCCATCTTGGGGCATATTTTAGGTTTTTTACCTGAATCTGTGTGCCCTAAATTGCAATTCTTTGATCCCAAATACAAGCACTTTACTTTTCAATTGTCTTTTGAATTTTAGATTAACATATTGTAATAGCAATGAGTAAGGTGAATGCACTAAGTGCTTTCTAAACTATGTGCTGTTCTAAGCCTTTTCCACACAAATTATTTTATCATCACCACATCTGAGGTGAGATGGAATTTAGAGGGGGTAGTTGAGACAGTTTCCCAGCCCTCGGAGCAGTGTCTCAAGCCATCATAAAAGCTTCTTCTTTCACTTACGACACTATTAGGGTTCTGTGTTCCTCTCTAAAAGAATTGCCATTTGCTCCCTCTGCCTGCTCACAGCATCATGGCAAAAGCAAATCTGTTGCCCTGAATGAAGCAACAGCACCTAAATCCATGATTCTCTTTATTCCTACAACACAGTGAAGTGGAGAGAGGGATACGTGGTCACACGAATGTGGGAGAAGCAGGACATGGCCAAGTTTCCTACCTGTACCCAGGTGCCTGCTGGTCTACCCGCAGTGGGTCCCCTGCAAATGTCAGGTATGTATGTATAAACAAAAGCATGGAGGAATTTTTCTCAGTTACTGATTTCAGATAATTTTTTTAGATTTATTTATTTATGCACACAAGAACTGTGGTATAGGGCAGAGGCTTAAGGGGTGAGAGGATTCACAAGAGACAGAGTGGGGAGCAGAACAGGTATACTTACTGAAATACACTGCTGAGGGGAGCAGTGGGTAAGACGGGAGAGTTCAGCTGTGCCATGGGTGTCAGATCCCTGACTGGGAATCGAACTCACGCTGCAATGGCAGCGGGTAGCTCCATAGTGCTGCAATGTAAGCCCTTGTGCCACGAGGGAAGGCCAGGCTTCTGATAACTAATGACTTTCCATATGCCCCTCTATTCAACAAAATCTTGTTAAATATTTTTGAGGAACATTTTGTAAAATATATTGGGATTTTCCTGAATTCTTTTTCTTTATTTTTGTGTTGCTTTCTTTTTGCGTTTTCAAGTTTTTGGCAATTTCAATGAAAATTTTTCTAAACTACATGACACATTCCCTTACATTTTTGGAGCAGGTTTAAAAGGCTTTATTGTAGAGATTGCTGATATACAAAACTGGTCCAAAGTTGAGTGACTCCCTAGCACCCACCACCTAGCTGCAAGCCCCATGCTCTCTATCCCTTCACACTCTAATCAAACGAACTTCCTGCTATCTGGTTCTGAAGTGAATACCAGACATTAGAGCACTTCCAGATATTTCTCTATCTCTGAAAGACAAGCTTCTTTTTAAAAACAACTATCCTACTATGATTGCATGTAAGAGTTAATCCTAATTCTCAAGATCATCATATATCCAGCCGTGTTCACATTTTCAATGGCTTCACAAAGTCATATGCTCTTTTGTAGGTTTCTTTTAAAAATCAAAATTCAGGGCCCTCCCTGGTAGTGCAGCAGGTTAAAGCACAGCACTAAGAAGCTAAAGCCACTCCAGCATGAGTTCGATCTCCCGCCCCAGAGGTGACCACACGGCACGGCAGACCTCTCCTGTCTCCCCTCAGCAGTGCACTTGGTGGACCTGCCTGTTCTGCTCCCCACTCTGTTTCTGATGGATCCTCTCACTGCTCCTGCACCTCTGGCCTGTCCCCCAGTTCTGTATGCATAAATAAGTCTTTTAAAAAATTCAAATAAGGGCATCACATTGCAACTGTGATATCGATTTTAAGTGTCCTAATTTAAAGATTTACTCTCTCCATCTCTCTTTTTTTAATTTGTGTTGAAGAACTCTGAATTTTCTTCAACAGAAAAAATCTTCTGCTTAAGTTACAGTGCAGAACCTTTTTTGTTGAAGGCGAGATAAGGAATTAAAGAGCTAATTAGGCTTAAAACTGTTCTTTTTAAAAAAGATTTAATTTTTATGCATAGAAGAACTCAAACTGTACTTGACCACACATAATTAGCCACTGATTCTTTCTAGTGGGCTTGTCGTGTAAAACACCAGTTTCAACTTTGTAATAAAAAGAAAAAATACCACACCAAAAAAACCCACAAAACACCAGTTTCTGTTTGTTTTCTGCTGAAATGGAGACCCGTTCACTGTTCAACTATGCGGAAATCTGAGCTGCCTGAAATCTTTTTTAATTTTCTCCTGTTTGTTCTGCCTCAGTGACTTGTGATCCATCAGTTACTCCCCCAGGACCGCCCACCTTCCCCATGCCCCACCAGACAGGGGTCCACTGTCCTGACCCAGGATGAGTGAGAAGCTTGATTTGGAGCAGAGCCTCGGTGGGGAGACTGGGAATCAAGCTTGGTTTATCGCAATCTGCTATTTGCACTCCTGGGTGGTGGTTTTTTCTAAGTAACTGGCTCCTGGCTAGGAGAAGAGATGGAGAGCAGATAACAGCATTGTTTTAATACATTTTCCCCAGAACTTAAATTATCAGTTCTTTTTTGAAGATAGCAAAACAATGACTAGTGTTTAGTGAGAATTTATGTGTACCACACTTAAGTATCCCACACAGAGCCGAAGGTCCTGACCAGTGCGCTGTTAGTCAGTTAGTAGTTTACGGAGTGAGGAGAGCTTCAAGAATATGGTTTCCCTCATTCTTTGGGTCACTAGGGAATACATTTCTTTCTTTCAAAGCTAACAGTAAATGGAAAGCAAATTATATACCTCTGGCAGCATTTTACAATCCTCTGTTGCAAATGATTACTACAAGCCACTCCAGGTCTCATTGGAATTACTAAATGCTGGAATTGTTTGAACATTAAAAATGTCACTAAGAAATAAGCCAGAAAGAAAAATAAAAATACTGGATGATTTCACTCATAGCAGGAGCATAAAGGATGGGAGAGCGTAGGAGGGGGAATAATGAACACCCATATGCAAGAGACATTTTATGGGGGTGGGGAATAGGATCAAAAATGGGGGAGGGGGGTGGAGGGAAGTGCCCTGGACTATGGTGATGGCACACGGGTGACTTGGTGATGGGAAACCCACAGGGGTTACAACTGAGATGGAAAAAAGCACAAAATTATGTGAAAATAAACTGTTATAATAAAAATAAATAAATAAAAATGTCACTAACTCTTAAAGTTAACAAACTCCTGACTGGAGAAAACTGATATAACTATCTTAGAACACATTTGGCATAATTTCCTTAGGCCAAGCCATTCTTACCCTCTGATTCAGCAATTCCATCTGAATTTTGTGCACATAAGAGAAATTGAAACAGAAGACTCTTGGCTGCTGCTACTGTGGGCAAGAGTGGGCTGAAGGCACGAGCAGCTTGTAGTCCAGCCCCTGGAGCTGCTGTGTATCCACCGCCAGGAGCCTGCCCAGGCCTCAGCACAGGTCGCGTCTGGGCAAATGGCCCAGGTTTCCCTTTGGAATACGGTGCTGGAATCATAAAACAGACCAGTCTGGATGGAGCGTGACCTGCCAGATTCAGACAGGTGGAACTGTAAACGGACCAATAAGGTTTGAAAGGCAGGGGAGAGAAGCCGAAGCTCCAGTGGGCCAGATTTACTCAGACCTCCTCTACTCAAACTTGTCGGGCTTTCTGGAAAAATCTTTGCAGACAAACTTGTGGGGAGGACTCATCCAGTCCTGAGGAACTTTTTAAGCCCTTGTTGACTTTCATAGACCTCCCAAACCTTTGCATTTTTTTCCTGCCTCCTAACCACTGCTCCTGCCTCCGGCCCTGCCTCCAGTGTTACTTGCGGATGGGCTCCATGGGCCGTGCCCATTGTTTTGAAGAG
>NW_004567123.1:6019380-6037184 GCF_000260355.1 Condylura cristata
GCAGGCTGCATTTTCCATGGTTTCACTTAGATCAAGTGTACAATGCACAGAGCCCGTGGGTGCAGTGCAGGATCCATGCAGACGGCAGCTATGTCAAGGTTGTGAGTGACAGGGGCAGCTGGTGCTAGTGATGGGTGTTCTCAGACTGGGAATATGCTTTGTGTTGTGCGTTTACAATGTAGACTTCTCTATGTGCTTATATTTCTTATAAAACATGTCTTCAAAAAAAAACATAAAAAGTGAATGACTAAAAAATATCTGATCACTTGTTGGGAGAAAGGAAGCTAGAACTACTGCTGGCCAGTCCCCCACAGCACACTGGACTGTCAAGGACAGGTCAAATCTGGACCTCACTGGCTCACAAGGAGGAGGGCAGGGGAGGCACCCCAAGAGCCATCTCTTTGTTGATACCATCCCAGTTCCAAATAAAACTGATCTTCTTCCTAAAACTCATCTACACACCATGGGAAATCCTTTCCTTGCATTTGTTCACTTAGTTCAACCAACTTATAGCACTTATAAATGTATTAACATTAATTCATTTGATGACCTTTTGATGAAAATACTATTAGCATATCTATTGCACAAATGAGGAGATGACGCACAGAGAGACTAAATGACTTGACCAAGGCCTCCCAGACAGCAAGCCGCAGGGTGGACAGGTAGAGCGATGAGGATGGTCAGCCTGGCAGACAGACCAGCACCCAGGGTCTACAGCAGGGAAATCAGCCAGTGGTGAAGTTTGGCTTGCACTGGCCAGTGGGGATGATGACACCAAGTCCTTGAATTAGTCATCCTTGGAGCTCCAGAAAGGACAGGTGCAGCCTTTGGGATGTCTCGGTACCCAGTACAGACCCCACTGCCTGACCCGGTCTTTGAGGCAGGACTTATGTCTCAAAAAAGATTTATTATTTTTATTTATACATACAGAACTGGGGTACAAGCCAGAGGTGCATGGGCAATAAGAGGCTTCCCCAGAGACAGAGTGGGGAGCAGAGCAGGCAGATCGACAAAATATACTGCTGAGGAGAGCAGCGGGTGGGTCAGGAGAGTTCTGCCATGCCTTGTGGTTCAGCTCCCTGGCTGGGGATCGAACTCACAGTGAAGAGGCTGCATGAGCTTCACAGTGCTGCGCTTTAACACATTGCGCCACCAGAGAGGGCCCCTGCTCATCAAACTTTAACTTCACTCGGACTTGCATCTTGGTTCTCCACAGAAGCAGTCTACACATGGGCGACACAGTAAGAGGGTAAGCAAGAAAATGCGTGTGATCTAAGTCTGCCTGATCCCAAACTCTTGTCTAGGACTGGGCAAATGAGGCGAGCCACTTTTGTACAATCCATCAGCTAGGACTGCTTTTTACATTTTTAAATAGTTGCATCTTAAGTGGTTACATAATAGCTGCATACTCTTGATTTTGCCTCTTGGCTTGCACAGTTTGAGATGTTTACTATTTAGATCTTTATGGGAAATTTTTGCAATCCCTACTCTTGACTATCACACTTTAACTACCCTAAGACAGAAATCTTTTCCTTGGTAAGGCAGATCTGCTAACCAGTCCCTTCCTCTACCCCTCCCCCACGCAGTCTGCTCACTCTGCAGATGAGTGTTATTCATCTCTCCAGACCTGATCCCGTTGCTCCTCTGTTAAGTTTTGTGCTGGCACAAAATCAGCCAATGGGAACTGGTGTATCAGAGCTGAGGGTACACATACTTTTAGGAGGACAGAACGGGGCTCCAAGCATGACTGCAAGGAAATCCTGTAGTAAAAGTCAATGTGTAAATAACTTTTAGGAGAAAGTAAAATTATTATTTCTTGAAGGTGATGTGATTCCATATCTGAGAAGTGCAGGTGATTCAACTGAAAGGTGAATATGAATAATAAGACATTTCAATAATATAGTTTAGCTACAAATTTAATATACAAAAAGCAACTGCTTTTTCATATTAAATGAACCAGGACATTAAAGTTTTATCAAAGAAATCTTAAAAAAAAAAGAAACATGAATGAATAGAAAATATACCTTATTTTTAATAAGAACAATATTACATTTTTCTTTCTGAATTTATCTAGAAATGTAAAGCAATTGAAGAAAACGTCTACTTTTAAATTAGACATGATAATTTGAATGCTCATATGAAAAATAAAACATATAAGAAAAGCCCAGAGGATTCTAACAAAAAAGGTTAATGGGGAAGGCTATTCCAAATAATACAAGGCTTTATGAAACTATACTTTAAAACACTTGAAATAACATATGAATGTACAGCTAGATCAATGGAACAAATTAAGAATGTCCAGAAATAGTCGCAAATACATATGGGAAGGTGGCATTTCAAAGCAGTGAAAAAAATGAGAGATTATTCAGTAAGTGGCTTCAGGACAGCTGAGTACCAGCTGGAGCCTTACCTTAATCCTTGCACCAAAGTCAATTCCAGATGGATTAAAGTACTTTTAAAAACAACAGTATCAGAAGAAAATTCAAGAGGTTTTTTTTTTTTAATTATCTCCAAAAAAATCCAGACGTCATAAAGGAAAAGATTGCTATATTTATGCAATATAAAGTGTAGTTAGGGGTGAAAAAAACCCTATTTCATAAGCTTTTTTTAACTTGGGGAAAGCATGTGTCACTCATATGACAATGGGCCAAATGCCTTAAAATATAAAGAATTTCTACTTAAAAAACAAGAAGAATTGGCAAATATAAAAAGTCCAACCTTCTAAAAGGAAAGTGAGAAAAAGACAAGAACAGGTCATTTATAAATGAAAAGATACTCATTCTAACATACAATTTAAATAAACAGAAATTCCAATAATGGACACTAATTTTTTTTAAAGATTGATAATTCACACTATAAGCATGCAGGGAAATAGGCACTGCTGAGGAGAGGTAGATAGTTTTAATTTCTTTTCAAGCCCACTTGGCATTAACTATCCAAAAAAAAGGTCAAAAAGCCAGAAAGTCTTATTTTATGAGGAATTTACTTTTAGGTTTACTTAAGGCAAAATGTATGATTATGCCACAGAAACATTTCTGTAATAGCATTGTACTGGAAGCAATTCAAATGGACTTTCAGTAGAAAATTGACCAAGCATATTCTAGAAAAAGGGTTGACAAACTTTAATTTAAAGGTCCAGATAGTACTTTATGCTTTTGTTGGTGAAGAGGCAAGATACATTTCTTATCTTGGTACTACTTTAAAACTATTCTTACTCAGGTATGAAAAAGGTATTGATTTCTGGTTGACACCTTCACGCAAAGAAATGCTATCAAGTGTGTGATGAGGTATGTCTAATGATTGTGTGAGAAAGTCCCAATGCATTAAAAACCAAAGGATGGAGTAAGATACAAAATCAAACACACAAATATCAGTTGCACAGCTATATACTAGCAATGAAGAATTTGAAATGGAAATTCGGAGAATAATTCCATTTACAGTTGTGTTTAAAAGGATTAACCTAACTAAAGAATTAACTTAAGAATTAACCAAGGAGATGAATGACACACTAAAAATGACACACACTGCCAAAAAAATCTTAAAGAAGATGGAAAGATGTTTGGAACTTCATGGTTTGGAAGGCTAAATATTGTTATTACCCAAAGTAATTTACAGTCAATATAATCCCTGTCAAAATCCCAATGACATTTTTTGCACAAAGAGAAAAATTCATCCTTAAATTCATATAGAATCTCAAGGGATTCTAAATTGCTGAAACAATCTTGAGAAGAAAAAAAGTCAGACAACTCATACTTCATGATTTCAAAATTTACTATAAGCTATGGTAATTAAAATGATATAGTATTGGCTTAAAGATAGCCCTATAGACCAGTGGAATAGAGAGCCCAGAAACAATCCCTCACAAATAGATTTGACCACACAGTGGGGAAAGAACATTCATTTTAACAATGGTGCTGGGAAACTATTTCTCTACAGAAAATTCACAAATAGTCAATAAGTGCACAAAAAAATGCTCCTTTCTAATGATTGGGAAATGCAGGTCAAGACTACAATGAGATACAACCTTACACCCATTAGAATGGCTACTATCAAAAACCAGGAAACAAGTGTTGGTGAAAATGTGGACAAATTGGAATCCTTGTGCACTGTTAGTGGAACTATAAATAGTACAACTGCTATAAAAAACAGCATGGCAATTTCTCAAAAACTTGAAAATAAAATTGCCATATGCAGCAATTCCACTTCTTGGTATATACTCAAAAGAATTGAAAGCAGAGTCTTGAAGGTATCTTTGTGTACCCATGTTCACTGGGTAACAGTGTATCTCCATAAAAAGGGGAGGTTCTATGTCCCTGCCCCCACCTACACAAGGGTGAAGCTGAGTGGGGAGGAGACTTGCACAGATGCTAGAGAAGACTTGGGAGGAGGCCTGTGGTGCAGACACGTGAAGGAGGATGCGCTTGCTTCTCTGCTTTGAACTTGCATCAGGGACTTGGGGGACGTGGAAATAGACACTCGGAGTTGAGACATGTAGAAGCACTTGAAAGAGACATGGGTGAGAGACGTGTGAGAGCCTGACAATGGCAGCCTTTAACTTGGTTTGTACTCTGATATTGCTCATGTTCCAGTCTTGGCTGGCCCCTCCTGCCCCTTTCCTCTGGTTCTCTGCCAGAAGGTGCCAAACTTGTGGCAGGCTTTAGAGCCTCAGCAGCCCTGCTTTAGGTCAATCCTGTTGGACTGAGCATTTACCCACAAAGGGATGGGTAACTTTGGGTGTTTTCTTGGGAAAATTATTATCCATTCTTCCCTGTCCATGCATATTATTGTATTAAAGCTCTTTCACACTATGAGTATGTGTTGTCTATGCAGTGGATAGCAGAGCCTTTTTAGAACATGCAGGATTGGGGGCCCTGGGGTATCCCTCAGCCTGTACACTAACAATAGCAGGTTTTCACAGTAGCCAAAAAATCAAAGCAACCCAAGTGTCCACTGACAGATCAGTGCATAAACAAGACGTGGAATATACATACAATGAGCTTTTGTTTGGCTGGTGAGAAAAATTACATTCTAATACTTGTGACAACATAAACAAACCTTGAAGACTTATGCTAAGTGAAATAAAGCAAACACAAAAGAACAAAAGTCATGTGACTCCATTTAAATGAGGCATCTGGAGGGAAACTAGAATGGTGGCAGAGACAGAGGTACATGTTAGAGCTGAATGAGTACAGAGCTTCATTCTGGAAGAATGAAAGAATTCTGAACATAGTGGCCGATGGTTGTACGTAATGTAAATGTACTTAACACCATTGAATTGAACTGTACACTTAAAAATGGTTAACATCAGACCCTCCTTGATGGCATAGTGGGTTAAAGCACAGCACTAAGAAGCTAAAAGCCACTTCAGCATGAGTTCGATCCCCAGTCCCAGAGTGACCCACATGGCGCAGCAGACCTCTCCTGACCCGCCCGCTGCTCCCCTGAGCAGTGTACTTCGTCGATCTTCCTGTTCTGCTCCCCGCTCTGTCTCTGGTGAATCCTCTCACTGCCCCTGCACCTCTGGCCTATACCCCAGTTCTGTTTGCATAAATAAATCTTTAAAAAATGGTTAACATCATACATTTTATATTACATACATTTTACCAAAATAATAAAAAATATTATTTAAAGTTTTTCAAAAGTAAAGTAACAACAAGCTGCTATTTGCATTAATTAATATATATGTATACGTATGTATACACACATAACTATTTGTATGGGCGCAGAAAAATTTCAGAAGGACCCATAAGATTTGATCATGGGTTTTGGGAATAGCAGTCTTAAATTTTTAAGAACATTTGACTTGAAAAGGGGTATTTGCCATAAAATGGTAGTTTTCAATAGCCAGGGCTCACCAGAATCCCCTTTGCCACAACAAACTTATCTCCAGACCAATATCAGTGGGTGATACTTCCACTGTGAGACCTGGCCCCTGCCTGGCAACACCTTTGTGTAGTTAGAAAGAGGCATCCCCAGAGGTGCTGAGGTTGGGGTGGGGTGAAAGGATTCACCAGAGTCAGAGTGGGAAGCAAAATAGGTAGATCTACTGAAATACACTGCAGAGGGGAACAGCTGGGAGGCAGAAGAGGTCTACTGTGCCAGGTGGGTCAGCTCCCTGGCCTGGGATCGAAAAAAGAAAAAGAAAGAGGCATCCCTCACCAGGTGGATAGGTTAGTGATCCCAAAGGTTTTTTACTTTCACCAATTAATCCCACACAAATTTGAAATGAACCAATAGCTGGTTTCAAGTGAGGAATGCTTACTGTGGATCACACAGTGGGCGAGGGAGGGGCCTGCTGGGCCCATAACCCTAGGTAGAGGTGAAGCACCATATAGGCTGCCCAGGACTTTGTAACAGGGTATTGGATGGTCTCAGAGGTTTCCTAGCTTAGGTTTCAGGAATTTCAAGCACCCAAGGGTGATTTACATGGTTTCCTGCTCCGTACAACAGCTGCAAGGGACAGCATATCCCAGTTAATTATGTTTTCCTTAACAGGAAGGTAACAAACAAGGACCAGGTTAATCCAGTAATATGAACAGGTTCCAGGAGCTCTAGAGCACAGGGAGGCATATTAGGGAGCAGAAGGAGGATGGATTTCAGTCCCCCCGCCCCTCAACTGGGTGTCTTTTTGCAGTACACAACATGCACAGTTGTTCACGGTGACCCTGGAGGGAACCACATTTTCTCTATTCAACAGCGCTATTATTCACAGATCAAGAAAGAATACATAACACTTGTTTTAAATAAAATTTCATTTAAAAATAAAGTTTTCTTAGAAAATCGCACAAAAGGTAGAAGCAGGGAATATTCTGCCTTTTAGTTTTTTCACTGCTATAAATCCGAAGGGCCTATACCAATTTCCTGCTGGTGATGGTTGCTATTACCTTCAAAACCACAGTGACTGCAAATCTTTGTCTACCTGAAATTTGATTTATTCTCTCATGAGTTCCTAAAAGTTTAATTAGCAGGAAATAAATCCTTAGTTGTCTGTTTTATTCTCCTGTCATTTGGGTTCTTGCTTCTAAACCCTTGTAGTAAAGAATGTGGTTTTTCTGGATTTGGTCTGAGGGTATCAATACACCAATGTGAGCGCAGAAGTTATGGGCTCAATTCACCACTGGTTTTTGTACTGCTTTAATTTTTAGAACAAAGCCACATAACACCATACAAAGAATTGTAATTATTTGTGACACTTGTGCACTGTTGGTGGAACTATGAAAATAGTATAGCTGCTATTTTGTTTGTAAAAACTCAGGAAACTAAAATGACCTGGTAATATTGATTCAACAAAGGGTAAAGTCAGAACACCACTCTGCTATCTTAACAGTTGGCTTCTGGTTCCTTTTCCATAGACAAAGTTTGTCTTTCTTGACTCATCCTGAGCCCATGATAAACAGGTTTTCTGTAAGTCCAGACCATTATTATAGGCACACCTTTCTCTAAGAAACCTAAAATAAACTACTTTGAAGTGTATTCTGTCCTTTAAAAAATTTAGATTGCAAAAATAATAGTTGATTGTTTATCTGTTACCCACCTTTCCCTGATACTAACATCTTGTTAGTAGTACCTGGAGTTCAAACTGCCCACTAAGGGCCACTTGAGATCAGAGCCCAGATGATATTGCAATTCAATTGCTTTGAATGAGGGATTCTGAGATATATACTTTTTTAGTTCCCCCAGATTGAAGTCACTTAAATGCACACAGTTGCTTACACCTTTCTGTCCTGTTACTGTCATTCCCACACTGGTCTGCTGAAGGAGCATGGCCTTAATAAGTCACAACTCTCAAGATGTCCACTCAGAGTCGGCTTCTAGGTACCTGATCCAAGACAGTAATAAACTTCAGAACTTTCATGCTGAAAATGCCATATGATCTTGAAG
The DNA here is from genome assembly GCF_000260355.1 of Condylura cristata. Taxonomy (NCBI): domain Eukaryota; kingdom Metazoa; phylum Chordata; class Mammalia; order Eulipotyphla; family Talpidae; genus Condylura; species Condylura cristata. The sequence continues at coordinate 6,027,262 of NW_004567123.1, forward strand.
TTCTGATGGTCAGAGCTAAAAGGACTGAGCAGGCTGTACATTCAAATTGTCCACTATTTTAACAGCTATAATAATCATACAAGTAATTTTTATGCACCCAATATCTGAATTATGTTCAATGCTAATCTTTATAGCCAACACTTATAACCAACAATTTTATCCTTTGTGGCTATTTATAAAAAAAAAAAATGGCCACTCCCCTTGAACTTGTTTACTTTTAGAGATATTTACTCTATTTTAATAATTTTCCCTCAATTGCTCAGATTTGGTTTTCCTAGGATGTGCAGTGAGCACTTGAGCCTTAAGCGTTCATTAAATTAAAATTGTACTGTAGGGGTCCTCCCTGATGGCGCAATGGGTTAAAGTGCAGCACTGTAAGTGAGCCACAGCCACTTCAGTGCGAGTTCGATCCCAGCCCCAGAGGTGACCCATATGGCACAGCAGACCTCTCCTGCCTCACCTGCTGCTCCCCTCAGCAGTGTACTTCATCAATCTGCCTATTCTGCTCCCCACTCTGTCTCTGGTTAATCCTCTCACTGCCCCTGCACCTCTGGCCTGTAACCCAGTTCTGCATGCATAAATAAAATTGTACTGTAGTAGGTTGGCTATAGTTGGAGTTTGCTTTTATATTTAGTCTGTCAATTTCTGCTTCTTGATTGAATTATTTAATCCAGTTATATCCCATGTAATATTATAACTAACTACTAATAGAGTCAGATTTTGGTCTACCATTTTGATATTGCCTCTTATCATTTTTCTTTTTGTATGGGTTTTGTTCCTTGATATACTTTTTCTTGCCATCTCTGTAATAAAAATATTTCATTAAACTTAAAATTTAGAATCTCAGTCCTCCCTGGTGGCGCAGCGGGTTAAAGCACAGCACTGAGAAACTAAAGCCACTTCCGCATGAGTTCGATTCCCGCCTGCCCCGGAGGTGACCCACATGGCGCGGCAGACCTCTCCTGACCCGCCCGCTGCTCCCCTCAGCAGTGTACTTCGTCCATCTGCCTGTTCTGCTCCCCACTCTGTCTATGGTGAAACCTCTCGCCGCCCCCGAGCCTCTGGACTGTATCCCAGTTCTGTATGCACAAATAAATAAATAAATCTTTTTAAAAAATTTAGAATCTCAAGTTAGTTTGCTCCATACTTACATGAGTAGTTGTTTGGGGCCATTTTTGGGAAAGTAGAGTCTCCCAGACAAGCCTCCATGAGCTCTTCCTCAAGTTCAAGTTCCAAGTCCTCTCTATCCATTAATTCAGCACCAACCACGCCCACTTGTCACACATTTCTCTTTCAAGGAGCTAACATCTTTGGAACTTACTTTCTTCTTAAGTGACTATGTGCACTGTGAAATGTTATTTTATTTTATTGCAGTGTGAGATTTTAGAGAGCATAGCATCACTGAGGGCTGCAGTGGTCAGGAAGCCTCTACCGACACAGAAAGATGAGAGAAGAGGCTGCTCAGATTTGGACACACTACTCGCTGGCTTTGTAGATTGAGGCAGTTTTGTAAGACAACACATGGAGCAAAAATCTCTGCTTCGCCAGCCAACAGCAAACCAACTGCCAGAGCTGTGTTGACTCGCTTACTGGTAGCTGACCGCAGAAGGGAGCCCAGCCAGAGGGACTATGCAGCCTCATTATTCACTCAGAGAATCAAGTAACTGGGGATAATTTTTTAAAATTTTATTTTATAACAGTTTATTTTTACATCATTTTGTACATTTTTTTTTTTCCCATCTCAATTGTAATCCTCGCAGGTTTCCCATCACCAAGTCACCCGTGTGCCATCACCATAATGGGGATAATTTTTTTAGGATTTCTTTATTTATGCATACAGAACTGGGGTGCAGGCCAGAGGTGCAGGGCAGTGAGAGGATTCACCAGAGACAGAGTGGGGAGCAGAACAGGCCGACTGATGAAGTACACTGCTGAGGGGAGCAGTGGGTGGTTCAGGAGAGGTCTGCCGCGCCATTTGGATCACCTCCGAGGGGGGGATAGAACTCATGATGAAGTGGCTTTAGCTTCTTTAGTGCTGTGCTTTAACCTACTACACCACCAGAGAGGGCCCTAACTGGGGATAACGTTAAGCCCTGACATTTTGGGCTTATTTAGAATCACTGACAGTAAATGATAAAGTAGGATTATTTGACCCTTCAGCCTTAGAACTGTGGAAGGCCCTGTGATAGTCTATGTGCAAGTGTTTAATTCAGAGCCTGGCATGAGGCAAACTTCCAGGATTGTTAATGATTATTCTCGGTGTGGGGCATGGTGTCCAATGTGACCAAAATTGTGATCCCAGTGGAATTAATTGTGCTAGAAGTTGACTTCACCTGAGCATCCACCTGGCCACCTGTAAACCATATGTGACCACACCTACGGAAGCCTGGGCGCTGCCTAAAATTTGTAGCAAAAACTTTTCAAACTTATATAACTAGCAGGCACCTATGAACTAGCTGAGAAGAAATGTGTGAAGTTTGACTGACATTTGGCAATGTCAGACTCACCTGCTGAAAAAACATGGGGCATCTGCAATAAGACACACACGGGTCTCAAGTCTCTTCATTCCAAAGATAAGCATGATGTGCCCAGCTTCTAGCCCTCCTCTAGAAAATGTTTGGCTAGCGCAAGTGGACATGAGCAGATGACCTTGGGAGACCAGCTTTTCTTCCTCTATGGAACAACTTTGTGTTTAATGGACCGCCAAGAGTTGACTCTTGTTGAAATTTAATTTCAGAACTGAGTTGCAGATTCAGCATCAATACAAAGTACAATAAATACACAGTGATGGCTTTTGCAGTTTTTTTCACAGTGACAAAAAAAAAAAAAAAAAAAAAACAAGGAAATTGCCCTAACATCCATCAATATGGGGGTTATTGAAGAAACTGGGATACTTACACATCGATGGAACATTATGCAGCTGTTTGAACCTGCGTCTTTGAGCGAAGGGATCTCTATCATGGGTTAAGAGAGAAAATCAACTGTACAAGCATTGGTGTGTAGAGAATAATTCCATTTTTATGAGACAGCAAATCCCATCTAAGTGCATAGTTATTTGTGTATGATTGTATGAGATGGAGAAGGGATGAGAGGACACACGCCTGGGGGAATGGAGTGGGGAGGGAGATTATTAGCTTTTCCTTTCTTTTGATTCATTTTTTACTAAATGATTCATGTATATTTCCACTCCCATCATTGACTTGCTCTCTTTCTCCCACCATTTCTAAACACATATATGCAATACTCACTGTCCTAATCCATTTAAAAGTAAGTTCCATAGAATCATGGAAATTTACCCATAAACATTTCAGTGTGTATTTCCTAAGAATAGAGCTACTCTTTTACATAACCATAGCAGTTTCTTTGGCAAAAAGAAACTGGAAACTGCCAGATAGGGGATGACTGAAGAAACTGTGATACTTATGCAGCAATAATGGTGGCTAACTTTTTTAAAACTAGGAAGCCCTAGGTAAAATGGTGTTGGGGGCCCTCGCTGGTGGCAGCACAGCCAGTTAAAGCACAGCACTAAGAAGCTAAAGCCACCTCAGCATGAGTTGGATCTCGCCCCTCCCAGAGGAGACCACAATGCACGGCAGACCTCTCCTGACCCGCTTCTGCTCCCCTCATCAGTGTACTTCATTGATCTGCCCGTTCTGCCCCCCCACTCTGTCTCTGGCGAATCCTCTCACTGCCCCATGCACCTCTGGCCTGTATCCCAACTCTGTATGCATAAATAAATAAATCTTAAAAAAAAAAAACAAAACGGTGTTGGAACTTTTTTTTTATTATTATTAACGCCATCCTAATGAGTTTGATTTGAATTTCCTTCATAACAATGATGCTGAGCATCTTTCCATGTACTTATTGGTCATCTGCATATCTTCTTTCGAGAACACTATTCAAATCATCAGCCTCTTTTAAATGGATTGTCTTATTTTTAATAGACATTTTGTTTATTATTTATTATTAAGGTAACATCAGTTTACAACACCGCATACGATTTAGGGGAACAGGTTCACATCTCCTCAGATGCGTGTCATTACGCAACATCCACCGCCAAGTCACCCCCAGTCCTTCGCCCTCACCATCAGGCCCCCTACCCCATTTGTGCCTGCCTTCATCCTCCTCTCCCTCTGGTATCCTCAGTTCTGCAGTCATATTTCTAGGGTTGGTTTTGTTTTGTCCAAAGCCATAGAAATGCCCAACAAGTACTTTTGGCGGTTCATTGGTTTTGTGTTTTCTATATTCCACATGAGTGAAATCCAGTATTTCTCTGCTTTTGACTTACTTAGCATAATCCCCTCCAGTTTACTCCATGTTGTCACAAAAAGCAAGCAATTGTCTTTTTAAAGCTGAGTAGTGTGCCTTTGTGTTGATATACCACATCTCAATTCACTCCTCTATAATAGATATTTTTTAGAGCAAACTTAGGTTCACAGCAAAATTCAGCTGAATGTACAGAGATTTCCCATACACCCCTTGTCCCACATACAGTCTCCCTTATTATCAACATCCCCCACTATAATGGTACATTTGTTACAGGTAAAACTATAGTGATACATCAAAACCCTCCAAAGTCCAAGTTTACATTAGTGTTTACTCATGATGTTGGGCATTATATGGCTTTGGACAAAATATATTACTTACATAACAATCCATCATCAAATCATTACACTGAATATTTTCACTGCCCTAAAACTCCTATGTGCTATGCCCATTAATCCTTTCTCCATTCCTCCCTCACTAACTCCCAGACACCACTCATCCTTTTACTGTCTTTATAGTTTTGCTTTTTCCAGAATATCAGACAACTGGAATCATAAAATATCTAACCTTTTCAAATCTGCTCATTTCACTTAATTATATGCATTTGGGGATTTAGTGCTTTTTAGTGCTGAAAAAACATTTCATTGTCCAAATACCAGTTTACTGATCCAACGTGTCCAACCAAGATGAAAGATATACCCAAGGCCATTTAGATTTTCTCCTACTGTATCTTCTAGGACTTTTGTTGAAGTAGTTAGTGATAGCTTGATAGTGCTGAGATTTTAATCCCTATGCCACCAGGGAGACCTCTTGGTTGATTTTTACGAAGGTGTAAGATCTATAAAATTCACTTTTACACAAGTGGGAATGTAGCTTTTTGCATCACTATTTGTTGAAGACTACTTTTCCCACTGTATTACCTTTGTGCCTTTGACAGAGCTCAGTAGGATATAGTTATGTGAGTCTATTTCTGGGCTCTTTATTCTGTTCCATTGATCTATTTGTCTATATTTCACCAATACCGAAGTGTCTTAATTATAGTCATAAGTGGTTTAATGTAGGAGATACATTCTGAGAAATGCATCATCAGATGATCTGTCATTATGCATAACTCATGCTATAATCACACATACTGTAATTTCACACCTATGCTATGGCCTATTGAGACCAATGTCATGTAGGTGGCCATCATTATCTGAAACACAGTGATTCATGATTGCATTTTAGCTTTACTTATGTCTTGAAGAGGGTAGAGTCAGTTCTTCAATTTTTTTCTCTTTCAATATTATGTTGGATATTTTGGGCCTTTTGACTTTCTATGTAAACTTTAGAATCAGTTTGTCAATATCCACAGAATAACTTGTTATATTTACTTATTTAATTTAAAAGATTTATTTATTTATGCATACAGAACTGGAGGACAAGCCAGAGGTGCAAGGGTGGTGAGAGGCTTCACCAGAGTCAGAGTGGGGAGCAGAACAACGAAGTTACACTGCTGAGGGGAGCAGCAGGCAGGACAGGAGAGGCCCGCTGGTGCCATGTGGGTCACCTCCGGGTCAGGGATCGAACTTGCATTGAAGTGGCTGACTTTTTCCTTGAAATAGCACTAAATTTATAGATCAAGTTGAGATGGAATACCATTTTGAAAGTATTGTTTTCCTATTCACAAACATGGAGTATCTATCTCTCCATTTATTTAGTCCTTTTTTGATATCACCAGTTTTGTGGTTTTCCCAATGTAGTTCTTGTGTATGTTTTGCCATATTTATACCTACATATCAGTATGGGATATTATACCATCTTTCAGTATGAGAACTAATATAAATGGTATTGTTTTTAGCTTCAAGTTCCACTAGTTCATTGTTGGCACATAAGAAAATTACTGATTTTTGTATGATATGGAGAGATGACATTTTATCCTGCAATTATGCTGGTTTTTACTTACTAGTTCCCATTTTTATCATTTTTCAGAATTTATACAATAACATCATCTTGACAACAGCTTAATATCTTTCTTTCCCAATCTGTATGCTTTTTGGTCATTTTTTTTCTTTGTCATATTGCATTCACTAGGACTTCCCATATAATATTAAAAAAAAAAAAGAAGTGAAAGGGCATCCTTGCCTTGTTTTTTTTTTGTTTTTTTTTTTATCTAAGCTGGAAAGCTTCTGACTTCTCTTCATTAAGTATGATATTTAGGTATCATAAGTTTTTTGTAGATTTTATAGATTTCTTTATCACACTGAGGAAATTTCTTCCTATTCCCAATAGGCTGAGAGGTTTTTTGGCTTTTTTTCCTTATCATGAACAGATATTGGAACTTGCCAAAGTGTTTTATTTTTTCTGTTTCACGATTATGACCAGATGATATGATCAAGTAATTTTTTTCCTTTAGCCTTGATATGATGGATTACATTAATTGATTTTCCAGTGTTGAACCAATGTTCTATACCCAGTTTAAATCTCAGTTGGGCATGGTATATGAAATCTTACACCTAATGGATTTTATTTCCTAATGTTTCATTGAGGATTTTTGCATCTATGTTCATGGAAGACATTTTTCCTGTAATGTTTTTTTTTTAAGATTTATTTATTTATGCAGATAGAACTGGGCTATAAGCCAGAGGTGCAGAGGTGGTGAGAGGATTCACCAGAGACAGAGTGGGGAACAGAACAGGCAGATTGACTAAATACACTGCTGAAGGGAGCCATGGGCGAGACAGGAGAGGTCTGCTGCACCATGTGAGTCACCTCTGAGGCCTGGAATCAAACTTGCACTGAAGAGACTCTGGCTAGCTTGCAGTGCTGCACCCTTACCTGTTGTGCCACCAGGGAGGGCCCTCCTGGAATACCTTAATCTGCTTTTCATGTCAGGATTATGTGAGAGTTAGAAGTATTCCCTCTGGAAGAAGTTAGAGAAAATTTCTACTTTAAATATTCTTGTATAACTCACTAGTCAAAGTACACAGGGTCAGTTTTCTTTTTATTGATGAATTGTAAGTTTTTCCTATATTTTCTATATAAAGCTTTATCAGGTATTTGATTTCCAGGTAACCTCTCGTAGTCTGTGAACTATCTTTTCACTTTCTAAATGTTGTCCTTTTTTAGTTTCTTACTATTTTTAATCTTTTTACTAAAAATTATTGAGGTGACATCATATGACAACACTGTACATGATTTAGGAGAACAGGTTCACACCCTTCAGATGTATGTTATCACACCACCCCCACGACCAAGGCAGCCATGATCTTCTACCATAGGCCAAAGGGCCTCCTTCCCCTTTGTTCTCTATCTCCTACCCTCCCCCAGATAGCTCAATTTTACAGTCATATTTCTAGCACTTGTTTTGGTTGGTTTGTCTGTTCCTTTGCTTTGTTTCTCTATATTCCACATGTGAGAGTGAAATCATGTGGTATGTCTTTCTTCTCCTGACTTATTTCACTTACCACAGTCCCCTCAAGTTCTACACGGTCTCTTTAAAGTGTGAATGGTGTTAAAGTTTTTAATTTTGACTAAGTTCAATTTATCAGTGTTTTATCTTATCACCTGCTTTTGGTGTTAAGCCTAACAATTCATTGTCTCATATATAATCATGAAGATTTACTCCTGTGTTTCCTTCTAGTAGGCCTATGGTACATTATAAGTTAATTTTTAAATGCTGTGAGGTAGGAAGTCCAATTTTCTGTTTTTGAGAAGTGGATATTCAATTGTTCCAGTACCACTTGCTAAAATGACCATTCGTTTCTCACTGACCCATTGATTATAAATATAAGGACTTATTTAATGGGCTCTCATTTCTTATTGCATTGTTCTGTATTATCTGTCATGATCACTGCAGTTTTCCAATAAGTTTTTAAGATTAGAACTATATATTCTCCAACTCTGCTCTGAGATTTCTTTTTGAATGCTGTAAGTCATTTTCAATATTTACAAAAGTATGGATTGTAGATATAATAAATAGGTTGAATGACAAATCAAAAATACTTTCTTGAGGTTGAAAATGAAGATTCTGGAAGCAGACTGCCTTAGTTTGAATCCTGCCTCTGCTAGTTACTAGCTATGAGACTTTGGACAAACTACTTTGCTGTATGTCAGAAAAATTTAAGTTTCTGAGTTGTTTAAGTCTCTTTAATGGTTCTTGAGTATCAGAAACATTCAGTGAACATTAAAGATGTATCTCTTTTAATGCAGCAATGCACTTCTAGGAGTTATTCTAAGTAGTGTGCATCCAGATTTAGCTTCAAAATAAACTAAACATTTGAAAGTACTTCAAAAATTGATGTTCACAACAGAAAAACTGGAAACAAAGGGGATATGTTAAATTAGGCCACCTTTGTAATGAAATAAAATTCTAGCATACATATTTTAAACATGAAAACTTGATAATTTAAGTGTTTGTAGTTTAAGAAAAAATAGGGAAAGTTGTGTATCTTCTAGAACAAGATACACTGTATGATTAGTTATTTAAAAAATTAGTACATTAAAAAATGACATGTACAATGTCATGTCTGTGCAGAAACAAAAACCCTTAGAGGACTGAGACCCAAATGTCTGCAGTGATAGCCTCTACCGGGGTAGAGAAACTCTTTCATACAAGTTTTTAGAAAAGCCAAGTAGGTTGAGCAAAAAGGAATGATTTGATATGTAGTGTCTAGAAAAGACAGATCTATAGAGGACAGAAAATAAATTCGTGTTTGTGAGAATCTGGGGATAAGAGTGGGGACTGACTCTTGTCAGCCAGGGATCTAATGCAAGTGAGTATCCAGGATCATATCGTTCCTATGCTCTGAAGCTGGTTTAAATTTGTACAACTCTGTAACCTACTAAAAATCAATAAACGCTTAAAACTGGTAAACAGTGTGTAAATTATACCTCAATAAAATCTAAAAAGGGAGGAGGATGATTTACTATAAGAATAGGATGGGTATAATGGAAGTTATTTCCAGATCCTGAGGTGATCTGGAGCAGCTGCACATCGCAAGGCTGTCTGGGACTCTCATTCTTCCTGTTCCAATTCTCTCTACAGCCTGGCCCACAAGCAAAACCAAAACCCAAAAACTATGGCCAACTCAGAGCTCCTGCACTCTGGCTACCACTAATGCCCTCACTGTGCTTCCTGGCACAGATGAGGTGTTCACCAACTATGGCCTACCAGATGCCCCCAGCTGTTAGAACTTCAGTCGCTTTTGCAGTAATGGTCCTTTGTGGTTGACTATACTTTTGTGTTCCCCTCATGAACTGTATAGCATGACATTGGGCTCTTGTGATGCCCTCCTCCATGAACAGGGAACTTAGCTGCAGCCACAGGCCAGCATTAAGCATGCTGCAAGCAGAGACTCACTAAGTACTTGAAGGCAAGGGTTCGTTCTCCAGGAGTGTCGGGAAAAAACTCCTTAGAATCTGGTCACCATGACAAGAGGGATTCATGCAACTTTGTAGAGGTGCCCACCCGGAAGGGAACTGAGAACTCTCCCACCAGCCACCCCTATTGAGGTCCCAGATGGTAACATCTGCCCAGTGCTCCAGCCAACACTGTGTGAAGTAAAGCCCCCAGAAATGCTTCAGAATCCAAGAGATAAACTGCTATTTTTTCTATTTTTTTAGTAATATGTTTATTTTTACATCATTTTGTGCATTTTTTCATCTCAGTTGTAATC
>NW_004567123.1:6038694-6154065 GCF_000260355.1 Condylura cristata
TAATAGGCAGCACATGCTTCCTAAATGATATACTAGGAAGAGCCCAGTGTCATATCCATAACATTTCTTCCAAATTCAAAAGGATATCTGCATCTCTGTTTATTGCAGCACTATTTACAGTGGGTAAGATATGGAAATGACCCAAAGCCCAAAAACAGGTGGCTGGATCAAAAAGATGTAGTACCATACACAATGCAATACTATTCAGCAATCAAAAAAGAGGAACACTTGCCATTCGCAGCAACTTGGATGGAGCAAGAAGGAACTATGCTTAGTGAAATAAGCCAGAAGGAAACAAAAATACTAGATGGTTTCACTTATAGGAGGAATATAGGGAACAAAACAAGGAATTAGGAAAAAATACAACAATAATAATAATAAATGAAAAAAAAATTAGCAGGCAACCATACATCAGAGACATTCTGCAAAGGAGGGGGTTCAGGAAGATGGATCAAAAAGGGGAGAGAACACAAGGGACTATGGTAATGGTTCACGGGTGATTTGGTGGTAGGAATTTTATGGGGCTACACCTAAAAAGAGAAAGCATACAAGCATAGCTTGTATTAAAATGAACAATGATGTATAATATGTGTGTGTGTGTGTGTTATATAAAACAACATTTCTGCCAAAGTGCCAAGGAGAACTAGGAATAGGAGAACAGCAGACACTTCCAAATTCAGGGACATTCTGCAAAACAACTAACAGTACTCTTAGGAAATGTCCACATTCACAGAGATGCAAGGGCAGTTCCTGATGTAGGGGACTAAAGAGTCATGACAACTCAGAGCAACACTTGACCTTGGCTTTCTTTTGCAATTTAGGGCAGTAGTTGGATAGATTAGGTAAAGCATGGTGTCACTTAACTTATCTGCTTTGAGTACTGTGCCATTGGGTTAGGTAAGAACATTCCTTGCTTTTAGAAACGCATAAGTAAAAGGGGTGTGATATCTGCAACTTAACTTTTAAATGGCTTAGAAAAATGTATGCCTGGGCCTGTGCATGTTCCTGTGAAAAAGGGGAGGATGTGTTAAATATTAACACTTAGGGAACTGGGGTGAAGAGTATCTGTGACTCTTTGTACTCCTTTGTCACTTTTGTCAAGCCTGAAATCATGCTAACATTAAAAACAAAACATTTAAAGGGCAATGTTTGGTGAGTCAATTCTTTTGAACTTTTGTCAGACTACGCGGCAGACTACAATGTTGCCTCATCCAATTTGAACAGACCTTGTTACTGTTTTCTTGGTTCACACACTCCTTTGAACATTTGATGAAACTTCAGGCTCCTCCCAGAAAAAAATCATACTTGCACTTGTCTAGGCATCAAACCACTTCAAGATATGAACCCTGACTTGGGGGGCCAGTGAAGAAATAGCCAGAGAAGGTTAGAGGTCCCAGGAGCAGAGAGTGAAAAGAGAAGAGTGTGGCCCTGAATCACAAACTGTTGGATGCTGTTCAGAATCAGAATCCCCTCAGCCTCTTTAGTGTTCCTGTCTCACACACCTCTGCAGGAAGAGGAGCAGAGAGGAAGCCGTCTTCTGCTTGGTGGCTGCCTTCTGCTTTTTAACTGAGTGTCCTTGGTACACTGCTCAACCACTCAATCAGTTTTCTCTTCCATGAAAGAGAGCCAATTATGCAGCATCTCATGGAGGCCCTGGGAGAACTAAGAACACGAAGTGGGAGCTGCCCTTTGTGTTTTTAGCACCTAGCTCAATGCCTTATGGGCTTGGCTGTTAACATCTGACCAGTCTGGCAGTGGTTCTAGAAATGCTGTGGGCTGCTCTGCAGTCCACAATGAACAGCTTCTCAGACATGAGGCTACCTCCTAAGACTTAAGCCCTGGAGATGCATTACCAATTAATTCTTGTTCTCCTAGGATTCTCTGAGGTCAGGCCTTTTGTTTTCATCCATTTAAGTGTCTAATGCCTGTTGTTGGACACGCTTTCATTTTATTTAGCTTTTACCTATATTCAGTTCAACTCAAACACTACACATTTTGGTACAATGTGAATATATTAGCTGTATGCTTCCTCCACTGCCCTATTTTCACCAGGAAATCCTCTCTTAGAATGACATGAATTACAAGGTATCGTTTAACGTGAACACAGGATTGTCTTGAAGCCCTTGCATGTCACCCAGAGGAACAATGGAACTGCACATGTGCAGGACAGATCAATGCACTGTGGGGCTGTCTGTACAGAGTTCCCATTGTCAGCTCTGCCTGAAGCACTGAGGTAGAAGTCCATTATTTTAACATTAAAGCAGATATACTGAAGAAGTAGAATATAACAACCCTGTAATTAAAAAAAAACCCCGAACTTCAAAGGATACAAGCACGTGTGCATTTGCAACTAGTCCCTTCTCTCTGTTGCAAGGTGAGTTTCACTCGCTGGAAGGGTAGGTAAGAGTCTAGCGGGCTTGGCAGTGGGGCAAGCCATCTCTGTTTTAGGGAACTTTACAACTGAGAGATGCTATGTGTCCAGCTCCAAGTCAAGCTCACTGCAGCTCCCAGGAAGTTCCACTCCTAATTAACAGTATCTGTCCTTGCATAGAGGTAGCAACACAGGCACCATTATGGCTAACATTTTACTAAGCAACAGTCTTGATTTCCCAGTACTCTATAATGTGGGGAGGCATCAGTAAACATCCACTCACATAATTTTTTTCAAGCATTAAAATAGTTTTGAAGTTCCATAATAGAATTTTGATCAAGTTGCTTCTGTTTTTAGATTGGATAAAAATAGCTTACAACTGCCACAAACCTTATAGAACACAGAACATTCTCTTAGCAGTTCTTGCCAAGTCCTGGCATTCTCTCTGACCCTTAGCCTTCCCCAGTCAGCTGAGACAACATGTCTGGAGAACGTTCTGTTGTGACCAAAGGGCAGAGGAGGTTAAGCAGACACCCTCACCTGACAGCATGTGAAGAAATGCAGAGAGATGGGTGCAGAGACCAGTGAAGACCATGGGAATGAAGCAATACTGAAATTACATATCATTGTAAATTGAAGCAATACTGAATTTACATATGAAAATGAAACAATACTGAATTTACATATCATTTCCAAATAAAAGCTCTTCAAATATTTTCATGAGAAATTTGATCTGGCGCCCATGAATGTAATTTTTAAACTATCAGATATTATGCTTAAAATGGTTACACTCAGTTCTTGATGAAGACTATTAACTAACGCTCTCATCTAGCTCTTGATGGTCATCCACGAAAAAAAGTTCATTTTAATTAAAAAATTTCTATTAATTGAGGTTCTAGCTTAGCAGTCCATTATTTTTCCTATGGACATACACACTATCGATGATTATGAAAGTGTGAGTGGCATTGAACCGTAAAGATTTTTTACAAGCAAAGTCCTTTTTTAGTGGTAGGAAAACCCAAGGTGGTCTCCCTCTAGGCAAGTTGGAGGTCACAACAAATACAGATGGACAGATGTCTCCAATCAGTGTGAAGATAGGACCAGACAGCCCAGCCTCCGGGGTCTCCCAGTCCTTCCTGACTCAACCTCAGCACAGCGCCATCCCTGCCTGGATTTCTGCTGACCTGGGACCACAGGAACTAGAAGTAGGCTGACAGTTTTCCTGAAAATTTGTGACTCCGTATTAAAATTTGTGACATTTTTACAAAACTTACAACTAATCATATTTAAAATAAAGGTAATAAAACTATCAAAACTTACCACAGGCTGATTATTCCACTATGGGATGGTAAACTATGCTTTAGTTTATCTCCATCTATTGTGTCTGTGTGATAAAAATGCCACGTAGTAGTATATTCCTGCCTCTGCCCAACTCTAGTGTGGAATGGCACTGAAGGCAGCATCCAGAATCCAGCAAACCCGCAAATAAGGACTTGATCTGCTTCTCTTCTTCCCCCATTACCTCACCTCAGCAGTGGTCAAATATCTGTAATTACATTGCTGGATAAGCTTCTGGGAACAAACACCTAGAGGCTCAAGCTGCCCCAAAGGTGAAGGGATGTGTACATGCTGGTGGCTGTCACTGGGAACCTCTAGAACTTCACAGAACACGTTGGGCCTTTTTGATTTTCCTCACCAGGCCCAGTGAGCCTTATGGACACAAAACTCTCATTTCACTTACAGTAATTCATCTCCATCAACAACAGAGCTAGCAGAAGGCTGAGCACCTTCTCCACACACTCGGGCTTGCCTGAAGTCACACAACGCATGAGTGCACAACCTCTGATTGAGCAACTTTCAGTCTTGTTCAAGTCATCTAATCCAAATCCAATCTCTAGTTGTTCTTGTAGGATTCCCATGGCCTGGGAGATCATGGAGAATGCTGAAGGTGCTAAGAGATAAGAGCCACAGTCACCCAACCTGAGACTCCGGAAAGAAAGGAAAAGGTTGATTGCTGATAAATAGAAAGGTTCCACACATACAAAATTTTTAAGGTGAAAAAACGAAGCATTACTGAAGCTCTGCTTTGAGCACAGTTTGGGGGATGAAAGACAAGAGTCAAATTCCCCCTGAATTCTTCCCCCAGAGCCTAGTCAGGGAGGAAAGGCTGCAGGCTCTGACACCAGGCTGCTGGGAGCTCGTGATTTTCATGGCCTTTTGCTTATCACTACAAACCTTCCAGGTATCTGATACCATCAACTCTTAGAGAGAGCAGCAAGCTGAAGCACAAAATTTTGCTGTTAACTTAGTATGCTTCTCATGAATAACTATAATGCTTCTTAGGATCAAGTATGTGCTAACGAATTCACATATATGAATCAAGTGTGTTCCAGTGAAGAGTCCTAAGCTCCCCCAGCCATTCCAGTACTGAGTGCATGTTTTAACGCTAGCTCCCACTAATAGACACCCAAGCCTATTAGTCCTCACAGTGTGTATTGCAGCCCAGCACTTGTGGAGTTAAACACAATGGGGTTGTTTCTCCCTGGGACTGTGATGGAGGCACCAAACTCACTAGGGGGTAGAGTTCCAGGAGTGACCCCAAGGCAGACGGCTTTTAGGTGAATCCTTTTCACCTAGATAGAGAAAATTAAAAATTAAAGGTTCTCAAACACCCTACTGCAAATAGACCTAACCTCTCTAGAAAAAAGATGGTAAGTATGGACATGATTAATTTGGTTCCACTCCTACCTCTATGGGGCCCTGAGGGCCTCCCTGGCAACCACAGGCCACCTCCCAAGGGGTGCTTGGAGTCAGGCCAAAGGCAATCCAGATTCCTTAGGAACACATAACTGAAACCAGTGTTTCTCAGTTTTTTTAAACTTTTGCCCACTCTTATAAAACAAAAAACAAGCTCTCTTTATTTGACATTTCAAAATAAATCATGACTGAGAATCTACCAAAAAATCTGAGAATGTATTCCACACCTCAGCCTCACCCTGACATTGTTAAGTATCACTTTTAGAACAGTAGCTAAGGGCTTAAGGGGTTATTGCAGCGGAGGGTTAGTACAAGCCAGAGAAGGCAGCCTGAGCCTGCCCTTGAGACAAGGCCCTGTCCCAGTTCACAGGCAGGCCTCGGGGGTGAGGCAAGTCTACAGGAACAGGACAACACCGCAGCACAGTCACCAACACTTCACTGGAACTAAAAAAGGCATTCCTGAGACAAATGTCTCACTTCTTCATGTTGACTGCTCATTTTAAAACACACATGTTCATCTTTTAGGAGTGATAACAGGTATGGAGTTTTGTAAGAAAATATCTGTATGTTTTAGAAAGTATGTCGAAGTAAGGGTGAAATTATATGGTACTTAGGATTATGTTTAACAATGCAACAAAGGGATAGAGGAAGCAAACATGGCAAAAATCTTGACAATGGTTAAATGTGGATGATAGGGTTTTGCTGTGTAACAACTGAAAAAAAAAAGTAAAACAGTAAATTAAGGCAAGCAGCTTTCTTCAGCTGCTTCTGGAATTTTTGCAGATAATTACTTCAGTCACCTTTTGTAACAACAAATGCTTGCTGTTCACAAATAATAATCACACATTGGTTTTCAAGCTTGGAAAAGTCACTTCCTCAATTTCATCTCTATTTTGTCAACAACAACCTTTAAGGATTTTCAGAAAGGAGGAAGGGAAAGTAGAAAGAAAAATACAAGTAAAAAAGGAAGGAAGCAGTCAATACTGTTTTGGAGTGGAGATCAGATGCTCCCCAAGGGACAGAGCAACCTCCCGATTGGTTATCTTTACTCAGGAGTGTGGCACATGGCCCGTCTCTACACACCACCTCTAGAACAGAGGCTCTTACACTGTGATGCAAGGATCTGTGATACAGTTTGAAATGTGTAGGTCAGTTTTCTAGAGAACATTTGGCTTTCCTTGGATTCTCATTCATGTACCAAAAAGTTAGGAACCTCTGCTCTTAATGAAAGAGACTCTGAAAGTAAACTGGTAAGACCGAAGCTCTAGCTACACATTATTACAAGAAAAGATTTTTATTTAAGAACATCTGATACTTTTGGAAATGGTCCTGCTCAATTCTAAAAACCTGATTGACACTCCATCTCCACCATCCACAAACAGAGCAGACTAAGTGCTGCAGACAGTACAACTTCTGTCTACAACTAGTCCTACTTCCACCACCCCACACCTTCATCCAGTGGCAGGGTGCTTAGTCACACTGACCCCAAACCAATTTCACAGATACAGGGCGAATGGGATCCTCCACTCTCAGGTCAACACCCCTGTTGGGAGCTGCTAACAGTAACACAGATGAAACAATAATGTAGACACAAACATTTATTGTGACTGTGACCAAAGTCAGAGAAAGACATTAGAATCGGTGTCCTGCAGTCTTCCCAGACTCAACAACAAAACAGCGATGGCTGGGAATGGCTGGCAATTCGTTATGTTATCACTTCGTAATCTCTCATGTCCAGGAAGGACAGTGCCTCTTGGGCACTACATGAATCTGTATAGCATTTTCCTGTCCTTTAAATAAGGATGAATTCTCTCTCACCAAGAATATCAGCTAAGATATTTTTTCTTACAAACTGTCAGGAGGAAGAAGGACTGGAGCATCTTTTAGTTATCTGCGGAGTCGCAAGATGTGGGATCAAAAGCCTCTCCAAAAAGGACAGAGGGCCCCTCACAACTCTTTCCACGGCACACTGACTTTTCCATCACAGCTGAAGGTCTGAATGAATGTCTGGTCTAACCCACCGTGAAACAGATAACTGCCTTTAGGTTGGTCTATATGAAGAATGTTCTCTAAGAGCACATGCTCTTCTCCATGAAGAGCTGCACTCTCCTCAGCGGCGGAGCCTCAGAAAGAATGCATGTTTACACTCTGTACTCTCCAGGGGGTAATATTTATCATAAAAATCTAAAACATATTCTTCAGTCTTGAATCCAAACTTCTGGTACAGCAGCATTGCGGGATTGCTTGCTGAGACGTGAAGGGTCACATCCTTGCCCATGCAGGTCTGCCAAAAGGGTGGAAAAATACAAGATAAAAATGAAAAAGCCTGAGGGAAAATGAGTAGGTGAGGGAACTCTTTTAAGTATAGGTAGTTAGCTATGGATACCAGAGAAACCAGAGACTGCAGCTGAGACATTGCAACACCTAGCAACAACTGGAAACAGAATGATTTCTTTTGGCTGATCAAAACATTCAAGAAAACATTCATCAAAACTAAAAAAAAAAAAAAAAAAGGTAGTAATCTGGGTGTTGGTTTTTCTTCTCTCTGAAGCAAAGGCCATGGGAGATATTTTATTGTGTACTTTATCGATTTATAACTCAATCACACTAACGCTGTCAAATATATCAAAATCAAACACTATGATAATCTTGAAGAAATAAAGAACAGGATGAGAAGTTCTGCTTTTTAAAGCTAAATGTTACCTTGTATCCTCATACTTGTAAAATTTAGATCTGCTAAAAACCATGCTAAATTATGTGGCCAGATGTGAAATATTGACTTTCTTTTAATTATAGCACCTGAAGATCTTGCACAGACCTTCTGAATCCCAAAGACCACTCTTCCAGGCCTTTTAACCTAATACAATTAGTTTCTCAGAACTAATATATTTAGAATATAAATTCCTATATTTAGCTCAACTTAGGGGAAAAGAGTAATAATCACTCCATAAGTACAAACCCTTAAATTCTTTAATCAGTACACAATACCTGAAAGTCATATAAATTAAAAACTTGCTTTTTTAATAAGGAACTATTAAAATGCTTAAGTGGATACTGTCCTTGACATTTTATAACTCATAACACAAGGCCTCTAAGAATTCCTCTGTGAAAGCTATTACCTTCTTTCTCCATTTAACTACACTCTGCATACAGGCATTTTTGGGACAAGAAAGCACTACCAGTATATAGACGACAAAGTGTTATGTTACAGCGTAGACAAGAATCTTGAGAGATGATATTACTGTTCTTCACACTAAATATACACATGGTCTAACCATGGCAACCACCGAGTACTGCTGACTGAAGAGAACTGTGTCTGGGCCTGGGGTTTATGATCTGCCTGGGGGCCAAGCACCCATATACTATACAAAGATAACACTCCTCTGCCCAACCAGTAAAAGTTCAGTAAGGACTGACTGCCAGGCTGCATGTTGGGTAGTCACATCAAAATGTCACCCCTGCCCTGCCCTCGGGCCCTTGCTGAGGAAAGAGAAGGCAGGCATCCTGTAAATGTTCTGCAAGGATGAAAGGATGATCAGAGTAGAGGCTCACTCTTTGACTGGGGAGTGTAGAAAAAGAACTAACTGAAGTCTCAATTAAAGATAATGTGACAAGGGAACACATATTAACTACCAAGTAGAGAGAAGAAAGCAATTATTAGGAAGATCATTCTAAGGTTCCTACCAAATGTGGGAATTACTAAGTCATTTTCACTGAAGCTCGAAAAACACAACTTTATCATCTCCATTCTCTATTTAAAAGGAATCTTGCCTATATAATGCACAAAAACCTATATACCAAAAGGTTTCTGAATAAAAGTTACCACGGAAATTCTGGAAGGAAAAACCCTTGCATATTTTTTGGATGTTATTTTGTTTCAAAGGAGTTAAAATATATAGAAACACAACTTGTAATTCAATATTTAAATCAAGTCTCAGAAGATTCATACCTGATCATACAGGTATGAGGACCCTGTATGATCCTGGTGGTGGTGACCTAAGAGCAGTGCTGGTGCCCAGCAGGTCAGTGTGAGCTTGTTCAGCTCTTACTCTCGGTGTTTTTCATTTAATTAGCAATACATGGTCATAACATGGCTTCTTTGAAACTGGGTCTAAATAACAGTCTTGTTTTAGAGGTGAAGATTTTTGTCTGTGTTTTAATAATTTCTGGAATAAGTGTGATAGGCTTTCTTTCATTTGATTTTCAAGGCAACCATTCCACTGGGCCTTGAACCAGTTTCATCCTGTCTTCAAGGCTTTCAAGGCAGCTCAGAGCAAGCCAGCAGATCAGTATAGGAAACTCACCTGAATCAGATGATAGATCATGAAAGTCGCAATTCCTGCTCTTCTCCATTCAGGATGAACAAAGAGAAATGAAATGTAAGCTTCATTGTACTTCACATCAGGAACCATGAAGCCAAAGGCAATAATGACTTTTTTATACAGGACAACAACACTGAAGTCTGGATACTGCAAGCACTCAGACAGGTCAATGCCTAAGGAAGAGATTGGAGATTCAAACTGTGCTTTTTAGGCACCATATATTTAGAAGTAATGAACAAACATCAAACTGGTTGGTCTGTACTTACAGCTACACCCCGGGGTGCTACACAAGTAACAACAACAAAATAGACACAAAGTGACATATACAGACTACTGATCTGCCACTGTGGGAGAGGGAAACCTACCAGGCCAGAAAAACTCCTGACACATAGAGTTTATCGTTGGAATGTGATTTGGCCGAACGTAGCAGTAATCAAGAGGTGCATCAGGCTCTGGTGTCCAGTGAGGGTCACTCCGGTGCTGGTGGGAACGAATCTGTGACAGGAGCTGCAGTTTGGGTGGTTTTGTTTCATAGTCACGCCTCCAGTACCACAGAAAATAAATAAATTCATGTCAAGAAAATATCCAATATTATCCCTAGCTTTTTGATTCTTACAAACTCTGTGGTCTGCTTGAAATTTTAATTAATTTGTGCTACTTTATATGGCAGCCAATTTTGTAACAGCTATAATACTTTTCTGGGATATAACTGAGAATTCACTCTATTAAGAGTCATTGAACAACTGACTATACCTGCCAGGAGCTCTACAAGGAGTGGTGACTCTTTACTGATCAAAGGGAGGAAATGCAAACAGCATCCTCACTTGACTCTGAGTTCTCCAATCCAGGACGAGGCCGGAGAAAGGGAAATGTAAATCTACGAATGTGAAGTCTAATAAACTTAACATATTCTCATCCCAGGGCAGCTGAGGAGCACTACAGACAAGAGAGCCTGGAGCAGGCTGACACACTGCCTGCCCAGGAAGGCAGTCTGGTCAAGGAGGCCCATGGATTAGTACTGCTCACCAGCATGTTCTCTCAATCACAGTGTGAAATAGACAAGGGGCATCTCTAGTCCCTCAGCATCCACAGTACTACTCAGACTAAAAGGCTCATCAGCTATAAGCCCAAATAAACCATCTCTCTCATTTTTTTAAATTGTACAAACTACTATATAGATCCATCCATCCTTAAAATCTAAAACAACACATATGATAATCACCATGACATCTAACAAATGGAGGATGAGAGTGGACACGGAACACAGACTTGATCCTGGCCAATACTTATGCACAAGTTTTGATCTTTGTTCACTCCTGTAGGGGAGGGGGCACAGTATTTCTCATGGCATACTCGCCATCACAGCTCTGTTCCATGTACCTGATATAAGGTTTCAAGATCCGAGATGTATAAGGGCTGACAATACTTTGGTCCACAGCCATATCTTCAGATCCCACCAAACGATACAAAAACTTAGTGGTCTGGTGCCTAAATCCTTTCCTGGATGGCAAGGCAGTCTATGAGAAAGAAACACTGGTCATACAAAAAGAAAGTTACTCCAAGGATTGGTTTGATTCCCACAGGTAACTCATAACATTCTCATGCATCAGAACATTCGTCATTTTACATTATTTACTTGGTAAGTTCAAGTTTCAACAGAAACTTCATAGGTATCTTTGTATAAAATTCCCTATGAAAGACTAACTCCAATTTCAAAAGCTTAAAAATCAAAATAATTTTTTAAAACTTTATTTAAAATACTTTAAATCCTTGAATGAAATTTCAGATTGAACACTAGATTTACAACTTTTCTAGTTTCTGTTTGTCTATACTATGCCTTTACTCCATTCCCTAGTATCAAACGTGTAACAAATCCATTGGTCTCTGTTAACCACAGAGCTTCAGGGGCCAGATGTTAGACCTACATATGGGTTTAGTAAAATTAGTTTAGTTTAGTTTCTATTCCAATGAGTAAATATAAGTAGGATTGATGTAGATTATCAACATTCAAACAAATCACCATTGCAGAGAGGCAGTGCCAGAGGTTCAATGATGTGTCTTCTTAGGAGGGCCCTAATATATTGAGAGCCCAATGGAGGTGTCTGAGTGCTGGTCATGTAGTAACAGAGCACATGCAATTAAGGTTTTATAGCGAAGAACTCAGATGAAAGATTAAAAGGCACATTTATAGAGTGGTTTGCATCAGGGGTTTGATGAAGTTTAGAAACTCAAGTTGTTTTGTAGAATCAGTTTGCTCTTATCCTAGAAAATAACTTTGGTGGAAAAGAGTCAGAATTCCTGCTTTTATAATATGCTCTCCTTACTTTCCCAAACTGAACACCAAAACTTTCAAAGGCCAATTCTGAAATTCTTCCAGGAATTTAAAATAAATTTCAAGTGAAATTCAAAGCTGTGGTATATATTTTCCAAATACAGCAACCAATACTTCCTCCCCTGTCTATAGGTTCAAACGGCTCCTCATGTCAAAAGGCAGAATCAACTTACTGTCCCTACCTTTGAATCTGGTTAGGCATTGTGATAGGCTCTGGCTAATCAGAATGTGGCAGAAGTTTTTCATTCAGAAACAACCGAGCCAGGCCTTAAGAACACTGGTGGCTTCCATTTCTCCCTTCCCAATTCTGACTACTCTGGTGTCCACACTGAACTACCAAATGATGAGAGACCACATGAAGACAGGTTCTGCAGGGAGACCCAGGTCCTAGCTAGGAACTGAAGGCAGCCACATGTGTGACCACTGCATTCAGCACTAAGTAGAAGAACCACCCTGGCCAACCCACAGAATTGGAAGAAATATTAAACTGTTATTGTTTCAAGTCACTAAGTTTTGGGGTGTTTGTAACAGTGACAGATAACTCAAATACTACTGACCCACTAGCCCATGATATACTATCTGGCTAATGTTTCCAGGTTCAACTTCTGTGGAGTTCCACGGATACTACACAGTACCCCAACTTCTTTTTCATCTCCACTGCTTTTAAGGCACCCTCACCTTCTGCTTGAAGGTGTCATCCTACTATTACTCTGATCCTATCATCCATTCTCCACACAAAGCAGATTCACTTCCATTGATCAAAATTCCTGCACAGCCTCTGTAATGTGCAGAGTATAACTCAGCCTCTTCATCAATGGGATCTGGCCCCATTACCTAGTGGGCCTTAGCTCCCACAACCCCCTTCCTTTATCATCAGTGTTCCATCTCCATAAGCCAAACTAGCTCCTGCCTTAGGACCCAACCTGGGCTTTCTGCCCTGAACTTTCTTCAATCTGAGTCACCCGCGGATCAGGATTGGTTTGGCATTACCTCCACAGAAAGGTGGCTCAAAGTGTGCCCTCTACTTCTTTCTCCACCACACCACTGCTCTCACAGGAAGGGATTCTGTGGTTTAAGGAGTCAGTCTGTCACGTGCTTCATAAGGACAGAGACCTTTTCTGTCTTAATTCACTGCAGTATTCCTAACTAGAATAGTGCTTGGAACATACAAAGTACCCAACTTATAGAACTTATGTTTGTTAAATGGCAAATGCTGGAGGACAGGAGGGAAGAGTTGGGGAGAAAGTATACCAAAATGAAACAAGTTTGGAAAATATAAAATGAATTTATTCAAACTACTAATTCTAAGCAAAATGGGTAGATTCCTGGATCCTTCACCTAAACCCAATTTGGAAGATGCCACAAAAAAGGAAGATGGAACACAAAGGCCATGAGAAATCCCATCAAAGGTGACTGGGTACAGGTCAGGGCAAACTGCTGCCTAGAGCAGACAGGCTCTGCACCACTGTATAGGGGACTAGAGGAGGGGAGGAGAGGACTGTCCAGGTTAGGCAGAGAGGCAATGATGCTAGAGCAGCACCGGGGCTTTCCAGAGGTGGAGGGTAGATGCCATTGGACAGCTCCTGAGCAATTAAAAATCTCAAGCAGTAACCAAAGAGGGAAGTAAAAAGGAGATATCCTGGGAGCTTCCCTGAGAGGTAAGGTTGCCTAATTGTGGAGAAAGAAGATGCGACTGGCTGAGCCCAGCGACCCTTTTCTTATAAAACCTGCTAAGAGAGTAACCAGCTGGGAACCAGGCTTTTGCTCTTTTCCTAGCTATTGTACCATCAGCAAAGGCAACTGTTAATACCAAGGGAATATCCATTCACAGGAAAAAACTTCAAGACATGTAAATGGAATGCAATACAACAAAAGAAAGATAACAAACTAAACAAACTGAATGGAAAAGGTAGAATTAGTTTACCAAAGATTTTATTTTTAAAGATTTATTTATTTGTGCATACAGAACTGGGGTACAGGCCAGAGGCTCAGGGGTGGCGAGAGGCTTCACCAGAGACAGAGTGAGGAGCAGAACAGGCAGATTGACAAAGTACACTGCTGAGGGGAGCAGCAGGCAGGTCAGGAGAGGTCTGCCACACCATGTGGTCAACTCCGGGGCAGGCGGGAATCGAACTCATGCGGAAGTGGCTTCAACTTCTTAGTACAGTGCTTTAACCCACTGAGCCACCATGGAGGGCCAACAGACAAAGGTTTTTAAAAAGCACAACAGACATCCAGGAACTGCTAACCAAGACTACAATGAAATGGATACCTACTAAGATGGATATAATAAAAAAGACAGGTAATAATAAGTATTGGTAAGAATATATGGAGACACCAGAATTTTTATACACTGCAGGGAGAATATACAATGGTACAGTCATTTTGGAAAGAAATCTGACACTTCTTCAATAAGTTAAACATCATGTTACTAGATCCATCCCTAGAGAATGAGGACCCAAGAGAAATGAAAACATGTCCACACAACAACTTGAACACAACTGTCCATAGCAGCATTATTCATCACAGCCAAAGGTGGTAACACCTCAAATGTCCATCAACTGATGAATGGCTTAACGCTGTGGTATAGTCATACAATTGAATATTATTTAGCTATATGAAAAAAATGAAGTAGGGGACTCTCCAGTGGCCTAGGAGTTAAGTCTCAGTGCTATCACCACAGCAGCTGAAGTTTGATACCTTTTCAGGGAGGCAACCCACATGGCACAGCAGACCTTTCCCATCTTGCCTGCTGCTCCCCTTAGCAGTGTATTTCAGTAGATCTGCCTTTTCTGCTCACCAGTGTTTCTGGCTAATCCTCTCACCACCCCCACTTCCAACTCACACCTCTGGCCTGGCACCCTAGTTCTTCTAAGTGAAAATAAATAAATAAAACCTTTTTAAAAAATTGTCCTCTTGGGCCCTCCTTGGTGGCGCAGCAGGCTAAAGAACAGCACTATGAAGCTAAAACCACTTCAGCATGAGTTCGATCTCCGCCCTGGAGGTGACCCACATGGGGCAGCAGACCACTCCTGACCTGCCCATTGCTCCCCTCAGCAGTGTACTTTGTCAATCAGCCTGTTCGGCTCCCCACTCTGTCTCTGGTGAATCTTCTCACTGCCCCTGCACCTCTGGCCTGTACCCAGTTCTGTATACATAACTAAATATTTTTTGAAAAATTGTCCTCTCTTCCTTTATAAAAAAATTAAGTACAGCACAGATAAATCTTAAAAACATCATGCTAAGTGAAAGAAGGCAGTCAGAAAGAACATATCTTTTATGATTCCACTAACAAAATATGTGTAGAACAGGCAAATTTACAGAGAAACTATATAAATGGGGGAGATCTTGAGGGAGGGCTTAACAACAGCAAAGGGCTTAAGGGTTCTTTTTAGGGTAATAAATGTTCTAAAACTGACTGTGGTGATGGTCACAGAGCTCTGACTATCTGAGGAACCACTGAAACCTTAACAATTTAAATGAACAACATGGCATATGAATCTCTATTGATATTTTTAAAAATCACAGTAAGTAGGCCCAGAGGTAATTAAAAAAGTAGAAACAGAATGAGTAGTTATGAAGCATAGCTTTACTCACTACATACTTAATACATGATTGAAATAAAGCACTCAACAGCACTCAACCCTACTGAAAAGGCAATGAAAGAGGTTCATTCATTCATCCAACATCCGTATTTGGAGTTCAGAAGGGGAGTGGAATATAATTAAAGAACTGATGGTGAGGAATTTCACAAACTAAAGAAGCATAAGAGGACAGCAGGTTTCCAGCCCAGCATGTTAGGAGTTTGGAAAGCATCACTCTATCCTAACAATTGTTCTTAGATCAGCAGAGAAGTAAAGTCACAAAGCAAACCACTGTCCTCCAAAGTGTTAAGAACAAGCGGGTACAAAGAGCCACAACTTATTAGATTAGAAACCTTAGGAAGCAGAGGGCAGGCAAACCTAAACTGCAATGGATGAGCTGCTGGAGGGCTCCGTGTGGACAAATCTGAGAAACAAACCTGTGGGATGCAGGGAGAGCGGTGCACAGGAGCTCTACCAGGTTCTCACAGTAAAGAGCAAAGACAAACCTCTCTTGCTTCTGCATGGGAAGGGAGAAAGCAGGCATTTTGAAATATGCCAGACCATTCTGTTATTCTTAACAAGATCTTGCCCTCAGTGGAAACTATTTTGCTAGAATCTAATCTATTGGGATTCTAGCAGAACCTAATCAACCAATGGGAAGGAAAATAAGCAACCCAGCTTCTTCTGGCCATCCCTTTTCACCTAATTGGGGAGAAAAAAACGCAAAGTACTAACTAGTCAAGTTCACAGACCAGCAACACAGGCTCACAAAGGCGGAGAAGTTATGATAGGATTGTAGAATCCTGTGTGTGTTTCTCACCCTGTAACTTACCACATCACTAATGGTGTGTTTTCCACATTTCCTTTCACCCAGTACAAATTTAGCTTTCAAGAAAGTATTGCAAGGCATATTAAAAGGCAAAAGAAAAAAAAGTTAGACAAAGCAAGCAAATGAACCAGATATAGATGTGGCAGAGATGCTGGAATTACTGCACTGGGAATTTAAAATAATGATTTATATGTAAAGAGCTCTAAAGGACAAAAACAAACAATATATAAAAATAGGTGGATAATTTACGAGGGAAGTAAAGAGAGATCAAAACTCTGTAATAGTAATGAATTATCACACTGGTGATAGCAAAGAAAAGAATCACTGAGCTTAAGGATATGTCAACAGAAAACACTAAAACTGAAAAGCAAAGAAAATAATGACTGGAAAAAAAATGGAATAGAACAGAATATCAAAAACTGCAGCACAACTACAAAAGGTAGAACCTATGCATAGTGAATATACTAGAAAGAAACAAAATATTTGAAGTAATAATCGTTAGAGGTTTTTTTTTTTTGGCTTTATTGATACAACAAAAGGGCTTTGGAGGGAAACCGAGCTTTGTGGGAAACCAATCAAAGCTCGTGGTGGAATACTTATTGTGGCTTACCCAATAGGAGAGGGGTGGCAGCTGCCCTGAGCCCACTCTTGAGCAGAGAGCAGCGGCTGTCCTCCTTTTACAGGGTTGATCACCAGCGTAGAGAAAAGGAGAAGCAGGGACAGTGGCTAGCCAAGGTTTTGAGGTTTTCAAAACAAACAAGGACCAGATTCCAGAGGTTCTGTATCAAAATGACTGAGCATTTCCCTAAACTAATGAAGACACCAAAGCACAACCATACGTGTAGAAAATGCAGAGAACACAGGATAAATGTCAAGAAGCATGTGAGACTCCTCTGACTGGAAGAATAGAGTTGTCAAATAAGCTAAACATGACTAAAAATACTTAAAATCAAACACTGTATTTAAAGAACAAAAACAAAGAGAAAAAGGAGGCCACCTACACAAAAATGAGACTGACATGAGGCACTCAGGGGCATCATATGCAAGATGATAGACATGTAATTTCAAATGTAAAGAAAAAACAAAGTTACAATTTTCTATTCAATTACGGTATTATTTAAATGCAGGAGTGAAAGGAAAATTTTTTAGGTAGATATGTTTTCAAAATTAGCCCCCCAAAGACCATATTTTTTTTTAAAGATTTATTTATGCATACAGAACTGGGGTACAGGCCAGAGATGCAGAGGGTGAGAGGATTCACCAGGGACAGAGTGGAGAGCAGAACAGGCAGATGGACAAAGTACACTGCTGAGGGGAGCAGTGGGCGGGTCAGGAGAGGTCTGCCGCGCCATGTGGTCACCTCCAGGGCAGGCGGGATCGAACTCATGTGGAAGTGGCTTTAGCTTCTTAGTGCAGTGCTTTAACCTGCTGCGCCACCAGGGAGGGCCCCCAAAGACCATATTTTAAAGAACTATTAGAGAAAGTAGTCTAGCATGAAATTAAGGAACAATGGGAAGAATGAATAGACAATTTAGTAAGATTTACTGTTATCTTAAACAAGCAAGACAAAAGAAGAAAAGATGAATGAAAGCATGCAAAGTTTTTATTGTTTGAGGAGAAAAGCACATGCTAATTTTGTTTTATTAATAGAGAGAAAAAGTTGTCTTAAATTAGAAACTGTAATAAGAACAGAAATAGAATATATAACTTTCTTTACAGCAAGAATCAATAGTAGATAGACTATTTCTCTAACGATAATATACACTAAGTTAATTACTGATAGAATCTTAGGAATTTCCATATATCTGAAAAACAACACTGGATCACTCTTGGGTAAAAGAGGAAATACAAAATGAAAAAATGCTACAAATGAAGAAAAATCCCACCATTTCAAATACACAAATCATAGCTAAAAAGCATATTATAGGAGTTTACAGCTTTGAATATATTTATCAGACAACAAGGAGTAGTATGACTTGAACAGATGCATTAAGTGCTCCCCTATGTAACTGCACTAAAAGGATACTAAAACTCCAGGGTAAAACGGGGGGATCACTTCCTCTTCCACTAAAACTACTGAAACAGACTTAATGGGAGGTGGGGTGGGTGGGTGGGGAATGATAAACAACACAAGAACAGAAAGGCCAGCAGAAGAAACAACAGTAACTGGAAATCACGTGCACAAAATAGTAACTGATTTAAAGCACAAATCCCTAACTAGTTTTGGGAAAGGTGAGAAAGAGCCCAAACCAGTCTGCAGAAATCTAAAGCCCAGCTGTTAGCACCAGATTCTTCTGAAACTAGGAATCAATGACACGGTAAAATAAGGGCCAGGATAAAGTTGTGTGTAGAGAGCAAGACCTCCAAAGCCCACCTCAACTCCTTGCAGTCAGGTGGCTGTACTCCCCACAGTTTAGAGGCCACACCACTACAAAAGGTGTAGTGGGAGCTCTGAAGAGGGATGCTCTGGGGTATGTGCAAGTTAAGGCTAGAGATTCCCCTTCCCCTACATGTCACCAAAGGTTCTGAGACCTGGACATTCTATGGGGACTCTGAGTAGTCAAAGAGAAAAGACCTCAAGGAAAATACATGGGTCCTCAAGAGAGTAGGGCTTGCCTAGATAAGCAGGCTATGGACAAACTTTCACATTCAAATTCATTCCCTCATAATCTGCTCCAATGTCTGCTTGATTGCATTATTGCTGATGAGTTGGCTTTCAGCTTTACACAGTGGTGATTTGCGATTTTTGTTTCAGTGCAAGGTCTTTTCTTGCATGTATGTTTAAATTTTACTTCCCATACAGCTTTCCTCAGAAACCCAGTTTACAATTGTGCCACTAAAACAAGGGAGTAAACCAAAAAAAAAAAAAAAAAAAAAAAAAGTAGACATGAAGCACAGGAAACAGAAGATTCAATAAGGAAAGAGGAACATGAAGGGCCAGTGAGGCAAGATCTCAGGACCCCTGCTATGAATCACACAAAACAAAAGGTAGTAGAGAATGACAGTGTGAATAAAGGGGCAGACAGACTGAGGCTATCATCACTAAAATATCTTTCAAATCTAAGGAATCTGGTACAGAATCTCATGTGTGCTCCACCTGACTTCCCCACACACTTCAAGGTTCCTCCTCCTTTTTCCTCTGCTCCCTGGGTAGCAGAAGACACTCATCCCTACAAGTAAGTATTTAGATCTTCTACCAGTTGGAAGGAAGTGGTGTCAGCCTAGGGACAGGAGACAGGACTGCACTCCCCCTACCAGATTTTTGCCCCATTCCCTGGTGTACACTGAAAACTGCCCGACACTCAATAAGCCTTAACTTCCCTAGGGACCTTGAACAGACTTTTCATGGAAACTGAGCCAGGAGATGCCTGCACTGGTGTCCCACAGCTGCTGTTATCAATGTTCCATAAACTGGGTGGCAGAAAACAGAAGTTGCCTCCTTCATAGTTCTAGAGCCTACAAATCAGAAATCAAGGTGTCTAAAGGGCCATGTTCTCTTTGAATATTAGGAAAGAATCGGTTCTATCTTTTAGTTCCTGGTGTTGCCAGCAATCTTGGATGTGTCTTCACTTATTGACATCATTCTAATCTCTTTTTCCCTGATTTCTCAGAACACTGTTAAATGAGGTTAAGCATCAACGATTCACCCTACTCCAGTATGACCTCATCTTAACTAATTACATCTACAAAGGCCTTACTTAAAGATACAGTCACATTCACAGGTAGAGCATTGCCCCTTCATAATTAGTTTTACGGTTTCAGTCACCTAAAGTCAGTCTCAGTCCAAGAATACTATGTCTAAGATACTTTGCAAGAGAGAACAGGTAGCAAACAGAAGGACTTCTAAGGGGTTTGTAAGTTTGTAATGCAGATTCTTAACCCAGGAGACAGATACACGGGCATTTATTTTACTTACTAATCTCTAAATTATATCCATATGTTCTATAGGTACGACATATTTCACAATTAAAGTATAAGGATTTAAAAGACAAATCCACAAGAACAAAGGACAAGTGAAGCACTAACTCCAAAAAGAGCCTATGAATAAGTGGTAAACAAATTAGACCAGTGAGTCCAAACCTGAGCCAGCAGCAGCAGCAGGTTAGGGACAGGGGGCTCCCCCAAGCATGTCAGGAAAGTGCAGCAATTGCAGGCATCAGGTCCTGCCAAAGTTGAAAGCAGGTATTGAAGACTATGGCTGAAGTCACTGTTAAGAGGTGAAAGCCTCCAATCACATCCCTACTGCTCACATCCAGAAAGGGTTTTTCCCTTCACAGGTTGCAGACTAGAATCTTTGGGAAGTCTCAAAAGCGACCCTGGGAAAAGGCAGCACCTAACACAGCCACGGCAGGAACACTGTCCTGAAACAGAGACTCAGCAGACAAACCAGCTCCTGTCATCCCTTTTTGCTTATTGGATGCAGACAGGTTATACTTCTCAGGAAAGAGGGTAATAGGAACCAAAAAAGGAGAATTAAAGGGATTCTTCTAGAATTGGGGTTATCAGCAAACTATACAACCTATAGGTCAAATCCAGTTTAACTTAGTAAATAAAATTTCACTGGAACAGCCACACTCATTCACTATGTTTTATCTCTGCTGCTTTCATACTTCACCAGCAGAGTAGAGTCGCTGCAAAGCTGCAACTTTACAAAAAAATTGTGCCAGCACTCAGTATAGAGGGTCCAACATCTACATAATAGAGGTTCTCTAAAAAGAGAAAACAGAAGATAGGAAATTAAGAATACTCTCCAAACTCAAGGAGAGTTTCACACACCAAATGCCCAGCATGATAAAAGAAAAATCCCCCAGTACCTCACAAAAAAAGCAGCACCTCACAAAAGAAAACTTGGAATAGAGAGCCCACTAGTTTCCAAAAGAAAAAATATGTAAAGAATTTAGTCAATTCACAGATTAAGCAACAATTAGGAAACAACTAGGAAAATTACTCTATAATCTATAATCAAATATAATCTATAATCAAAGAACTACCCATAAAAAGCAAAATTTCACTTTAAGGCCATCAATTTAGCAAAAGTAATGAAAGGCTTTCTAGAAGCAGTAGTAGAAAGGGACAGAAGATCTGTTCCTGCTGTACGAAGGTTATTCTGGAAGTTCTGGGTGGAATCAACTGTTCCCAGGAGGACTCAAGACCTGGGCCCCAGTGAGTGTCCCCCAGCACTGCTGACCCTGGTGACTAGTTCTCATATCTTCTTGGACACTAATTCTACTTATTGTCTCCTAACTACACAGATGTGTACACATTTCCGATCCTACAGAAAAGAATGTCTTATACACTGTACAGTCTCAACAAATCTGTCAATCAGATCTATAATATAAATTGTCTCAGGATGACTGCCCAAAGATGAGGAAAACCCTCAGATATATGAAAGGGTATTCATACTGAATAATTTAAAAAATCGAGTTCAGCAATTTCCATCTTTCTCTCTTGTTTTTGTTTCAAAATCACTCAGGATTTTAAGTCACAGCCTAACCATCAAATGTTGTTGCCAGCCCCACCTCTACCATAGCCCAAGCGTTTGAGAATAGGTGCTAGCAATTACCTGGTATCGGTCAAGGATTCTGAAGTCTTGACAGGTTGTTCTGTATGTGGCTTGTCCAGATGGAAGCCGGGAAACTCCTCCTTCTTTGGCTCCATAAATACCATCAACTAACAGAAGAGCAGCATTAACAACTTGATCCAAGTCAAAGAGAGGTAATCCCCTCTCCCTTTTTGCTTGTCTGACTATCAATTTACGCTTTAGTCTCCGAGCTTCTGGTGTCATGGCAACAGCACTGGGACAGGCTTCCAGCCTCTTTAGGAGTAGCTTTTCCTCATAGATGCTCACAGGGGTGTACTTGGGCCCTTTAGGTTTCCTGTCCTTCTCCAACTGAGGCTTCCTCTTTTCTCGAGCTCTTGTTTGCAAGGATGTGTTGGAATCTGTGTCTTCACTGTCAATGTCCATCCTATCAGGTTTTTCCTCCTCACTCTCTATCTCCTGCTTTATCTGTTCAGGTGCTCTGACCTTTCTTCCTCCAACCACTGTCCCAGAAGTGGCTGATCCAGCTGGAGGCGGAACATACTCCATCCCTGGGTCTATGACTCCATCACCTTCTATCTCATCGTCATCTGTGTAGAGTAAAGTAGTGTATTAAGATACAGAAAACATACAAGGCATCCTGCCCACAAGGTGGAAACTTACACATTTATACTATGATCACACAGAAGACCCAAGAAAGTTAAGTCTTACCATGAAACAAGGCTTGTGGTGGCATCACATCTGGAATCAGATCTGCTTCAGAAAGCAAGCTAGGCGTGGCTGAGTGAGAGGCAGGGGTCCCTGGGGCAGAGAAATCCAGAGATGGAGAAGGAGATGGGCTTGTTAGCGGGGTTCGGTCAGAAGAGCTCAAGGATGAAAAGTCAATCACTTCTCCTTTTTCAAGAATTGAGTCTGCCCTGCGGCCTCGGCTTATAAACTTTACCGGGGTAGAAGAAGTGCTCCTGTCAAGAAAGCCAGCTGCTTCCTTCTGGGCTCTTCTAATGTCTTTGGCTTCTTGAGTACGAGACCTTTTCTCCTTTAATTCCATGGCAGATTCTACAGGATTCCGACTCGCCCTTTTTCTAAGTCCTTCAACTGTAATGATGGGATCCAAAGTTGGCTTTGAGGCTGCAAGAGAAGAATAAATATCTAAAAAAATTTAAATAATTATTCAACTTTAGTTCCTTTTGCTAATTTATTTTTATGAAACTACTACCTTGACCAAAATAGAGAATGTTCAATGAATGCCCTGAACTAAGTTTGGATAGCCCTTTAGCAAGAAAGGAAACCGGTGTCTGTTGCCACTGCCACCTGCCCCTATCTTTCTGAACTCCAGCTGAAGGAGCGGCAGGTGGGTACGGAGGTTTCTACACTATGGCTCATACCAAACAGGCTGCCTATATATTTGTAGACACGGGCTACAAAAGCCACTTGCAAGAGTGCATCTCTACTGAAGGGGTGAAGAAACTTCGTCATTGCAGGCCTAACATCATTGTGGGCACTGTGAAATCAGATGTTATCAAAAAGTCCACTGAACTTCTGGTTCACAAATGTCCCTTCCAGATCCAGATCAATAATTGCTTCTTCCCAGATGTGCACTCCCAGGACTTTGCAGGAGGCAAGTGAGAACTATTTGGCTGGCTTTACTAAAGATACCAACATCATGTGTATTATAAATGTCAATTCAAAATTAAGCCAAAAAAAATCCAGCTAGCATGCTTAAGAATCCACTGTGATGAAACATTTCATTCCAAAAAACAAAAAAATTATCTTCTTTCTGTTATTATTGGTAGTTCTGAATTTAGGTATTTTCCCCCCCATGGTGTCAAAATGTACCTATGTATGTGATTGCAAGTGGAAAACTAGGGAAGAGAAATCAGGTTTAAACAGTTTTTCCATTTCCATCTGTTTGTGAATTTTTTTTTGATAAATAATACTTTATTTTTACATCATTTTGTACATTTTTTTTTCTTCATCTCAATTGTAATCCCCGTGATGTTTACGAATTCTTAATGTAAATACAGGGACATAACATATTAATGCAAGTCAAAATGTTTCATTGAACAAGTTCAGAAATTCAATTTTACAACAATTATAAGTAAGCCTGCTCAATTTTTTTGGACAATGCCAGCATTTGGATTTTTTTTTTAAACAAGCAAATTTCTTATTGACAGTATGTGAATGTTGCTTGTAGAATTTTTATCATACTGTATGTAGGTCCCATCCTCTCCCTATACTTTTCAGAGCAATAGGACTTGCATGTAGGCATGCAAGTACATGTTTTAATGCTGCCTGCCTTCCATGCTGTTCCTTAAGTTTACTATTAAAATACATTAAACTATAACCAAAAAAAAGGGAGTTATAATGCAAATTTAAACAAATACTATCTTTTGCCTACTATAATTGGTAAACATGGAAAGTTAATAATACTTAGCATTAAGGGGAAATGAATATTTTTATGCCTTTTTAAATAGGACATAAATTTTATTACTTTTTTTTTTAAAAGGTAATTTGGCAATACAATACCAATACAAATTCTGAATGAATATGCCCTTTGATACAGCAACCTGTTTCTAGGAAATTACCATATAAAATCTGTGCATGGACACAAATTGGTATAATTGTATTATTTTTTAAAATAGCAACAAAAACAGAGCAGAAATACCTAAAGTGTCTATCAACAGGAAAATGGCTAAATTGTAGTGTACACGTTAATGGAAGACAAAGAAATAAAAGAACATAAGGCAGATCTATTTGTACTTTTGTGGAGGAATGGTGAAGGTATACTCATAAGCAAAGGAAATAATGAGAACAAGTATTATTTTTTTCCCAATAAGGTGCTTAATTATGCAGAGCTGGTTTCTAAAAGCATTCATAAGCGACAACAATTGCTACTCCGGAGAGTTAACTGAAGATAGAGAACTTTCCGTCTTTATAGCCTTTGATATTATTTGGTTTTTTGCAATTTTATTTTTAAAAATTAGAGAAGTCATTACAAAGGTTTCATTAAAATATCAGATCAACATGCAATAGTAAGCAGTTACTGTTTTTTTTTTTAAGTATAAGAATTTCATTACAGTTAGGCTACCAATAAAGAGTTCTTATCTCTTAGAGATACATACTGAAATATTTAAGAATAAAATGTTAATGCTTTGGATTTATTTCTAAGTAATCCAGAGCATATTGATGGAAGATTGGGAGAAAAACTCAGGAAATCTTATTTCCAGCATTTAACTGTTGAAGTGAATTGAGAGGTACATGGAGATTCATTATATTACTTTCTTCACAGCAGTTTAAGTTAAAAAATTTCCATAATAGAAAGTCTAAAAACAAAATCAGAATGAAAATAAAGCAGCTCTGAGATACCAAAGTAAGTCTATAAAACTGGTAGCTTGATTAGGAAATGTTTTTTGTATAATATATATTTACAGCATATACAAAATTACCTCCTGAGAGGCAGATGGGCTGGCTCTCCCTGGCAAAGCAGGACTGTCTCCTAAACTCACACCTAGCACTTTTCATACAGCTCTCACACAATACCTTTTACTTTCAAAGTAGAAGCAGACAACTTCTCTCCTTCAGGTTTCATTGTTGGGGGCCTATTGTGAACAAGTTTCCACCATCCCGGTTCTCCGAACTCTTGAGCGCCTGAACGGAAGTACATGGGACTTCCCACACTGAGACAACCTGCGACTGTGCTCCACCAGGTTGATGTCTTTTTCCTGGGGAATTAAAAAATTTAAAAATTATTGGCTTTTCTTTCTATCAACATTATATAAAATATACTCTATGTACACTCTATGACTCTTAGCCTGTTTGAACATCCAATACCATTGAACATCCAATCTATGAAAGGATTAGAGCAGGAGAGTCAAGAGAGACTTTGGAGCCCATCTGGCTTGAAATCTGGGCTCTAGTACTGTCTAGCTGCCAGAATTTTTTCATCTTAAAAAGCAAGATAACAATTTACCTCACAAAGTTTGCTGCGGTTATTAAATGAGATAACTCAAAACAAAGCTTATAAAACACTTTTCATCACAATCAACATGATTATGTAGTTCTGTGGGCCAATTTTAATTAACTTGAGTTGCCATTATATGTGGATTAAACACAGCTCCCCAGAAAGGAAATAAGAGAATTATGTGCCACGGTAAACAGTGAGTTGACAGAAACATCTCTTGGTCTGTTCCCAAAAGAGCTAAACCTTATAGCAATAGCTAAGTTTGGCCCCCACAAAGGGCAAGCATTTCAAAATACAGAAAAGTATATGTAACAAAATTTTAAAATTATGTATATCAATTATGCAAACTTCTGTTGATAATTCTAAAGGCAACTGTTCTATTTTCACAATAAGGTAATTATCAGAAATTCTAAAAAAAAAAAAATAAGAAAGGCTTTCATGTACAGGAGTCTAATAGTTGGAAAATATTGCTAAAGAGAGGTAAAAGGAAAAACCATTCTTAAGAACAAAGATGTACTAGAAACTAAAAGATGTACAGTAACTAAAAGCTATCAGCATGTTCAAAAAGGGAGAAAGACACCTCAGCTTCACCCTGAACATAATGGTCTCACTGCACTTCTCCTTGCCTCTTTCAGGTCTTTCTAAGCTCTCCCCCTTCTTGGTCTTGCTCAACGAAAAAGACCATGGCAGGAACCATACCACTGCTTTATTACATACATATGCTGATCTGGTTGATGATACCCCACAGATACCTTAAATCTGCTCACTTTTCCTTAATTTTTTGCTTTTTGTTTCTCAAACTGATTTCTATTGTCCTATCCTCAAGTTCACTGAATCCTTCTTCTTGCTCAAAATCTTCTGAATCCTTGTATTTGATTTTTTATTTATTACACTTTTCAGGTCCAAAATTTCCTCTTGATTTCTTTTTAGGTTTTCTATCTTTACAGATATCTCCATTTGGTTCATAGATCATTTTCTTTACATCTTTTTTTAAGTTCTTTAGGCACATTTGTTTTTTTGCTTTTTAAGACAGTTGTTTTAAACTTTGCTAATGGATTTGCTATCAGGTCTTTTTAATGGGCAGTTCTGTTAACTTTTTTTTCCCTTTGAATGGGCCACACTTTTCTATTTCTTTAAATTCCTTGTAATTTTTCATTGCAAATATGAATTTGAGGGGCCTCCCTGGTGGCACAGGGATTAAAATAGCACTCAGAAGCTATCCACAGTCATTGCAACATGAGTTCAATCCTCAGCCAGGGAGGTGATCCACATGGCATTGCAGACCTCTCCTGTCTCACCCACTGCTCCCCTCGGCAGTGTATTTCAGTAGATCTGCCTGTTCTGCTCCCCACTCTGTCTCTGGTGATCCTTTCACCCCCTGTACTCTGGCCTATATACCAGTTCTTGTACACATAAATAAATCTTTTTTAAAAAGGAAATATGAATTTGACAACTTACCACAACTGAAATTAGATTCTCTTCCTCAGCGTTTATTGGTTTTGTTTTTAAAGATTTTTTTTTTTTTATTGTAAGAGGCTGCCTCTGTGCCAAAGATCTGTCTAAGGTATAATCTTAAGATATTCTCAGGTCATTTCTGCACAGTGACTTTCTAATTCTCCTCTATATGTATGTGGTTGCTTCTGAAAATCTTAGTCTTCAACATCTGGCTCCAAAGAGGGACAGATAAAGGGATAAGGGGGAGGGAGGAAGTGGTAAGCTCTTTAAATTTCTTAAAATTTTTAAATTTTTAAAGTTACGTCAGTCAGAGTGGGAGATCTATAATAGGGGTTAACAATGATAGCTGCCTGCCTGTTTGTCTATTAACTCCGTGATGAGAAAGAGCAATAAGTGATCAGAACACAGATTCCCAATATTTGGAAGACAAAGTCCTTTTGTATATCCTAGCTCCCTCAAGTTGTGTATAAAACAGCTGGCCACAGGGCTTAAGGCTGTGAAATAGTTAGATTCTACTGTGGGAAAGAGATGAAACTGACCTAAATTAACTATTTACTTATCCAAGCCTTTCTCTGGAAGTTATAAGTTTTCACTGGAGCCAGAGATCCCACATTAGCTTCAACAGATACTCTACCAAGGCAACTATCATGGAAGGACAGATTTCTTGTGCTTCCTATTCTGACATTATATAGCTCATCATTTAATTTTCAAATTTTATTTTTTCAATGAAGGATCTGTACTTTTTGACTTTTTAAATTTTCCTCCCACCACCTTTATCCCATTGCCCTTCCTTCTTTCTTCTTCTTTTCAATCTCACAAGACTCACTTAATTTATTAATGTCTGCTAATTTTTATAAGCATTCAGTTTTGCTAAATCATCTGCTATGTAAATGCTTAGTATTTGTCTTTTTCATTCTGATTTGCTTTACTATACTTCAATCCCTTCCATTCTGCTGTAATGGCAGTACTTCCTTTTTCCTCTTGGCTGAATAGTAATGTGGATATACCACATTTCCTTGATCTAATCCTCTACCAATGGACATTTAGGTTGCTTTCATGTCCCAGCTATTGTAAATGGTATACTGCAGTAAACATCATAAAGTATTAACATTTTTTGAATTGATGAATGTACATTCTTTGGACAGAGGACCCAGGAGTGGGACTGCCCGGTTATATAGTATTTCCATTTTTAGTTTCTTAAAGATATAGCCACATCACTTCCAAAATGGTTGCAGGATTTACATTCTCACCAAGTATATAAAGAAGTTTCTTTTTCCATGTCTTATCCAGCATTTGTTGAAGAGTCTTTTTAATACATGGCAATCTCAGTGGGTGTAAGATCTCACTGTGGTTTTAAACTCTATTTCCCTTACTAGAAGCAATGATATACATTTTCCCATGTATATTCTGGCCTTCTGGATATCCTTTTTGGTGAACTGTCTGATCTGCTGAATTTTAAACATTATGAATATGCTTTATCATATTTCATTAAATATAAGATTCACTGACTTTAAGATATACCATTTTACTTACAAGTTGGAAAGGAAATTAGCTACCCATTAAATTATCACACATCTTATTGTAAGATAGTCAGTTGTCAGAGATACGAAAATTTGGGAAAAAAATGTGCATCTTAAATAAAATATGGTAATGGAAAAAAAATTTTAAATTCTTTACAAGTCAGTAATATTCTCTGTAATAACCAAAGATCAGAAGTCAGAACTATAAAGGCAGATTAAATAGTCACGTATAAAATGACAATTAAATGGCAGCTTTTGTGTGATTTTCAACTTGTTTCTACAATAGTTATATAAAGTTATTTAGATTAGCCCTAAAATAAACTTTTATACATTTAAACTTTAATGAAACACTAAAGGCATAAGAGAAAAAGCGGTAAACATCTGGAAGAAAATATATTAAAGTTTAAAACTGTATTATACAGTATACAGATTCCTTGGCAAATGAGAAATGGCTATCTTTGTTAACTGCAAATACTACAGCACTGCTTTATTTTTAGTGCACTTATTTTTATAGTTACATTATAGTAAATGACAAGGTTTTTCTAATAGTGATGATGATTTGAGGTTTCTTTTAAAAATTATGAATAAGCAAATGATAATTCAAGTGATATACCAATAAGGCTAGAAATCACTAGTTTGATGATTAAACTATATAGAAGTTGGAGAATCATTAATGCCTTTCAGTAGAAATATTAAAAAGAAAAACCTTGAGCTGGTTTCTCTCAGAACATGCTCTAGAAATGAACAAATAAAACAACTGAAGACTTGGTTAAAATACAGCAATATTCTTAAAAATAGGCTATTTAAATCCATTCGCTTCTAGAAGACAATCCACTGAACAGAACACCACTGACAAATCATGAAAACATTCCAAGATCTAATTTTATCAGTTTATTCCCTTCTTTGTGCCTTATAAATGGGATATATTAAGTTCCATAAATAGTGCTACATCATTAAACTAAGACAACAGATTTCCTTTCTTAAGAAAAAGAACCAGTTATACTGTCAATTCTTTTCTTAGTACTACTAAATAACTCAAGAACAAAAATAACTCCTTTTGTAAAAATGTACTAATCTATTCTATTTTTCCTCACAGCAAACCTTCAGAAGGTCGTCCCTCCTTTCAACAGCCTCTCTGAGCTCTGGTAACATTCACAGAGCTCTGACATCTCAGCATCGGGGAGAAACAAGGCTGCTGTGAGCTCAGAGTGAGAATAGGTACAAATTCCCTGCTGTGACCTCAGGTGCTCAGCCTTTATCATGTCTATATCGACCCAAGTATGGAAAAATTGTGAATATCACATTGGATCTCAAAAAGAATTCTTAATTCACTAATCCCTAATAGCAGTAAAGATCATGTTTGATCCATATTGACCCTTAATTACGACATATGGCTCAAAGCCCGTGCACACTGGCATCCCTAAATCTGATGAATAAAACAGACACCGAAGAGGAGCACCAGGCAGCAAACTCAAAGTGCCACCATGAAAAGAAAGATGAATGAGACATGTCTTGTGGCATGCCTAGACTCTACTCTGCAATATGACACTAAAAAATATGTAACAGTTTCTACCTTTCAGCACCAGAAATGTCAGGTACTAATAACACAAGGCTCTAGAGCTTTGTTGGTGGCCTAAGTCTCTGTGCTATCATCATGAAAGCCTGAGTTCAACCCCTGGCCAGGGAGTTAACCCATGCATGGCACAGCAGACAGATAGAATGTACCTGTCTTGCCCGTTGCTCCCCTTACAGTGTATTTCAGTAAATGTGCCTGTTCTGCTGCTTCCCACTCTATTGCTGGTAAATCCTCTCATACCCTCTACCTCTGGCCTATACCCCAGTACTTCTACATATAAATAAATCTTAAAAAAAAAAGCCTCTATTAAAGAAAAGATATTTAAATGGGTACAGTTAATAACTGCCATTATCTTTCTTTTTCTGACCTCCCAATAGGCACTTATTTCAATAGTATCTGAAAATCCTGTATCCTCAAATAGTTATTCATCTATTAACCAGCCAAAACACTGGATTTTTTTTAACATTCTAAGAATTTCTTCAAAATCTCTTTGTACATAGCAAAACCCAGTTTTGTCTGGATATAGGATGAGAAAATTATGGAAACCTACATGTTTAATAATATGCTTTCATTATGATTTTTCACAAACAAGTTTTTTCTTTTAAAGCTTTATTTATTTATGCATACAGAACTGGGGCACAGGCCAGAGGTGCAGAAGCGGTAAAAGGATTCACCACAAAGTGGGGAGCAGAACAGGCCAACTGACAAAGAACACTGCTGAGGGGAGCAGCAGGCGGGTCAGGAGAGGTCTGCCACGTCATGTGGTCTCCTCTGGGGAGGGGACTGAACTCATGTGGAAGCGGCTTTAGCTTCCTAGTGCTGAGCTTTAACCGGCTGCGCCACCAGGGAGGTACCACAAACAAGTTTTTTTACTTAAAAAGTAATTATTGGGGTCCTCCCTGGTGGCGCAGCGGGTTAAAGCACTGCACTAAGAAGCTTAAGCCACTTCCGCATGAGTTTGATCCCGGCCTGCCCCATCCCCGCCTGCCCCGGAGGTGATCACATGGCATGGCAGACCTCTCCTGACCAGCCCGCTGCTCCCCTCAGCAGTGTACTTCATAGATCTGCCTGTTCTGCTCCCCACTGTGTCCCTGGTGAATTCTGTCACCTTCCTCATCTCTGGCCTGTACCCCAGTTCTGTATGAATAAATAAATAAATAAATCTTAAAAAAAAAAGGTAATTATTGGATCCTCCCTGGTGGTACAACGAGTTAGCACTGCCCTGCAGCTCTGCAAGCTGGCGCAGTTGCTTCAGCACAAGTTCAATCCCTCACCCAGAGGTGACCCACATGGCCCAGCAGACCTCTCCTGACCCGCCCGCTGCTCCCCTCAGCAGTGTACTTCGTCGATCTGCCTGTTCTGCTCCCCACTCTGTCTTTGGTGAGTCCTCACACCATCCCTGCATCTCTGGTCTGTACCCCAGTTCTGTAGGCATAAATAAATAAATCTTTAAAAAAAAAAAAAGTAATTATCAGGATCAAAAATTTCCGTTACTGCCACAAGTAAATGCTCTTATTCTATAAGGATGTGCATTAGACTGTGTCAAATCACATATACTTCATTATCTCCATTTAGATAAGATTTTTTTTTAATCACATTACCTATTCCCCAATAAAAAGGTCCAATGTTTCTCAATGAAAGCACAGATATCTTCTTTCCACCTGAAATAACCTTGACGCCCACTTCCTTCCAGAGATAAATTGTACATTGCCAACATGACAACCTGAAACACAAAGGAAATAAGGGCTGGGAGATAAGCATGATTAAGGCTGTTACCATTTAGAAGGGAAAGTTCTATTCTGAGTAGGAATGTTGGGGAACAGAGGAGGTAAAACAAAGGGTGAATATTCTGAATACTGAAATTCTGAATTTCACTTCCTTTTTTACTTTTATTAAATGAATATCACTAATGCATTTTACTATGTGGAGTTGTTCCTTGCATGTTTATATATGCAGGTCATGCAGGAATGCTGTGTGCTGGACCTGATTATGACAACGAGCCACTGTCCTAAGCAACCCCCTCCATCCTCTATCTCTCCATCACACATAATACAGCACAATACAAACTTAACCACTGGACATCAGGAAGCTTTAAGTGCCTGTTCCAGTCAGCATTTTCTGACTGACAGGGCTAAACTTTATTAGTATTTTATAAATCACCCCATACATGTAAACTTTTAAGCTATTTAGAGAGGGAAAACAAAAGATTCGGAATTTCAAAACTAAAAACATTAAGACACCATTTACTCAGCTATCAGCAAGTTTTTAGCTGTGGAAATCTTCATTCACATGTTATTAGCCATTAGATAATGGGCAAGGATCCAAAAGGTCTGGCTGTTCAACCCATTCTTAGAAGACTCTAAGACACTCCCTAGCGCTCAATGTGAAAACTCCTAATTTAGTCTAACCATGTTAGATAAATATGTTCACTGTAAAAAATTTTAGTAATAGGGAAAAAGTAATTAAAAATCACTTTGGGGGCTACCCTGGTGGCACAGCGGATTAAACTGCAGCACTAAGAAGCTAAAGCGACTTCAGCATGAGTTCGAAACCTGCCCACCCCAGAGGTGATCCACATGGTGTGGCAGACCTCTCCTGACCCTCCCGCTGCTCCCCTCAGCAGTGTACTTCATCCATCTGCTTGTTCTGCTCCCCACTCTCTGGTGAATCCTCTCACCGCCCCTGCACCTCTGGCCTGTACCCCAGTTCTGTATGCATAAATAAATCTTTAAAAAAAAATCACTTTGAATCCATCATCAAGAAGAAATTATCACATTTAATATTTTCAGTGACTGTCCTAAACATCTCTCTGCATCTACATAAATTTCGTAGTTACGTAATGTTGAAACTATACAAGCTATTCAAAACTATGTCTGCAATCTAATAAAAATGACTGATATGGGCAAGTGACTTGAAAAGGAGTCAGAGAACCTAAGAAAAGAATACTTAAATAATGCTTTCCATAAGGAACATCCTGAAGCAAATCAGAAATTCCTTGGGGGGACAAACTCGTGAATTCTACAGTAAGAACTTTTTACTCACTTGCTGCCATGTCAGCTTCAGTCTTTCATACTGCTCCTTGCCATCTTCGGAGCAATCAGAACAGGTAAACCTAAAGAAGTTATCACCCTTAAGGTAACTGAGCTGATCCCTCAGTTGACCTAGGAGAAAAACAGAAAGGCACATCAGTTTTATCTAGACCAATAGTATTTCAAAGGCTTAATCTGTCCAAACAGATTTACCTAGTTGCACATGCTTTTCTATTTTTTTTTTTTTAAGTTAACCCAAGGTAGCATGATGAAGTGGGGGAGTGAATTTCTATTCTTCTAGCTTCAAGCGTATGCCCACTAAAATGTTTTCTCTAAAATTCCCACTGGATTTCTCAACTGTTAACATGTCTGAGTCCTCTGGGGGTCTCTTCATGCATTTTTTGTTTCAAAAAATATGAGCTGTACCATGTAATAGTCACTGGGGTCAGTACAGGGAAGAAATGCTCAAGATAGTGCCTACTCTTCGCGGTATAATTATTCTGAGAGGATGGCATACAAGGACAGAGGTAATCACAACAGTAGTGCTGCTTCATCCTCACTGGGCACCAGAATCATCCAGATTTGTTTTGTACTTTTTAATATGCCTGGGCCAACCCCACACAAAATGGATCAATCTCTGGAACTAGGGCAGGGCCCTATAAGTTTTTTATAGGTCCCCACATGATGTTGATGTTCATGTTGATGAGACAGGAAAACCAGAAGTGGACCAATGTGTGACATGCATTGTAGGGCACATAAAAAGGGTATTCAGTCTGTATCAGAAAGGTAGGAGAGCTAGAAAAAGAGGGGCGTATAGGGGGCCTGACGTGTGACAGACCTGACCAGGTGAAGAGAGGTACCTGTTGTGTTTGGAGCAACGGAGGGGATGGAAGCCATAAAGATCTACTTTCCAGAGAGGAAATTAAAATGTGCAATGTCCCAGGGATGAGAACTGTTGGTGGAGAATCCTAACTACAAATGTGGGGATAGGATACTAAAGAGAGGATAAAGAAGCTAGCCTCTGAGATTTTCAACAGAAACCTGAATTACTAAGCAGAGATAGCTCAGAAGTGGAAACTTAGTATGTAGGACATTTTGGGCTTGTTTGGTGAAGACTTAGGATGGCTGGCAAAGCATACACCTTTAGAGCTACAAAGCTGGCAGTTGAAAAGATACAGTTGAAAGACTAAGGTACCAGGGGAACATTGGTGTGTATCTCTGGCCAGTAGATCAAGGCCAGCAAATGAAAAACAAGAATGGTCCTAGAAATAGGTTCCAAAACACTTTTAAACTAAATTAATTCTAATTTAACATCAACATACAACAGTAGTTCCCCTGTAGGT
Source organism: Condylura cristata (assembly GCF_000260355.1). Lineage (NCBI taxonomy): Eukaryota > Metazoa > Chordata > Mammalia > Eulipotyphla > Talpidae > Condylura > Condylura cristata. The sequence continues at coordinate 6,073,313 of NW_004567123.1, forward strand.
TAAGTATTAGCAGTGGTTTTGAGGAAATCTTTAATTCTATAATGGGCCTTCCATTTTGTTCCAAATCCATGCTCCTGATAGAAAAAAATTCTTAACAGAAGATTTCCAATTTTCTAATATTTATTGGGTTATCATCAAGAACGTTGATTTAACAATGTGGTAGAGGTTGACAGTATTTTTATTAGTACACATCTGTTTTATATAAAATTGTAATTAATAAGCTAAGCTAGTAATATAATTATCTTTTATTTAGGGCTATTTTACAGGTTAGAAAAACAAACCTTCACATAGGAATTGTCAAATCAAAGGAATTGAGAAGCTCCTTACTCGCCGGTATCCATTTTTGGCACTTGTCACAGAAGTAGGACAGCTGTTCCTCCATCCAGGACACATCACCTTCATCACTATTGAGTGAATCCCCGCTCTGATCATGAGATAAGTCCACAGAAGCCTGATCCTCCGACTCCACAATCAGGAGAGTCTCCCCTTCCACTTCACCTTCCTCCAGTCCTTCTGAGGTAGATGTTCGTGTGGCTTCATCATCATGGCGGCTTATCAAACTACTCAGGTGGATGTTACTATCCATCCCTCTCGGTGCACAGGTGCAGAAGTGCTTTTCAGTAACAATCCTAAGTTCTAGACACCAATTTTAAAGGGGCTTTATCGGGATCACACACAACAGAAACGCTTCAGAAGAATATTTATCACATAAGGATTTTCTATAGCAACTATTTAGAATATCAGATCCATTATCCCTTTTCTGATCAAATTCAAAAGGACAGTGACAAAAAATTGTTGAAGATCTCACTAAGCTATTCTCCATCAACACACTCTCTCACACAAACAGAATTAACACCATTCGTCCCAGCAATATATCACATTCACGTCATGTTTTTTGAGATCCTTTTGCCAATAACATCTTCTCTCTTTCTGCTTCAAGTTGCTCAGTCAAAATAATCTGTTCTCCCAAAAGACGAATATTTTCTTTTTTCCGATTCTGTCTCTCAATGTCTCTGATCACTCCGTCATGAAGTCTCTAAAAAACGTAAGACACAGACTTCAGTAATACCCTGAACAGGTGGTTCCCAGCTTTGTGACATTCAGATCCAAATAACAGTGCCATGGAAAATCACTTAAACTTTCAGACTCCAAATACCCAATTACTATTTCAAGTTTCTGTACATATGTAAAATGTAATAAAGAAATCAACAAATTAATCTAGTAGTGTACTTTCACATTATCACTGAAATGACAACTTAGCCATTGCTCAAGAAATTCTTGAACATGTAGTACAGAAAGCTCGATGGGAAATGATTTAAAAAGGAAATACCGCCATCACATTGCATTGTAAAAGGTTAACTGGTATATGCTTTAAAATGAGAATGACTATAATAACTTTCCTGCTAGCAATTAGCTAAACAATAAACATCAAAGAAAAAAAGTTATTAAAACTTAAACCAACTGTAAAAATGCAGTATAAAAGCCTGACTTCTTCTAGTATGTAAAGTGAAAATTATATAGAATTACTAACAGGGAGGGGAAAGAATGCTACTAAAAGGGAAAAAAAAAGAAACATCAAGAATGCTACTACCACAGAAATAAAGGTCCATCGATGGTAGTTACTTTGATCAACACTAAAGACAAGTAGAAAATTACTGCATGTGATCCTGGCTGGACCTAAGATGAGATTCTTTCTGGGTGGGGAACCCCACTCTATTACAGACAAAATCAAGAGCACCGCGATTGCTCAGGCCCAACTTAGGTCCTGGGCTGGGAAGAAGCCGTAACTTGCTGAATGCACCCCAAAAAAACCCCTCCCCGCCTCTACTTTGTAGAGACCCAAGTACTAGCTAAAAGGTTCGTTTCACTGAAGCTGGCAGAGACTAGAAAACAAACCGCGGTCCCCGACCCTCCCTCCGCACCTCCCGGGCTTGCGACCTCGCGGCGCCGGGCTCGAGGGCGCCGGCCAGCAGCCGGGGTGACCCGGGCCTCCAGAAGCACGCGGCCGCCCTGCAGCGCGCGGGGCCCAGGAGACCACGGCCCCGCGCAGTCGCGAAAGGGGTCGGGGTATCCGGCCGTTCCGCCGCGGAGAGGACAGAGGTGAGAGCGCCAGAGGAAAGAAGTGGAGACGCGGGAACCCACGCGGTGAGTGATCGGGGGCCCGAGGCCGCCGCGCTGGCCTGGAAGAAACGATCATGTGACACCGACCTGCTGGTCGAGCCGCTGCTTCAGATGCACTCCGACCACGGTGGCCGTCGTCAGCAGCACCGAGAGGCCGAGCACCGCCTTCGAGCGCCTAGACATCCCCGCGCCGGCCGCCGAGGCCGCCCCCTCCCACCGCCCCAGGCCCCAAGGCCGCCACCGATCCCGCGTCGCCGCCTTTGCCAGCCAGGCTCAATCCCTCGAGCGCAGAGCCCTACCCGCCGCGTGCGCTGCCGGCAGCTACCAGGCACTAGCAATCGAAAGCCGAACAGGGATCCCGCTCCGTAGAAGGGGCAGCATCCGGTGGGGCGTTATAACCGAGAGGACTCCCTGCCCACTCTGCGGGTTATAGGGTAGTAGACCTCTAATTTTAATTTTAAAGAGTTTGCTTCCAAGATTGGCTCCCGCACTTTGCCAGGGCGTGTGGCTGCTATTCCAGAACCACCTCATTTTAATCTCCGCTGTGGTGGGAGGCTTCTGGAGGCGCGGGATTCTCAAGAGGTGACCTTGCAAACCCCTCTCGCATACCGGTCGCTTCTGATTGCCCAGCTGACCTAGATGCTTTGCTCAAAACCAGCGTCACCAAACGCAGCCTTTTTATTTTTGCTCCTTGTGTGTGGGAAGTACCACCAGGAGATGGAATTTTCTTGGGGATTCACCTGCATTTGCTTTGGCCCTTTGGGCTGGTTGTTTAAGCTCTGATTTTTCTGAAAATCGAAACGTCTTCTAACTGACGAGATACAACTGGGCAGCGACACCTTGCCTCCAGGTACGAAAAGCGCTGGTTCCCGCTGCTCTCGTTGTGGGTGTCATCTTGCACTATTGCACCCTTAGAGCCTCAGTTACCTATAAATTAGACGGAATTCCTGAAGTCCACGTCACTGGGAACATAGTGATAGAAAGAAGCAGAGTGTTGAAAATGGCGTAAGGCATTATGCAGAACGCCACTCTTTACTTTTTCTAGGTTTTCCAGAAACTGCAGAATATCTAATGGGCAATACTGGTTAGCGTTAGGACTGGGTCTCTGTTAGCCTCAACCAAGAGCTTCTTCCACATTCATTTTTGCTATCCCAGTCTCTGTCGTGGCAGTCTAAATGGCATGAAGTGAGGATTTTTCTCTAAGAAGTGTAATAAATTTTTAAAAGCCTTTTTCAAATGTCATTCGTTCAGCAGCATTTTCCTAAAGCAGAGGGAAATGTATCATTGGATTTGAAAACAGGGTTTCTGCCCTAATAATAGAGCTTGGAGTTTAAGCAGTTTAACTCAGAGCATATTCACACATTTTTCTAAAAGAAAATAACTACCATCTCTTTTACTTATAGTGAACTCTAGTTATTTTTCCCTGTTAGTGGGAAAACAGCTGTATGCTTTCATCCATCCTATTGTGACAATTTTTTTCAGTTTTTCTTAAAAAGCATTTTTATTATTTAAAAAATCCCTTATGTGTTAACAGTAACAATCAAAAAGTGGGTTATCTATGTAAATATTTATAATCCTATGTTGAAATCAAGGTTGGGTAATTGGACTTAGATGAAATCATGAGTGAGGAACCCCCATAGTGGGAATACGGTCCTTCTAAAATGAGACAAGGCTAGAGCTTGCTTTTTCTACCATGTAAGGACACAGTAAGAAGATAGCCAACTACAAACCAGGAAGAGGACCTGGCTGTGCTGGCACTCTAATCTCAGACTTCTCAACTTCCAGAACTGGAAAAATAGATGTCCACACTTAAGCTATCTAACCCTTGGTATTTTTTATAGCAGTCCAAGCAACTGAAGACAGCAATGAACTATTCACCAGCGTTAAATCTGGACGTGACTTTACTTCTCCAACATCACTATCACCAACCACCGAAGATGTAAGACTTGGTTCTTTGTCAGACCCTTCTAACGGCCTCCAGGAACCAGGTGCTCACAGTTCTTGAGTTCCTCACTCTCTTTCTCTCCATGGTAAATCACCACTAAGACCCACTAAATGGAAAAGTCCATTGGAGACTATGGGTGAGAAATACTTCTGAAATAAGATAAGGCTGAGATTCTACTATAAGGTAGAAAATTTTAAATTGAGGCCTATTCACTTACAGGAGAGGTAAAAAAAAATCATTTTATAATATTAGCAAACACAACATATTTAGATACATGCACGCTTTAAAGTTGGTCAGCCTTTGACCAGCATCTCCCCACTTCCCCAACCCCTAGCCGCTGGCAGCCATCATTGTCTCTCCATGTGAGAGTTCAGTTTTTTTAGATTCTACATATAAGTGAATTCATAGGATATTTGTCTCTTTCTTTTTGCTCTGATTTAATTCATTTAGCAAAACGTCCTCTAGTTTCATTAATGTTGTTGCAAAGGGAAGGATTTCCATCTTTCTTAATTGCTGAATCATAATCTTTATTCATTCATTCTTTGATGGATGCATAGGTTATTTCCATAACTTGGCTATCGTGAATCACATTGCACTGAGCACGGGGTGTAGATATCTTTTCAAGACTTCATTTCCTTCGAATATATACCCAGAAGAGGAATTGCTGGATTATCTGGTAGTTCTGTTTTAATATTCTGAGGAACCTCCATACTGCTTTCTATTATGATTGTACCAATTTACCTTCTCACCAACAGGGTCCTTTTCTCTACATCCTCACCAGTTCTTATGTCGGGGTCTTTTTTTATTTTTTATTTTTTAAAGATTATTTATTTATTTATTTGTGCATACAGAACTGGGTACAGGCCAGAGGCTCAGGGGCGCTGAGAGGCTTCACCAGAGACAGAGTGGGGAACAGAACAGGCAGATCGAGGAAGTACACTGCTGAGGGGAGCAGCGGGTGGGTCAGGAGAGGTCTGCCACACCATGTGGTCACCTCCGGGGCAGGCAGGAATGGAACTCCTGCTGAAGCAGCTTTTAGATTCTCAGTGCTGTGCTTTAACCCGCTGTGCCACCAGGGAGGGCCACTCTCAGGGTCTTTTTGATGAAAGCCATCTTAGCTGGTGAGAGATGATATATCATTGTGGTTTTGATTTGCTTTTCCCTGATGATTGGTGATATTAAGCACCTTTCCATATATCTGTTGGCCATTTCAATTGAATAAATGGTGACTGTAATTAATAATACTGTCTACCGTATTTAAAATTTACTAGGAAAGTAGATCTTAAGTATCACATACTCAAAATAAGTATGTGAAGTGATAGATGTACTATTGAGCTTGATTACAGTAATTAATTCACAATATATAGCTATATCAAATAATCATACGGCTTTACTATATGTAATTTTTATGTGTAAATTATGGCTCAATAAGCCTGGAAAAAAGAAATTTCAGGAAGACAATTTAAAGCTCTAAGAAGAAAAATAAATTATATAAAAAAAAATAGAAGTACTGTACATACTATCACATGGATGAACCATTATATCTTGAAAGTATTATGCTAAGTAAAAGCAAGTCACAAATGACACAATTCTATTTTTATAAAATGTATATAATAGGCAAATTCATAAAGATAGAAAGTAAATTACCTGTTGTCAGTGCTGAGGGTCTGAGGGTTGAGGAGTGACTGCTTATGGATTTTTTGGGGGAGTAATAAAACTTTCTAGAATTAGATAATGATGATGGGTACACTACTCTGTAAATCTACTGAAAACCACTGAAGGATACACTTTAAAATGATAAATGTTATGATATATGAACAACTATCTCAAAAAGCTGCTTTTAAGAGGTGAAAAAACAAAGTTGTTTACGTATCGAGTCATTTCATCTTCATAACAACCCTATGAATTAGGTGCTGTTACTGTCCCAGTTTTACAGATGAGGAACTGGGGCATAGAGTGATACACCACTTGCCCAGAGTTCATGGGCAGATGGTTACAAATCTAATTAGTTTTAATTTTATTTTCAAAAGACCTAAAAGATTAAATTTACCTGGTTTAAAATTTACAAGAGAGAATACATATCTTCAGATAATAGGTACAAGGACAATGTATCTAGAATCTTCTGATTTCATACTTTAGCTACTGTAAAAAAAAAGGGGGGGGGAGCATTTAAGACAGTAAAAAGAGGGAAGAGATATGACTGGGTACTCAGATGGGAGAGGAGAGAGAGGCCTAAACAGAGAGAACTGAAAAGCTGGTGGAGGTTCTCAGCTTCTGAGATGATTGCATCCCCCTCATGGGTACTCACTGAAAATGGACAGCAGAAAGAGAAGCCCCGTTCACGCAGACCTTGGGAATTCTGTTTTCAGATCCTCTTCTATTCTTCCTCTTGAATAGGAGTGCCCTGAAACCCTCTAGCAGTATGTTCTCAGAAGCTGACCTCTGTGAGCAAAGTCATGCAGCACAAAGAGGTAGGGAGCAGAATTTGTGGTTTCACTTGATATGTAATGGAGACCTGCCTTTATCTTTGGCGTCTCAGTTTCTTTCTCTGTACTATGGGGACAATAATATGTCTGCTGGTTTCTTCTTTCGCTGGTTGTGACAACTGTTAGTAGCATGACTAATCATGCTAATCATTCCCAGGCCTGTGGTAATAATGCACATCAGGGCTTCCTGCCAGTGAGCCTCCAGTGGTCTGCCCTCCAGAGGGAGGGGAGAGCTCCTGTCACCACAGCTGGCAGCACTGGCTGTGAGTCCTTGTCTTCACTTGTTAAGGAAATGTCTGTTTGCTTGCAGCTGTGTAGGTCTCTTGGTGACATCTCAGTTGGCAGCAGTGTAGACTCTCTCCTGGTACTTGCCCAAACTGGGGATTAAAGCTCTCTCCCCTATGCTGAGACTGGGGATTAGAGCTTCATTGTTTCAAAATAATTGTAACTCAGTTCTTTTGAATTCCAGTCACATAATCAGAAAATATGTTAACATTATTGTAGAGAGTGGGAGGAAACAGCTGTTAGATCCTCTACATATAAGTTTTGCTTCTGTAAATTTGTGGATCCTTGTTAAAATATGATTTTAAGTCCTGTGGAGCCTTGTTAAAATATAATGATTTTAAAACACAGTCCCAACTGTTGAAATAGCTAGAAGGTATCAGGTGAACCACTTCAGCTGTATCTGCCACATATGAATGTCTAAGTACCCACATCCTTACAACTTCACCTTCAAATATACACCCAGCTAAAACACATAGGTATGTGCACTGAGGGACACGTACATCTCTGTATATTCCACTGACAGAAGTCAGTTCCATGGCTACCTTGTTGGGAGGACAGGGAGTGTGCTCATGAGCAAAAAGCACAACTGGGGCTTCTTCAGGGCTGGTATTGTTCTGTTTCTTGATCAGGGTGATGGAACTGGTGTTTGTGGAAATTAACCAGCAGCACACTTGAATTGTGTGCTTATATCTCTATCCATAAGCTATACAAAATTTTATGTAAAATTATGAACAGGAAAAAAAAGAATGGCTTTAAGTTTTTTCATCATTACTTGTATCAAGAAAGTTTCTTTCAGAGCCTCTCTGGTAGTGCATCTGGTGAAAGCATAGCCCTGTGAAGCTGTCCACAGCTACTGCAACGTGAATTAGATCCCCTGCCAGAGAGGTGACATACATGGCATGGCAGACCTTTCCTGTTCTATCCACTGCTCCCCACAGCAGTGTATTTCAGTACATCTGCCTGTTCTGCTCCCTACTCTGTGTCTGGTGAATCCTCTCACCCTCCCCCCACCCCACACCTCTAACCTGTACACAGTTTAGTATGAATAAATAAATCTTAAAAAAGAAGAAAATTTCCTTCTCCATGATGATGAGCAAGAACTAAAGATTACCACTTAAAATTTCTTACTAGCATTTATGTACAGAAATTTTAAGCATAAAATTGGGTATGAAAAAGTTAGACACAGAAAAAGTTAGTTTTTCATAAAATAAAGAAAATCAGACAAGAAGTGTCTCTGTTGGAGGCGATTGCCTGACAGAACTCTGAGGAAAATCTGCCACCAGGCCCATGAAGTTCTGCCAGCAAAGGCGAAGGAGACCCCAGCAAGCTGGGGAGCAAGATGTGCTCATGAGCCTTCTCCATGCAAACCTGCCCTGAGGGGGACAAGAAGCAGCACCTGGACTCCTCTATCGACTTCACTGAGTTCTCCAAGAAATGTTGCAAGAGGTGGAAGACCAGGTCTGTTAAGGAAAAAACAAAGTTTGAAGATATGCCAAAAGTGACAAAGCTTGCCACAGGTGAGAAGAAAGAAGATCCCAGAGCTCTAAAAGTCTCCATTAGCCTTCTTCCTATTTTGCTCTGAACATCACTCAAAGGATCCACGAGAGATACCGCAGAGAAATTGGGTAAGATGTGGTTTGAACAATCAGCCAAGGATACACATTTAGTGTACGCACCTATGAACAGAGTGGTTAAGCTAAGCTCTCAGGAGAAGCAGAGCAAGGTCATTGCTGCCTATCACTCTGTGGGTCAAAGAGGCCAAAGCAGGAAAGAAGGGCCCTGGCCGGCCAGCAGGCTCAAAGAAAAGGAGTAAACTAGAAGGGGAGGAGGAGGAAAAGGAAGAAGTGGAAGATAGGGATGAAAAGGGTGAAGATGAACAATAAATAGCTAGTCTGTCGTGAGATGTGGAGTCTGCCTGTGTTCTCAGCCCACTGTTTTGCTAAGAATGAATTCAAGTGCAGTTCAATATAGCTTCAGTATAAAACTGTATGTATTTTTGTATAGCTGATAAGATTCTTTATAGAGAAAATGCTTTTTTAAAAATAGTTTATAGCATTCTGAGATGCTTCTCCACACAGTCAAATTTTAAAGTTCCTGGTGTTGAATGTTCTTTCATTTCGTGGCTTGTATATGATAGCAGTGAAAACTTGTAGGAATTAGTATTGATAGAAAATTTAGGGTTTTTATAATGTTATGTTTTTAAAATGATAATACATTTGTGTATCTTCAAAATAATATAAATGATTAATTAAAAATCAGACTTGTTATTAGAAAATTTAATGCACACTGAATACTTAAATCTGCCCCAATACTTTGGGCTTTTCCCTTGTTTTATTGAGGTATAATAGATCTCTAATGCTGTGTAAGTTTGAGGTATAAAATACAATGACTTGGTTTACATATATGGTAAAATTAATACCACAATACGTTTAGCTTGTTTTTCTTTTTATAATTATATAGCATTATAGATTATTTTGGGGTTTGTTTTTATGTTTTATAAGGCTGTTATAGCAAGAAAAGGTGAATAATTATTATTGTCATTTCTCGATTTGGAATTACACAGGTTTTCCCAAGTTGATGCCAAGGCACTTTATAAATACCCATTTTTATGTCTAGGATGGAAGAGTCAGAAGCATGGCTAACTTAACAGAATTGACATTTTTCGGCCAGAACTTCTGAACTGTGTGTATCTATCTATCTTTATTCTCATCTTGATCTCACATCAACTCCCATCCCGTCAGCTTTGGGTTGACCCAGGTTTGCCTAGAGTGACCATAGCTCTCCTGAAGGGGACCACGAGCCAGTTCTCAATGGACAACCCCTAGCCCTTCAGTGTCACTTCTCATGGGAGCTGGAGAGGAGCTGGTGGTGACATTAAAACTGAAAGCCTTGGGGAGTGGGGGGGAACCTGAAAGCCTTGGGAGCAACTCTGCACATCCTCAAGTGTAGGTGCCTGGAAGCTTTAGGATACCTCTCCCCCAACCCTCTGAAGGTGTTTTCAAACCTGAAGTTCCTTTGAAATTGCTTGCATGATAGCCCCTCTTATGTAAAACCTCTGAGAGACATAACCATTGCCATCAGGTTGATTTTAAGATAAGTAAAGCTGACCTCAAAAACATCATCGTGGTTCCAAACTAGAATCTCGTACTGTCCTCTGCCTTTGCCTTCACTGTGTTCTGAGTAAGAGGAAACATCAAAAAGTACAGTTCGAAGTCAGGGGCTTGGAGAAGAACCAAGAAATGAAAACTAAATGGAGAGAAGTATAGCTGTCTCCCTATGTTTGAACAACATGGTCACAACATGGAGCAACGTTGGTTCCACCTTTGGTCATAGAAGAGCCAGGGCGTGACTTGAAAAAAAATGCCTTCACTACTGAGTGTGTGATTTGGCTTGTGTTACATGGGCTTGAATCAAGGCCAGGTCCTTCCTTGCTGCTATTTGGGGAAAGCTGGATTTCAAAGTAACTTCTGTCATAGAGGATATTAATCATCTCTACTATAGTGGAGGTATTAATAGAGAGGCATAGGTTTGAAGTGAAATAGATAGTGGGCAGAAACATAATAGGTGAGGGTGGAGGCCTAAGGCAATTAGAAAGTTGTTTGGGGCAGGGCTCAAAAGAAGGAAGACAGGAAAGAGGGAAGTCTGTTTAGATAAGGTAGAGGGTGTCAGCCAAAATGGCACCAGTGGTCAACTTTTGTGTAAATGTTCCCCTCTCAGCACCTACAGTTTGGAAGCATACCACATGGCACCTCATAAAGCACTATTATGACTGTTTAAAAAACAAACAGTCTTTCCTTTTATATAACCCATACCAGCCCAACAGACAGCTAAGGCAATGGAGCCTGTTTCCTTCTAACTTAGGTTCTAAAGCCAGCTGTCAGCCTGGAAGGTAAAAATCATAACCCACGCAACTCTTTGAAAATCACTTTGGAAAGCGCACCTTAAAGTTAGTAAATACATATTCTTTCAGTTTTTCCTCTGGCAATGGAACTGATTGCTGTGAATTCAGTGTAAGATCTACATAATTCAGTTGGAATTCTGTGCAGGAAATTTGTCTCTTCTCCCCATCAACTAATTTATTCAATTGTTTATATCCATATAGACTTGTGTATACTAACTTTTTTTGAATAGCAATTTTGTACTTTAGATTTTAAAGCAGTATTACTTTATTGCCCCAGCCTTGGCCAATGGCAGCTCTTTCAGTTGGCTATTAAACCCTTTCACACATCCCCATCAATTCACATTTCTTTCATATTCTGGCATTGCAGGATGTTCCAGGCTCATCTTATATATTTCCTCTCCTGTCCTACACTTTGCCGTTTCTCCAAGGTACTCTACTTTCTTTTATTGAAGAATGATATTAGAAGCCAACGCCTGGGTTCTATGTGTGCTTGTTGCTACTGGGTGTTGTTTCTTGTTGGACCTCTCAACTGATAAATATATGCATGCATAATAATTTGTGATATATGTATGTCTCTATAAATACTTCTACATATATAATCATCTACATTCAATAAAACAAGTTATTGGGGCCTCCCTGGTGGGACAAAGTGTTAAATAGAAGCACTATGAAGCTATCTGCAACCACTGCAGCACAAGTTCCATCTCCCACCAAGGAGGCGACCCACATGGTGTGGCAGACCTCTCCTGTCCCTCCCAGTGCTCCCCTCAGTAGTGTATTTCAGTAGATCTGCCTGTTTTGCCCCCCACTCTGTCTCTGTCTCCCTGCTGTCTCTCACCCACTGCATCTATGACCTACACCCCAGTTCTTGTATGCATAAATAAGTAAATCTTTAAAAAAAGTTATTACTCAGGTTTCTGGACTCTAATTCACTGCTCCATGGATCATTCTATTGTCTTCCCTGTGTTTATCTCTTAATTCCCACTCCACTAGAGGGAAACCTGACTCCCATCATGCACCATCCATTCATGAAATTGTTCAATTTCAGTATACATATATAGAAGGACAGGAGTGTCAGTCCAAGCCCTCACAGGAAACCAGTTAATCAACTAGAGTCCCTTGCTTTTTTTTTAATGTTCCTTTGCTCTGAGTCTTGCAGACTTTAGAAACTTCCAAAGTTACCAAGTCAGCACACTTTCCTCCACCCTTGTTGGTGACATTGTTTCATACTTTTGCAATATAGTTAGATTCTCTTGTCCCAACTTGCATTCATTCCTGGGATCTTCCTGATATCTTTGTTCTCCATGCTATAAACCATACAAAATCAATAAATCCACTGTCCCCAACATCTGATTATAATAGATACTGCTTTTAACTTTACCTCTATAGATTGACATGTTACAACTCTATGCTTGGCTTATCAACTGCTACTTTTAAAACATGGAGGAAATCAGTGTTCTTTACTCTGTTTCCCCCCATCTCTCTTTCTTAACTTCTGTTATGTCATTTCTTCACTACCAGTTTATAGGATTTACATTTTGTTCTGTAACCATTATTCCCACCTTTGTTTTCATTTTAGTTCCACGTTTAAATAAATCAGTCATCATTACTTGTCACTTTTAATGTGATTTCTCCACTTATTCTCTAATAGCATCTTTAAGAAAGGATAATAAGAATGTATTTCTTGAATTATTGCACATTCAGAATGTTTGTGTTGGTTTATATAACACATAGATGGTTTATTCAGTCTTAAAAAGAAATGAAATCAGAATCATGGTACAATATGGGCTCTATACATATAATATGGTCACTGTGTGCTGTAACATGGAAACTGCATGAGACACTATGCTACGTGGGAAAAAACAGACACAAAAGGTATGCTTCGATTTATATGAGATGCCTGTATTATTCATATGAGATACCTGTAGGCAAATTAAAGTAGGATAGAAGTTACTACAGAGTTTGAAAAAGAGGCAATAAGGAATTATTATAAAATGCGTACAGAATTTCTGCTTGCAATAATGAAATAGCTCTGGAAATAGTGGTTATGGTTACATAACACCATGAATGTACTTAATGCTACTAAATTGCATACTTAGAAGAGGTTAAAAATATAAATTTATGTTGTATATATTTTACCAGAGGAAAGGATGAAATATAAATTAGTAGGTTCAGATAAAGCAGTACAATTTCAAAAGAGCATCTTTTGAAAGTTAGTGTCCAGTGACAATTCCAGATTATTAATCTTGAAGCAGAAGACACTGCTGAGAATAAAGTGACACATCTAGGGAACAGAGTTGAGGAAAATATACAAACTGTAATTGAAATGCCCATAAGCTTAAAAGAAAAAAAAAAAACCAGAAAGAAAGAAATGATAGTTGTGAAAAAGCAGGCAGAGAAAACTCAAAATACACATAATTGCCATCTCGAAAGAAGAAAACTGAACAAAACAAAACTTATTTACAGATATAATTTAAAATATGTTCCAGGAATAAAGAAGTATAAAAGTACAAATTGAATGAACACAATATATCCAAGGAAAAAAGTATTCCCAAAAACATACTTTAGTAATGTTATTGACTTAAAAGATAATTAAAACACAGTAAGTAAGCCTTCATTTAATGTTGCTGAGAGGTTCTTGGATACTGTGACTTTAACACTATAATAGGAGCTTTTGTTCATCACTGACCTGGGCTTCCTCACCAACCCTCATCAGTGTTTTAATGAAACAATGCTGAACAAAGTTGAGCAGGTTATTGACCCTCTGTTTACATGAGGCAAGCATACAAAGTAATTAGTGTCTGAAAGGGAAAATTAGATTGTCTCAAGACTCCACAGCTATTTCATATTAGAAAACAGATGAAGAAGGTAAAGTCCTTGTAGAAAGAAAGTGACCCCCAAGACATTTATACCCAGCCAAACTGTTTTTGGTACTGAATCAACATTAAAACATTTTGAATGCGCAAGAATTCAGGAAATACATTGGTTTATTCTGCTTTAATTTTTCGATAATAAGTTTTGAGTTTTTATTGTCTAAGTTTTTTTCTTAAGTTAAATTCTTTCCTAAGTGTTTTATATTGTTGATGCTATAAGTGGACTTACAGAAATGAACTGTGTTTTGTACTTTGATTTTGTGTCCTGCAACTTTGCTGAATTTATTATCTCTGTGTTTTTGTGTGTATACTTTCTAGGGTTTTCTATATATAAGATCATGTTATCTCAGAAAAGAGGTCATTTTACTTCTACCTTTCAAATTTAGGTGGATTTTGTTTCTTTTTCTCACTTAATGAATCTGTGACATTTCCCAACACTATGTTAAGTAGAAGTAGCAAAAGTAGGCTTTGTGTCTTGTTCTGTATCTTAGGGAGAAAACTTTCAATTTTTCTTTCTGCACTAAGTATGATGTTAGCTATGGGTTTGTTCATATACGGTCTTTATTGTGTTGAGTAAATTTCCTTCTGTTTCTAGTTTGTTATATTTATTCTTGATGGATTGTCTTGCCAGATGCAGATTTCTTCATCAATAGTGCTATTGTTTTTCTTTCTTTCATTAAACACTTTACATTTGTTATTCTTCTGCCTTCTGGCTTGCAAGACTTCTAATGAGCAATTGGTGAGTAATACTATTGATAATGCCCTGTGCATGAAGATTCATTTTTTGCTGCTTTAAAGATAGTTTGATGATAACGTGTCTCAGTATGGCTCTTTTAGGTTTGGATTAACTAGAGTTCATTTAGTTTGTAGATTCATCCTTTTTTTTTTTAATCAAATTTGGGACTTTTTAGCCATTATTTTTTCTTACTGCCAGTTTTTCTCTCTTATCCTGGGACTCTCATAATGTATACGTTGGTTTACAGGAAGGTATCCCAAAAATATAGATTCTGTTCAATTTTCTTCACTCTTTTTTTCTCTTTCATAGACTCAATAATTTCCATTATCCTGTTTATAAGACACTCTTTTGTTTCTTTCCCAAAGCTGCTGTTTAACTATTCTCATAAATTTTTCACTTTGGTTACTATGCTTTTTATCTCCAGAATTTCTGTTTCATTCCTTTATGTAATTTTCCTTTGTTTATATTATCATTTTGTTTATATCTCATTTTTCTGATTTCCCTTAGTTTATTTGCTGGTACTTTACCTTTGTTCTTTCAGCATATGTAAGACAGTTGTTTTAAAGCCTTTGTCTACTAAGTCTGATGTTCAGGCTTCATTAAAGATGGCTTCTAGAACTTTATCTTTTGAATAAACTATATTTTCTGGTTTCTTTGTGTGCACCTTGTGATTTTTGTTGTTGTTAAAATTGGGCATGTGACTATTATAATGTGGTAATAATGGAAATAAGCTTCTATCCCCTCCCCAGGATTGAAAGTTTTGTTTATGTGTGTATTTGGTGAAGGTTGTAGTAGTCCATTTTGAGACTTTTCCAAACTATTATTGCAAAGACTATTCCTTGTTATATGTAGTCACTGGAGTCTCTTATTATTTTGTTTTTTTTTTTAAGCCGAAATTTAAGCTAATGTTTTCAGGAAGATTTCCTTGAAACCCAGGAATTCAAACAACTCACATACCCTGACCAAAAAAAAAAAGATCAAAAAGAGAACAACTATCTATGTCGTTCATCACTGATTATGTATGTAGACTTGCTTCAAACCTCTGGTGAAATCAGGTTTTCTCAGGCATTTTCTGCATACACATATCTAGTCTGGCTATGCACATGACTTTCTAAATTTCTGTATAAATGGCTACTTGAGAATGTGCTAATTTCCCAAATAGTCTCATTCCAATTTTCCCTATGGGTCTTAGAAAGACTACTGTATGTCTCTTTCTGTACTTTCTTATCTTAGACATCTGCTAGTTTTAGTACTCTTGCAGATTTTCTGAGTAATACCTGCTGCTTTTCTGCCAATATTCCAAGTTACATGAGGCAGTGATGGGGTAGTCATTTTTTCCAGTATCTTACAGGTAGGTGAGAACAGATATAAACAACAACTTGCAAATAAGATTTGATCTGTTTGCTCTGTTTTGGGGGTGGGAACTTGAGTCCAGACTGCTGCTGAAGACCAACATCATTGCTGCACTGGGAAGGAGGTGGGACAAAAGCATTGAGAAGGTGACTTCAATTGGCTGTTTACTTGGTTTTTGTAAACCTTGATTGTTTTCTATACCTCTCACAGTTTTTATCCTGGTAGCTGCTAGTTGTTTTCTCAATTCTCTATGGGAGAACAAGGCTCCTGAAGTAAGGGCCTCCCTGGTGGCACAAGGGGTTAAGTCTCAGCACTATCAAGCTAGCACAAGCTACTGCAGCACGAGTTCAATCCCTGTCCAGGGACCTAACCCACATGGCACAGCAGACCTCTCCTGTCTCACCTGCTGCTCCCCTCAGCAGTGTATTTCAAAAGATCTGCCTGTTCTGCTCCCCGCTCTGTCTCTGGTGAAGCCTCTCACTCCTGCCCCCACACCTCCAGTTCTTGTATGCATAAATAAATAAAACAAATCCTTCAAAAAATTAAAAAACAAGCAGACAACAATTAAAGACTCCTGAAGTAAGAAGAAAGATTCTTGAAGTATGGATTTGGAGACTGCCATTTGCTTTTCATCTTGTTCATTTTCTTTTATTGTATCCTTGAAGCTTCCTTAATCTCTTGTAAGTTCTCATTTGTGTTCTTATTTTGTAGAGGGCATTTCTTCATTGAGTGATGTAAGTCATGGCATAATGTCTGATCACATATTCATCTACTTGTGGGCATTCTTTTTCTATTTTTAATGTTATTTTATTTTGTGGGGTTTGTTTAGGTACTTTACCATTCTTTTTTCTATAATTATTACTGAAATAATAGATGGATGAATTCATCTTTCTGGTGCCATTTGCAGGAGAAATGTATGAGAAAGGAGGTTCAGGAAAATAATAGAGAATGTTGGAAATTCTGTTCATGACTTAGGTTTGTGGTTAGTGAATTATTTTAACCTATTTTTCTATGCAGCCAACCAAGATTAATACTGGTCGGTCATAATCAGGAATCTCTCTTTAACCCCTCATCTTCCCCAGCGTATCTGATAGACTTATTTTACAAATAAGAATTAGCTGATCATTTCTCTGTCAGTCCCACTGTTATTCATTTATCCAACAAATATTTGCTACTCATTGTGGACCAGGCACAACTATTTACAAATACTTGGGATATATCTATCTGTCTATCTCTATCTCTATTTTCCAAATCCTGCATTAAGTTATTAATTTGAGAAATCAGAGAAAGCATGTAGATTTCATAAAGAGATAACTTGTATTATGTATCTGAAAAATGGAAATTAGAGCTAGGTAAGAAGATTAAGAATGCAATTGGTAGGGGAAAAGGATGTCCTGAAGGAACTCTGCAGTTTTGTGGACTCCATCCTCTACTCCAGTTATTGTAACTACAACTCCCAGCAATACCAAGGGGAGAACCATGAATATCCAAGGGTGGAGCTAAGCAGGCTTTCTGGGACTTATGGGGATATATAAGGGAGTCATGTTCGATGTACCCTCTCTCTGGACCGTGTGCCTGGTGGCTGGTCGTTTTACTCTTGATGAGCTTTCAGTGTGTTACTGGAGTTCCAAGTCAGCACAGCTGGTAGGATGTTCTAGTTAACTTGTATCTCTCTCTCTTTCCCTGGGTTGTACCTTTTCCTTTCCCCTTTGTAAATAAACCCATTATTGACCCTTTTTGTGTGTACCTGAAGTATAATTGAATTTTAAGCGTGTAGGAAAGAACCCAGACAGGCAACCCAGTTCACATTGGGTTGCCCTCTAACATTACTAGGGAGAAGAACTCATATTATAATGGCAAATATGATGATTAGGGTAGGCCTTGTTGACAGTGTGATTTTTGAGCAAATGTGTGAAGGGGCTGAGGGAGAAGTCATGTGGGTATCTGGGAGAAGAGTGTTCCAGATTGATCAAAAAAAAAAACCGTTGAAAACCTTAAAGGGGGCATGCTTGATATATTTAGAGAGTATCCAGAAGGCAGTGTGACTAGAACAGTGTTATCAGAGAAAAGAATGACAGGAGAGGGGAGTCACAAGCAATTATGGAGCCAAATCATTTAATGCCCTGTAGAATATGGGAAGGATTTTGACTTTTCTACTAAGTGAAATTGGCCTACTACAGATTTCCAGAAGAAGGCTGGCACACTATAACTTACTGTTTAAAAGCATCACTCAGGCAGTTGGGTAGAGGATAAACTGTAGAGGGTAAGATTAGATGAAAAAGAAAAGCAAGGGACTCATTTAAGTAATTTGGCAAAATATGCTAGTGACTTGTTCCTGGTGGCAGCAGCAGAGATAAGTGAGTATGTTCTAGATATGTTTTTGAAGACTGAACCAGCAAGATCTGCTAATGGATTGTATATAGGGTATAGGGAAAGGAGACCATCAAGGATAATTCCAGAGTTTTTGGCTTGAGTAATTGAAAGGATGAGGTTGGGTCCTCCCTGGTGGCACAACAGGTTAGGATGCAGTACTGCAGGCTGGCCACGGCCACTTCAGTGTGTTTTAGATCCTCAGCCCTGGAGGTGACCCACATGGCACAGTAGACCTCTCCTGTCTTCCAATTGCTCCCCTCAGCAGTGTACTTTGTCAGTCCACCTGCTCTGCTCCCCACTCTGTCTCTGGTGAATACTGTCACTGCCCCTGCACCTCTGTCATGTATCCCAGTCAGTAGGCATAAATAAATCTTAAAAAAAAAAAAAAAGAAAGAAAGAAAAGAGGGAAAAAGAGGGAAGCCCACAAGGATTACAACTGAGGTGGGGAAAAAGACACAAAATAATTTAAAAATAAACTATTATATTATTTAAAAAAAAAAGGATGAGGTCACCTCATCCAACAGAGATAGGAAAGGCTGTGGATATAAAACGTTGTGGAGAAAGAACAATGTTTCAGTTGTATGTTATAAGCATGAGGTTTGTGCTAGACATTTAAATGGGGACACTGAGTGAGCATTTGGATACCAATGTCTGGAATTTCAGATTGAGATCTGTATAGATAAAAATTTGGGAGATTCTCTATACATGGAATTTGAAGGTATGGGATTAGGTGACATTACCAAGGAAATAGATGTGAATAGAGAAGCCCAAGATCAGAATCCTTTCATCATGAAGTGGGTGAAGAGAATATGAAAGATCAGCAAAAGAGACTGAGAGGAAATGACCAGTAAGGTAGAAAGAAAACCAAGAGACTAAATGTCCCAAGAACCAGTAAAGGAGAAGAGAATAATAAGCTGTGTCAAATGCTCATAGTTCAAGGAAGAGGAAGACAATGACTGATTTCTTCATGTGGAAGTTATTGGTTACCATGGAAAGAACTTCTTCAGGAGTTTTCTCTGTTGGCATAAACATCAGAATAGAGTGAATTTCAGAGAGTATAGGGAGAGAAACTGAAGATGATAATAAAGACAACTTTTCAAAGGCATATGGTTACAAAATAAGGACATAGAGTAGTTATACATATGTCAAATTGTTTTTGATGTACACCTTAAACTTACAGTGTTATGTCAGTTAAATTGCAAGAAACCTTTGTGGGGAGATAAAATGATAGATGATGGGAAAACTGAAACTAAGAGAAATATTTTGTTTTCTTTTTTAAGATGTGAGCAACAGCCACATACTTGTGTCCAGGTGAGAATTACCCCATTGAGAGGGAAACATTGGTAGTGTAGGGAAGCAGGGGTATGATTGCTTGCTGGAATGGTCTTTAAGCTTTATTTTTTAACTTTTTTTTTTTAACGCAAAAGAGCTTGGGATCTGATGAGAAGCGTGAGTGGTAGCTAAAGCATCTATGGTAACAGAGCATGTGGTACAGATGGTAAAGTTGCGTAGATGAGGCAATGGTAGAGTAAACAAGCTGCACTCTGAGATTCCAAAATTTCTGAAGTCAGAAGCAAGATTACTGCTAAGAGTGATGGGATGGTCAGAAGGGCTATTTGAGGAGAAAGACAGTATAAAACCACATCATATGGGATGATTGGGCAAAACAAATAACAAATATTTTCCTCCATTTAATTAAAAAGACAACCCACTGCTATAGCTGTTAACCATCCTACATTTACTGGTGTGTCACTTCTGTTCTTGATGTCCTTGCAGGAATTAAAAAAAAATAAAATCTTATATAGTGAAATGCAGTTTATTTAATTCTTGTATTATCTTATTTTTTATTTATTATAAATTATTTTCAAGTTTTATTTATAATACATTAGCCTGTACTTCTGGACATCAGAGGGATTCATTAATACCTAATTACAGGTATTTCTCACAAATTATGAATTTGGGAAATTGAGGGATAAGATTGAGAAGATTTTTGTTGTTTCATCCATCTGCATTTTAAATTTAACATATTTTTTATTTCTATTTTAAACTTCATTGTGTATTTGCCATAAAATTCCCCCACTAATTCACCTGTGACCATCACCATAGTCCCTTGTGCTCTTTTTTTCCCTTCTCTTCCCTCGCAGAAGGTCTCTGGTTTATGGTTGCCGACTAGTTCTGTTGTTTAATTCTTATATTATTACTATTTCAATTGCACACTGTAGGTCTTTCCCCTCTGTCCTATTTTTAACTTGCAGATGAAGTCTGTGACTTATTTTGCTTCACTAGTGCTTTATCTATTGCAGTGCTTCCATATGGTCAGTAAAATGAGCTAAATTGAAAAAGATGGTGAACAAATTTTTGTGGAGTGAGTTAATGTTAGAAAAACGTGTGCAACACCTATTCTTTTCCATTAGTAACTGACTTCATAAACACTGTGCTTTTTGAGTCATTTAAAAAATATAGTTGCCTCAGTTTTATTTCTATTTGGAATGATGTTTTGCATTTTAAGGATAGGCTGATAGTATTTGGGAGTTTGGAAAAAGATAAGTGTAAAAATCAAATAGAATGTGACTTAAACCTAACATGCAAAGAACCTCCTAAAGTAAATGAGTCAAGGTTTAGTAGTTTTCTTATGAGAATGGGCTTAACTTTTACTTGCAAACTTTTGGTAAGGCACTTGAAGGCATAAGACAAAGCAAGCATAAATCAAGCTAACATGGGGACAAAAGGAAAGAATAGCAGGTTTTCAGGAAGCTCCCTTAGAAGCCAAATGTCAACAACAGCAAAAAAAAACAAAACCTCTGGTGGCGCAACAGTTTAGAGCACAGTACTGTGCAGCTCTCCATAGTCACTGCAACACGAGTTCTATCCCTCACCAGCGAGGTGACCCACATGGCCCGGCAGACCTTTCCTGTCTCGTCCGCTGCTGCCCTCAGTGGATCTGCCTGTTCTGCTCCCCACTCTGTCTCTCATGAATCCTCTCACCCCCCACACCTCTGGCCTGTACCCCAGTTCTTGTATGCATAAATAAATAAATAAATTTTTAAAAACAAATAAACCCTTGCTCTTCTCATCATTTGGGTATAAATTCTGGCCTGTGCCTTTTCAAAGCAAGTTTTTCCTTTAGAAAAGGTATGCAGTTGGGTTGTTTATTCTCATGCAGCTGCGTTTTCTCACCAAGTAGGACAACGTGCAACCCTAAACTTGGTGGTTCCAAATATCATCATTCCCTTTGTTATCACCGGCAAATATTTACCAAGGGCGGGGTCTGCATCTTTGCTCTCATGTGTCCCCAGAGCCTAGCACTGAGACCTGTCTCTATTTGTGGAGTGCAGATAAGAAATGACTGTCATGCAACCTGCACTCAACAGTGAAGTTGAGCACTTGTACACCACCACCCAGACCAATACAGATTGAATACAGATTGAAACCAGTACAGATTGAAACCATTTAAAATTGAGGCATTTTCAGGAAGAAAAAGAAAAATACCAGCTGGTCTCACTTATAGGATTGTAGGGAGCCCAAATAAAGGATCAAGGGGAAATAGTACTTACAATAAAGTAAAAATCAAAATCAACAGGCAAAAGCCAGAGACATTCTTCAGGGTTTGGAGAAAGAATATGATTCAAAAAGGGTGGGAAGAACACAAGGGACTATGGTGATGAAGCATGGGTGAACTGGTGGTGGGAACTCCTTGGGATCATACATGATGGATAAAGCATATGATGTATGAAAATGAAGAATGAGGAAAAATATATAAAATTTAAAAAATAAATACAATTGAGGCATTTTAAAACACTGTGGTATTGCTTATATAAGTAAAAGTATGAATCTAAAGTATATGGTTTAATGAACTTTTACAAATCAGTGCTTCAAAGCCAACACCCAGCTTCTGATTAGTTTTGCCTGCTACTGAACATTATGTAAATGGAGTCATACTATGTGTTCTTTTTTGGTGTCTGGTCTCTTTCACCTAACATCCATGCTGTTACACATACCAGGAGGATGCTCGTTTTTAGAGCTGAGTCGTGTTATGTAGTATGAGCATGCCATGACTTTCCTACCCAGTCTCCTGAATGGACACTCAGGAGGCTCCCCATTCAGGCTGTCTTTAATACAGCTGCCTTGAACATCCTTTTACATATCTTTTTCAAGCTCTTTTTTAAAATTACTGACTTTTCTAGTGTCCCCTTCTATGAATGTTTACACGTGTATAGATTCAACCACCCATCAAAATACGATTCCATCATCCCAAAGCACTCCCTGCTATCCCTCACCCTAATCCCTGACAACCTCTGCTCTATTCTCCACCATAATAGTTTTATCTTTTTGAGACTCACATAGGATGTAACCACCGGAGAACTTTGTTCTCTCAGGCAATTCCTTTACTATCCTCTGTTGTGCCAATTGATAAGTTCATTTTTAATTTCACAGACGGATAAAGAGAGTCCTGGAGCCCTAGGTGATTTTTCGGGCTTTTAATGCTCTCTCAGGGCACCAGGTACACTGGCACATCAGGCAGGGAGGTTGCAAGGAGGCAGGCAGGTGGGGGTAGGAAGCAGGCAGGGAACCGAGCTTCTTGCCCTTCCACGAATCTTCATGCTCTGTCTCTGGTCTCTCTCTGGCATTTTCTCTCGAGTGAGTGCACGTCATCTCTCGAGTGAGTGCACGTCATCTCTCGAGTGCACATCTGTTGTCACGCTGCTCGTTCTTCTAGTCCCGCCTCTAGGCTCATATATGCACACTTCCACATTTGTGCACACTTCCACATGCATGCACACTCATAGTCCAGGTGTCCACAATCAGTCACGCATGCCCCATACCCACGCACCTTCTGTGTTAACATGATCAAGGCCATAGGTGACAGCTCCAGAGGCTAGAGGCGTAAAAGCCTGATTAACTTACTCACTCTGAACCAGTGTTGGCACATTTCTCTTTATCACTGACATTACTATGTGTCTTTTGGTGGACCTAATTACTGTCTTCTATTGGTATACTTACAAAAGTGGAATTTCTTGAGTATAGCCTCCCCTTAACATTTAACTTGCGCAAACCTACCAAATATTTTCCAAAAGTGGTAGAGCCAGCAATGAGAGAGAATTGCATGTGCTCCCTATCTTCACCAGAATCATTCAGGTCAATGTGTCTGTAATATTTTAACCATTTTTGTAGGTGTGTATGTAAATTAGACTTTAAAGTTTGTCATAAATCACGGAAAGCACTAGTCATCTTCTGTAGTGGATGCTGTTGGGGGACCTACCCAGATCCCCTGGGACCTCTTACTGTCCTGCTGCTGCTGCAGGTGCTGTTGCTAATGGCTCACACCTGCAACAGCCTTCAGGCCATTAGAGCTGCTCTCAATTTTCATCCCCTGGCCCAAACACATGCTTTCATCTCGCGTACAGGCACTGGGTGGTCATAGGCCATGATTGACTGTTATGAGGTAACAAAGCCTGTTACCTTGCCTACAGGCAAGTGTTGCGATTTACACTCCAGCACTCCCTACAGAATCAGTTGGAGATGGACTTCACCTGAAACTACATTCTCACTTAGCTTTTCCTCCTGTCCTGTCATGCTTCATTCACTCCCTTACTCCCTGAGGTTTTCCTGTGAACAGTCCCCTTCATCCCATAAAGTACATGGGTAAGGACCCCCATGTTTGACTTCTGCTTCTAAGGAATCTGACCCAAACCAGCTTTGAAGCATCCATTTTTCCCTCCTCCATCTCCCAGAGTCTCCAATTTCTGTAAACTGTTAAAAAAAAAAAAAAAAAAACTAGATATTTGACTACAGCAACAGAAAACCCAATAAATGAGACAGTCAGGCTTTTGCACTGCTGGCCAGTGTGGCTATCAAATGTAGCCTTGATTATTTTTCTTTTTAATGTTTTACATCATCGTTCATTTTGTGCACTTTTTTCATCTCAGTTGTAATCCCCAATGGCTTCCCACCACCAATAGCCTTGACTATTCTAATAATGCAGGAGGCATATGAGAATGTGGGCTCAGGGTACACACGCCTGATGGTGGACAGCTGGAGTATGGTAGGGGGCTGGGGGAGCATGCGTAAATAGGCACACCTGAGCCGAGAGACTAAGGCTGTGCAGACAGCGTCACACAGCACGGTGCCTGGAGGAGAGTTGGCGGAGAGCAGCTATGTTCCCCCTGCCTACTATTAGAAAACCTATGGGGATGACACCAAGGATTCCTGGGGTCTCTTTTTTAGCTGCCTGAACCAACAGTGAACCTACCCGACCTGGAATGGTTGCAGTGACCAAACAAGTGCTTGGTTTTTGCCTCAAACATCTTTGGACTGAACATAACAGGTACCCAGAAGGAATTTCCTTCTGCAGGTTTCCAGAAGGAATTACGAGATAAGTTTAATTACCCTTGACCATCCCACTTGATCTATCAGTCTGTTCCCTGTGTTGACCTCTTACTACTCCCTGAGGATTTTAAGGTTCTCAGGGTGCTTCATAGATATTAGACACATAAATTAGTATTTTATGACAAGCAATGGAAATGTT
This sequence comes from Condylura cristata, assembly GCF_000260355.1. Taxonomy (NCBI): domain Eukaryota; kingdom Metazoa; phylum Chordata; class Mammalia; order Eulipotyphla; family Talpidae; genus Condylura; species Condylura cristata. The sequence goes on from NW_004567123.1 coordinate 6,097,912, forward strand.
TAAATCTTGAGTTTTTATCACTAGGCAAATTAATATCTAGGTAGTTAACATCACTAAACTTGACAAAATACCCCTCTTCGTAGGAAGTGGTCAAATAAAGCTATTTGCACTCAGGTATCTGATAGTCACTAATTTGTTTGTTCAATTAATGTTTCTAGAGGGCCTTTCTCAGCTTCTGAAGTTTATAGGTGTGTTATAAACATGAATATATCGACTGCTTTTTTAAATACCAATGTGTACACATATTGTATTATTCACTCCATTGTAGTTGGTGATTTGCTGGTGTATCTTGTCTTGAGATTGTAAGCTTCCTGAGATCAAGAACTGTTCTATGTATTTATAATTAACATTATGACTCGAACATCTAGTAGGTGTCTGTTGAAAGCAAAGTGGTGGGGGAACGAGGAAGATAGAGAAGCAATATGCTTCCTAGGAAGCAACGTGGAGCAGATTAAAGATGATCACCACTTTGTTGTTATCCCCACTTAGAGGCAGAGTCTATTTCTGCTGTGCATGAATTCAAGGAGGCTGGTAATTTACTTTGACCAGTCAAATGCAGCAGATTCCAGGTCTATGCTTTAAGAAGGTCTTTAAGATGTAATTTAATGCAACTTAAGAATTTAATGCAGTTTGAGAATACAACTCCAGGCCTAAGCTTTAAGACAGTCTGGCAGCTTCTGCTTTTGCTCCCTGTCAGCCTTCTAAGCAGGCTAACTACCTTGAAGACTATCTCTTTGTCAGAAAGCCCAAGATAACCCCACAAAGGTGTCATGCAAAGGAAAACTGAGGATCCCAGCCAATGCAAGGGTTGAAGCCTGATATAAGATCCCAGATGGATTTTTCCAACCAAATTCTTGTTCTTTGAGCCAGTCCAGCTGAGGTCCCCAGATATAACCAGATATAACTATCCGTACTGTGTTTTCATCAATTTACTAGCCAAAAAAATTCATGTTCAAATGCAGTCTGTAAAGTTACTAAATTTGGGGATGGCTATACCACAAAAGGTATCTGAAATCAAGTAGAACTGTCTGATATCTTTCTTTTTCCCTTCTGGCTTATTGCACTGACTATAATCCCTTCTAGCTTCATCCATGTTGTTGTAAATGGCATGAGTTTATCTTTTTTGACTGAATAGTTTTCCATTGTGTATATAGACCACATTTTCTTGATCCAGTCTTCTATTTTTGGGCATTTGGGTTGTTTCCATATCTTATAGAAGGAATATGGGGGAACCAAATAAAGGATCATAAAATAATAATAATAAATTAAGTCAACTAAATTGACATGTAACTATAAGTTAGAGACATCCCCCAGGAGATGGGCAGGGAGAAGGATCAAAATGGGAGGGAAAAGCGCAAGGAACTAAGGTGATAGTGCACTGGGGAATTTGTGATAGCAGTTTTACAGGGACTAATCTGAGAGGAGAAAGCAAACAATGTACAAAAATGAACAATGATGTAAAAATTATGTAAATAAATAAATTTTAAAAAATAAAGTATTTTGATTAGGGAAAATAAAAGATATCTGAAATAGAAAGTACTTGCCATCAAAGGATAATTTACTGTTTCACCATTCCCATTACTTTTTAGTTTATTTAAGATAGTGTGTGGGAAGTAGCAATTCTTAACATATGGTAAAAGTGGTAATAGTGAAAAAATCTAGGAGCAGAGAAAACATTTTTGATATGTGCCTCATGTACTACCTCATGTACTAGCGCATGTTAGATGCCTTCATTGGGGCTAGAAGAGAAGCTGGGGATCTACTACATATTTTGAACCTCAATTATCTCCTGTAGGCCTGGAGCTAAGGTCAATGAATGTAGTGGGTCAGTCATGGTAACATTAGGAAATGGGGCCCTCCCTGGTGGCACAACAGATTAAAGCACAGCACTTTGGAGCTATTGCAGCCACTGCAACATGAGTTCGATCCCCAGCCAGGTAGGTGACCCACATGGCACGGCAGACCTCTCCTGATCCACTTGCTGCTCCCCTCAGCAGTGTACTTCAGGGCATCTGCCTGTTCTGCTCCCCACTCTGCCTCTGGTGAAGTCTCTTATGGTCCCTGCACCTCTGTCTGTACCCCAGTTCTGTATTCACAAATAAATAAAATTTTAAAAAATCTTCTGAAATGCTTTAAAAAAAAAAAAAGAGTAGGAAATGGTTGGGATGGTAGATTCAAGTTATCAGCACTCCATTCCAATCACTTATTGTCATGGGCAAATGTGGGTCTTGTGTTGTTGGAGCTTCCTTTTTTTTTTTTTCCAGAAGCAAAATAAGCCTATTTTTTATATGAAGTCTCCACAGCTATACCCGAGATTGGGCAGCCAATCTGAGCTCCAGGGTAAGTGAATGAGAACACAGGATGAAGTGCCTTCTGCATCATGCATCCAGCTACCCATGACTTTTGAAAATGGAAGTTGGTCTATCTGCTTTCTTTTTTCGTTTTTAAGATTTATTTATGTACACATACAGAACTGGGGTACAGGCCAGAGGTGCAGGGGCGGTGAGAGGATTCACCAGTGACAGAGTGGGGAGCAGAACAGGCTGTGGGGAGCAGAACAAGCTGAGGGGAGCAGTGGGCAAGACAGTAGATGTCTGCTGCTTCAAGGATTGAACTCTCACCGAAGCAGCTGGGGCCAGCTACGCAGTTCTGCGCTTTAACACGCTGTGCCAGCAGGGAGGGCCCTCTATGTGCTTTCTAACAAAGTCCATCTGGATTCGACTCAGTGCTTGAAGCTTGAAGTGTTGGGGATATGGAGCAATCAAAACTCTCACACATTGCTAATGAATGTGTGAACTGGTTCAACTATTTTGAAATAGTTCAACTGTTTGGCAATAAGTCAGCCTACACCTACATTCTCTCTATGACCCAGCAATACCACTCAAGGTAAAGACTTCGTATAAATGTTAATACTTGTTAACTAAGAGACATACACCATAATATGCATAGAAGCACTGTTTTGTTTTGTTTTTTTAAGATTATTTATGCATACAAGAACTGGGGTGTAGGCCAGAGGGATGGCCAGTGGGGGTGAGAGGACTCACCAGAGACAGATTGGGGGAGCAGAACAGGTAGATCTAATGAAATACACTGCTGAGTGGATCAGTGGAAGAGACAGGAGAGGTCTGCTATGCCAAGTGGGTCAGCTCCCTGGCCGGGGATTGAACTCATGCTGCAGTGGCTGGTGATAGCTTGATAGCGCTATGTCTTTACTCCTGCACCACAAGGGAAGCCCCCCATATTACACTATTGATAATATTAGTAGAGTGCCCATTAGTCGTGGACTAGATAGACCAAGCATCCATCAGTTGAGTATTAGCAATGCAAAAAAGAAAAGAAAAAAGAAAGAAAAACCACAGACGAGAAATTTACTGTTCAGTTGCAACAGGCAACAACATGGATAAATCTCATCCTCCCAAAAATGTTCAATGAAAGAGTTAGATATAGAAGAGTCCATCCAATGTAATATCCAGTGAGAGTTTCCGTTGCTTTATAGCTGTACTTGGTATATAGTTCAAAAAAATCAGCAAACTAGTGTATTAGTTTTATAACCTGGTAGTTTTGACGCCACTATGTTAGGATAGTTTTCACTCTCGAAAGGAACATGTGGGGTGTAAGGGAGCTTCTGGTGCACTGCTCATGCTTTGTTTCTTGTCTGATGAACTGGTTACATGTGTTATTCATTTTGTGAAACCCTCTGAGCTATACACTTTTTTTTTTTTTAAAAATTTTATTTGTACATACAGAACTGGGGTACAGGCCAGAGGCTCAGGGGCAGCGAGAGGCTTTACCAGAGACAGAGTGGGGAGCAGAACAGGCAGATGGACGAAGGGCACTGCTGAGGGGAGCAGCGGGCGGGTCAGGAGAGGTCTGCCACGCCATGTGGTCACCTCCGGGACAGGCGGGGATCGAACTCATGAGGAAGTGGCTTTTAGCTTCTTAGTGCTGTGCTTTAACCTGCTGCGCCACCAGGGAGGGCCTGAACTATACACTTTTAACTTATGTACTTTTGTGTTTGCTTGGGTGCCCTCCCTGGTGGTGTAACAGGTTAAAGTGCAGCACTGTGAAGTTATCTGCAGCTCGATCCCCACCCAGGGAGCTGACCCACATGGCGCAACAGATTTCTCCTGTCCTGCCCGCTGCTCCCCTCAGCAGTGTATTTCCAGTCCATCTGCCTGTTCTGCTCCCCACTCTGTCTCTGGTGAATCTTCTCACCCCTGGCACCTCTGGCCTGTATCCCAGTTCTATATGCATAAATAAATAAATATTTTAAAAATAAAACCAAAATTTTAAAATGTACCACTTCTCAGACCATCAGGGCCCTAAGGTGAGGACAACACTTACCTAGAATAAGCATCTGTGACTTGGCATAGACATATGTCATGAGGGAGAACTAAGCCTTTGTTTTCTGAAGTCATTAGACTATAGCTCAGTGCTCTGGGGCAGCTCACCAGTCACCTTCTTCTCTGTATTGCTGGATAGAGGGCTGCCTAATGGGAGAGCATTTCCTGGCCTCTCACACTGGGTCAGTGGGAAGGAGGCAGAGGCAGGCAACTTCTGGTTAGCTCTAACTTAGAATAAGCTGCTAGCTGTGGGCCATTCTCAGAGGCCTGAATGTGAAAATGGCCATCTTTGACCATGCAGAGGATAATAATATGCTAGGGAATGGCAGAGTCAACCAAAGAAAAGAAAGCAGGTGTGTGAATGACTATGCAATTCAGAATCCTCCTGTCATCCTGAATCAGCTGCAATATTGACCTGAGAGAAACAAACATTTTTTTAAAGATGTATTTATTCAGTAGACGTACTGAAATATACTGCTGAAGAGAGCAGCAGGCAGGTCAGGAGTAGTCTACTGTGCCATATGGGTCACTTCCCAGGCCAGGGATTGGACTCATACTAAAATGGCTGCAGATAGCTTCATAGTGCTGTGCTGTAACTCATTGTGCTACCAGGGAGGGCTTGGAACAAACCTCTTTCTTTCCTATATTTGGGGGTCAACAGCTAAGGCTCTGCCCTTTCCCAGACTTTCATAGTTCAGCTGTAACCATGCATCCACAAGCAGCAGGGACTTGGGGCTCTTGGAAGCAGCTGTGGAATTACCTAATGAACTGAAGTCACTCAGAATTGCCATGGGGTCTGGGCACTACAGCCGTAACTACAGAGTGGAGCATTGGGAGAAATGGCTTCATATTAGGGCATTAGAGGTTAGAGCAGCAGCTCTTAAAAGATGGCCCCCAGAGTAGCAGCAGCAACATCACCAGGAACTTGGTGGCAATGCAAATTCTTGGGACCCACCTGGATGGAGTAAATTGGATATTCTGGGAAGGGAGTCAGCAATATGTACATTAACAATCCCCCCTGGGGATCCTATTGCACACTCAAGTTTGAGTACCACTGGCTTAAAGGACTCAGCAAACATGTCCTGTAAAGGGCCAGATAATAAATATTTTAGGCTCTGCAGCCATGGACTTTTTGTGGGTAAAAATATATGTTTAAAGAGCAAGAGCGAAGTTTATTATAGGAATTGGCTCATGTGGTTACTGAGGCCAGAAAGTTCCACAATCTGGCACCTGCAGGCTGGAGGACTGGGAAAACCAGGGGCTTCCTTCAGCCTGAATCTGAAGGCCTGAGAATCACTACTTCCAATGTCTAAGATCAGAAGAAGTTGCACATCCCAGTCAAGAAGAGAGTGAAGTCACCCTCCTCTGTATTCATTCAGGCCCCTACTGGGTTGAATGCTGTGGTCCCAGTGCTGAGGGCGGTCATACGTTATTGAATTAAACACTAATCTCGAGAAGCTCCCTCAACAGGCACACTGGAAAAGTTTCACTATACCTCAGTGTCTCTCAATGGGCCACATACTGCCCTTGAACCAGCCCCAGTGTCTAGTGAAAGATCTGTACTGGTTGACTAGGTCTGATCTACTTCTCTGGAAAGAATTTGGAAGTGCTGGCAGCAAACAGACTATAGTGCGTAGAGGTGAACACCAAAAGGGACCGTGTCTGCTGTAGGACGTCAGGATAACAAATATCCTCTAGCCTCCCCCAACCCTGTCAGCCAGGGGCCTTTACACAGCCAGGGCCTTCTCTGGACCTACCAGTTAGGACTCCATCCCTCCTCCTGATATATGAAGAGAACAGCAAGCTCATAACAGAAATAAAATAGTGCTTGGAGCTCCCTTTGGCATTTACGAGACCTTATTTCATGGATGCTGCTGTGCAAAGTAAGAGAAGGTTTACAGGCAGAGTCCTGGACCACAGCAAACAGCTCTCAAAAAGGCAGGGTTGCTTCAGGTGACTGAACAAGGGAGCTGAGTTAGGATCATCACCCAAACCATGAGATCCAGGAATGGGGAATGTGGACCTTAAAACAGAGCTCACACCTATTACTAGATATAACGTGGATAGATACTGGGCCACCTCCCCTCCAAGTCTCCACAGATGCTGGCAGCAGTGTTAACTCTTCTTTGCTGATATGCCAAAATGGGCAACATCCCTAGTTCCTCAGTATAAGTATGACAATTTAGCTTCTTTACATTCCCTACATCTGCTTCTCTTCCTCCCATTAACTTATTTCTAAATCCTTCAACTAGTTACTTCTGTAACTTTAAAAGGAAGACATATGTCTTTCTTTTCTTTTCTTTTTTGGCTCCATGAAGAGATTTTCAATTTGTTTGCTTGTTTAAAAAAAAATTACTATAAGACCTCCCTGGTGGTGCAGGTGTTAAAAGTTCCAGTGCTATTAAGCAATGACCAGCAACTGTGGCATGAGTTCAATTCCCAGCCAGGGAGGTGACCCATGTGGCACAGCAGACCTCTCCTGTTTCACCCCCTGTTCTCTTCAGCAGTGTACTTTGGTAGATCTGCCTGTTCTGCTCCTCACTCTGTCTCTGGTGGAATCTGCTCATTTCCCACACCTCTGACGTATACCCCATTCTTATATGCATACATGAACAAATTAAAAATCTTTTAAAATTTTACTATAGTCTTTTCACTTTGTTCTGAACCTTCTGGTATGGTTCAGAAAAATGTTTGTTTGACTCTTCTTTTTTATTTAATTGGGTAATTTATATAGCGTGGGAATGAGCTATCCTTCATAACCTGGACACTTGAAGGATATCACTGGTAAATTGTTTAGCCCTAAGTCACTTTCAAAAGGTACTTTTTAAACATTAAAAAAAAGTTTAGGTGTGTTCTTTTTGTAAGAAGTTTATAATTGACTTGGAAACAAAAAGTAATTTTCTTTAAAATGGAGACATACGGCCCTCCCTGGTGGTGCAGTGGGTTAAAGCACCACACTGAGAGCTAAAGCCACTTCCGCATGAGTTCGATTCCCGCCTGCCCCGAGGTGACCACATGGCGTGGCAGACCTCTCTTGACCTGCCCACTGCTCCCCTCAGCAGTGTATTTTGTCTATCTGCCTGTTCTGCTCCCCACTCTGTTTCTGGTGAAGCCTCTCACCACCTCTGGGACTCTGGCCTGTACCCCAGTTCTGTAGTATGCTCAAATAAATAAGTCTTGGAAAAAAAATTTAAATGGAGACATACAGTTTAACTCTTGTAAAGAGGAACATTATTTAGAACCATTTTAGAGTCACAGAAAAATTACAGAAGTCTCTGAGTACACAGACTGTCATATAATCCTGCAGTCAATTTTCTTTATGATTAACATTTTACATATGTGGTACATTTATACAATTAATAGATCAATAGTGATACAAGTTCTGCTGCACCGTGTGGGTCACCTCCCAGGCTGGGATCAAACTCATGCTGCAGTCACTGCTGATAGCTTCCTAGTGCTGAGTCTTAACCTCTTGTACCACTGGGGAAGCCCTGATATTATTAACTAAAGTTTATACCTCATGCAGACTTTCTTAGTTTTCATCTAATGTCACTTTCTGTTTCATGGAATTATCTGAGGTTTTTTCTCATGATTAGATTGGGGCTATGTTTTCTGAGAGGAAGACTATGGAGGTCAAGTGCAATTCTCATTATCAAATGTACATGTTGTCCACATGACTTGGATGTGGATGTTGACCTTGATCACCTGGTTGGGGGCATGTTTGTCAGGTTTCTTCTGTAAAGTTACTCTTTCATTTTCCCTTTCTATACCATCTCCTTTGGAAGTCACTGTGCAAACCACACTTTAGAAGTGGGAAGTCACGCTTCACCCTCTTTAGGCCCGTATCCTAATCCCCGGTATCTTCCCAATATGAGACACAGCAAAAAGAAATTGTAGCTATTCAAGTGGAAAAAATGAATCTAAGATGACCATTAGGTGTCTTGCTGGGACTGCTAAATGAATATCATATGTTGAGGTCATGAAGGTGGTGAGGGATACAGGGAAGGACAAATTAAGGGGAATAGTAGGATTTGTTTGAGACTAACTGGTACATTCAGGAGACATTCAGATGGAGATGCAAACTCTTCATGAAAGGTCATGAAGGTCTTTAAAGGTCATGAAATGTAACACTCAGTAATGGGTGAGATCTCCTTGGGAAAGAATACAGGACAAGAAGATGAAAGGAGCCAGGACCAAGGAAGATTTAGGAACAAAAGCTGGGTAAGAGGGTCTTATGAAAGTAAGAGTTGTGAACAAACACCAGAATAATTGTAGGTACATATTGTAGAAAGTGAAATTTGTAGGTATATTTGTAGAGCCCATGCTGTGATTCTCAAACTCAAGTGCTTATGAGCATTACCTGGAGAGCTTGAAAAACCCAGATTTTGGGTCCAGAGTTTCTGACACAGCAGGTCTCCTGTGGTATTTGGGACTTTGCATTTCAAGAAATTATTGCATGATGATGATAATGCTAGTCTGAGTTGGGGGGCCACAGTTTGAGAACCATTTTCAAAATGAACTGTTTTCCCTGCTTGGCTATGAATGTGTGCTAGAGAACTGGGACTATGGATAAATGAGGAGCAATGATGAAATATAATACCACAATTGACTTTTGATGGGAGTTGGAGACATGGGTGATGCAAAAGGGAAAGGAATCAGTGGGGCAAAGTAACTTGATACTCAAAAGGGAACTGGTCCCCATTCTGGGGACTTTGACCTTTGGCAGGAAAACGAACAATTACTTCATGGTAGCAACTATGCTTAGGTTTGGAGGATTAAAAATTGGAGACTGAGCCAGTTTATGTCAAGGAGCTTCTGTATTTTCAACAAAGAATGAAGAGTTAATCTGGAAGCATCTATATTCCATATTCTTAAGGAAGAATGAAGAAAATAATGGAGGAAGTTTGAGGCAAGGGGAGAGAGTATGAATTAGTCATTCTAGGGAACAAAAAGTCAAATTCCCTAGGTCAGTATGATAACTTTTTGTAATCTGGGTAATGTTCTATTATCTGCATTGTAGAGTAGGATAACCACTAGCCACATGAGACAATTTATGCTTGAGTTAATGAAAATGAAACCAAAAAAAGGAATTGAAGTTCTTTAAACTCACTAGTCACATCTGAAGTATCAATGGTATATTCTAGAGAAACAGATCTGGGCTGTAAAGCTGTGTTGAGGGTGTGCTTGCTGTTTGTGACACCAGCCAGATTTGTAATTTTTCTCCTGCAATCTTCACCAGCTCAGCAACAGGTCCAGAGAGGAGAATGATAAAGACCTTTCAGATGGGATTTTCCCATATAAGTTGGACAAAAGGAGAGCGGGCTAAAGCATCAAAGGAATTGGGAATGAAGTGACTTTAATGAGAGACTGTGGAAAGTCCAGAGTGGAATGTGTTTTCAATGTAAAAATAGCCCTCCCAGAATAAAGCATTCATCTTACCTTTTCTGTAAATTGTACTCAGGGATAAATTGTTGGTAAGAGGAAATTTCCTCCTTATACAACATTACAGTTAATATGGAAAGAGTAACAAAATCAGAGCATCAACACTGCAAGCTTTAGTGAAATAATGGAGGTAGACAATGCTCATCAATGACTGCTAAAATCACTAAAAGGAAGAACAAGTTATGTGTACCTCTTGATGGAAGGACTCAATATTACCTCAACTGTCCTATCTAAAATAATTGACCCTGGGTCCTCCTTGGTGGCACAATGGGTTAAAATGCAGCACTACAAAACTAGAAAGCTAGCGGCAGCCACTGCAGCATGAGTTCAATCCCCAGCCAGAGGGTGACCCACATGGTGCGGCAGACCTGTCCTGCCTTGCCCACTGCTCCCCTCAGCAGTGTACTTTGTCAATCTGCCTGTTCTGCTCCCCACTCTGTCTCTGGTCAATCCTCTCACTACACCTGCACCTCTGGCCTGTACCCTAGTTCTGTATGCATAAATAAATAATTTTTTTAAATAATAATAATCGACCCTGATAGAATTAAAATTCTAGACCCAAAACCCGGGGGATACAATTTCATACAGCTAGACTGTATGAAATTCTACCAGATAGACAACTTGGTTTATTTAGAATAGTAATTACAAAGAGAAAGAAATGGTGAGGGTTCCTGAAGATTTGTGAGACATGTCAAGAGTGATGATATTATGGTTTTATATTTTAAGTGTCTTTATATTTTAGGAATATCTACTAAAATATTAACAAGGAAAATTATAGACTTGGGGTTTATTTCAAAATAATTCCAATCACAGCATATATTATAAAAGAGGTGGCCACATAATAATTACGGTGGTTGGTGATAGGTGTTCTATTATTCTTTCTACTTTTATGAGTATTTGAAATTTTCCATAATAAAAAGGCTAAGTGAAACTCTCTTTTCAGTTTGAATCTGCCTCTTTCCCTCATTTCATAGCCAAACATCTTGAAGGAATCATCTCTGTTATTTCTTTATATCTTTATTTTCTGCTCATGCCTCCAACCTTGCTGTCTTGCCTCTGAGATCTTCCACTGTCAAGGAAAAATTTTCTGCTTTCAAGTCTCTTGACACTGTTGGATACAACCTCCTCAAACTGTCTCCAAAAGAGGGTGACTATAGTCAGGGAATAAAAACTTAACATCTTGACTGGCCACATCTTGACTTGATCTTGCTGCAGAACCTCTCATATCCTCCATTGCCCCATCCCTAAAGTGACAATAATATTAGGGTCTATCTGTCCTGGGTACTTACTGCTATGTAGCAATTTTCCCCTAAATTGAAGACTTTGAAGAATTATTATCCCCTATAGTTCTGAGGGTTGATGATCTTGGTTGACTGTTGGCTTGGGGTCTCTCAAGTGGCTAGTCAGATGGTGCCCAAGGCTTGGTCTGTCTTCACTTATGTGCCTGGCCCTGACTGGGGTGACTGAGCATCCAGAGTTGGTCAAGCATCCTCCTTCTCTGCTTCTGCACCTGGCTAGCCTGGGCTTCCTCTCAGGATACTCGGACATTTTACATGACATCTGGCTTCCCCCAGAGTGAACATTTAACAAGATAGGAAATAGAAAATTCCCATCTCTTACAATCTGGAAATTTGCACATAACTACATTATATTCTTTTGGTCAAAGTTGTCACAGAGTCTTCCAGGATTCCAATGGAGGGGACTTAGTGCAGTACCAGAGAGACAGTCTCAAAGTCTGTCATTCTGCTTTGAAATAAGTCCTACTCTCTGTAATAAAAGCGTGCTCTGACACTTTTCTCTTTTTGCAAGTCACCTCTTTCATCTTTATAATGTGGCCTATCTTGGTCCCAGAGGTATGCGGGGTTCTCCAGACTCACCCATATTCTAGGATAACTTCAATAATAATGTTTTCTTCTTGAATAGTTCTTAGTTATTCTTATGAGGGGAAGCAAAGTCAGGAATGACCTAGATCACCATCGTGGTGATCTCTTTTCAGTTTGAATCTGCCTCTTTCCCTCATTTCATAGCCAAACATCTTGAAGGAATCATCTCTGTTATTTCTTTATATCTTTATTTTCTGCTCATGCCTCCAACCTTGCTGTCTTGCCTCTGAGATCTTTCTCACAGAGACACTTGTGAATGACAGTTAGCCCTTCTCCCATATGATCCAGAATAATCTCCTCAGCTCCATATCACTAATTTAATTATGTCTGCAATGACTCCTTTCCAAATATTACTCCATTTCCAGTTTCCAGGGATTAGGGCATGAATATCTTTGGATGTGAGGGCGTTTTTCAGCCTACTCCAGTGGGAGAGAGGAAGGACTGGAAGAAAAGAAGACATTGGCATGTCAGCCTCCCTAACTTGAAAGGCTAGAACAGTATTGCCCCCAACTGTCTCTTTCTGCTATCATCTACAGGATTTAGCTCAGTGCGCACACACCAACCATTCTTGTATATGGTGGCATGAGAATGTGCCACTCATTCTCTGACTTCAGGAGTGTGATTGGCCCCAGGCCTGGGCAGCTGCACCCTGAAGCCTTATCACAGTGTTGGGACAAGACCATACTTCTCATGGGTTGCTTCAGCCAGTGACTGAACACAGCATGGATACTGAGGCAGGCCTCGGAGATCTGGGATTCCACAGACAGGAGACACTAGTCAAGGACTCCCTAAAGGCTTTGCTAAGTCTTCCTGGGCTTTGCCCAATCTATCTGGGCAGGCTCCCTGACATTTGCACCCAGTTTCCCTTCCTTCCTTTTCACCTTCACGGGAGCAGACATCCATCCAGTAGAGAGCTCTACAGACTATTCCCCGTTCCTGATGCATTTTTTCTCACAAGTATATCCCCTACTCAGTTTCTTTCACAGTTAAGCCTCCTTAGTATCTGCTTCTTAGACAATCTCAACCAATACTTATTACCCACTTACATACATCTTTAAATAAGTTGTAACTAAATAAATGTATTCAAAAAGGAAGTTTTACACTCACTACTAGAAATAGAAAGCTAGAATGAATTGCCATAAATAGAGGGAAAGCTGAAAATATAAAGATTTAGATCATCAAAATGATGTTATTGAATTTTAGCCAAGTACCTGTTGCTTGCTTGCCTAAAGCATAAAGTATGCTTTCTTGTTAAAGGAAAGCTCACCATTATTTCAATGGTGTTAAAGACCTATTAGTCCCAAGGTAAGACTTTCTCCTGCACCTAATCAGAGGATTGAATGAGAATAACTTTCTTTCGTGGGACTTCCACACAAATGTGTCTCATGGATCAGTAAATACCCCTAAAACATCAGTGACAGACATCAGTAACGAGATCATTACTGGGAAGCATTGTGGTAGGGAAATTATTGAGATATCAATTTTGTTTTATCCTAGCAGTAATTTATCTCCCATCTGTAGCAATCAGGAAGGTGTCTCTTCACACATTACTCTCTTTGAAGAGGTCTGTGTTAAGAAGTCAACATCTTTTGAAAGAACCTCTCCTGCAGTCTTTAAAAAAAGACAACGTCATGAGTAGGGGAGAGAGTTGGGGATGCAGGGGTGTGGAGGAAGAGAGGGAAGGGTATGCAATCTGGAAAGGCTCAGGATTCAAAAACAGTGTACCTTGGTGGTGGGGTGTGGGGAAGGTGGGCAGGATCCAGTGAGGGAGGGGAAGAAACTATGAGTTAAATACATCATACTGGATGGGACCTTGAAGTCAGATTAAAGAAAATAAAATCTTGTGACCTTATCTACACACCCCAGTTTGTGAATTGGATTCTTATATACATATAAACATCTTAGGAATATTGTAAGTTATTCTTTTTTTTTTTAAAGATTTATTTTATTTGTACATACAGAACTGGGGTACAGGCCAGAGGCTCAGGGGCGGCGAGAGGCTTCACCAGAGACAGAGTGGGGAGCAGAACGCAGATCGACGAAGCACACTGCTGAGGGGAGCAGCGGGCGGGTCAGGAGAGGTCTGCCACGCCATCTGGTCACCTCCTGGGCAGGTGGGAATCGAACTCATGCGGAGGTGACTTTAGCTTCTCAGTGCAGTGCTTTAACCTGCTGCGCCACCAGGGAGGGCCTGTAAGTGATTCTTAAAATGATAATCAACTCATTCTGAAATCATCTGCTCACTCACATTTGTATTTTATGGTACCCCAAATGATGAAGGTTTGTCAATTCACACACATATCCTTATTTACAGAACCGTATCCTCTGTCTCATAGGAGTAAACTAGAAGTATTTATGGTCTGGTGGCCTTTAGAAAACCAACTTGTGGGTCTCCGTGATGATGCAGGGGCTAAGTCTCAGCACTGTCAAGCTATGACCAGCCATTTCAGCATGAGTTCCATCGCTGGCCAGGGAGCTAACCCATATATGGTGCAGCAGACCTCTCCTGTCTTACCCGCTGCTCCCCTCAGCAGCACATTTTAGTAGATCTACCTGTTCTGCTCCCAATTCTGTCTCTGGTGAATCCTCTCAGCCCCTGCAACTCTGGCCTATGCCCTAGGTCTTCTATGCACAAATAAAATAAATCATAAAAAAAAAAAAAAAGAAGGCCCTCCCTGGTGGCGCAGCGGGTTAAAGCACTGCACTGAGAAGCTAAAGCCAGTTCCCCGTGAGTTCGATTCCCGCCTGCCCCGGAGGTGACCACATGGTGTGGCAGACCTCTCCTGACCCACCTGCTGCTCCCCTCAGCAGTGTGCTTCGTCGATCTGCCTGTTCTGCTCCCCACTCTGTCTCTGGTGAAGCCTCTCACCGCCCCTGAGCCTCTAGCCTGTACCCCGGTTCTGTATGTACAAATAAATAAATCTTTAAAAAAAAAAAAAGAAAGCCAACTTGTAGTCCATTGAGAGCTTTCTTTTCTATGAGCCACTGGAGAACAGAAATATGATCAAGTGTCATTTCAATAGGTATTTAGTTGAGACTTTTATATCAAGCCAAAAAGCACAACTCCAGCTGATTTGAACAAGAGAATTTATTGGCTCATTCCTGGAATAGGAATGCTCCAGGCAGCCAGATCCAGTAAAGTCATGAGGACTCAGTCTTGCTCTCACCCATCGTTTGGCTTTGCTTTCCTCTGAGTTGGCATCATCCTCAGGCAGCTGCTGCTCACGAAGGTGGCTGCCTGCCCCAGGTTGTCTCATCTGTTCTCAACCTCAGTGAAAGAAAGTCTCAACAACCTCTCCTCTCAGGTGCTGGTTCAGTTTGGATGAGTCTCTGCCCTTGCAGCAATCACTGTGGCCACGTTAAAGGCTCTGACTAGCCACATTAAAAGCCCACCTCCTTCAAGAGGGTAGAGAACATCTGCTCAAAACAGCAAGTTCAATTACTGGAAGATGGCAGAACAGTTGCCCGAGGGAAGGTAAGAATACCAGGTATCCTCTATAGACTGATTCTTCCCCAGACACAGGTGTGCCCCAGACAGGGAGGGCCTGTTAATGGTGGGGAAGACAAAGAGACCTTGCTCTTGGATAATTCTGAGAGTGTTAACAGACCAAGTAGGCCAGGTGGCCCCCTACCCCCTCAACACCACCTGGATGCTCTGATGGACACACTGCTGATTTATTTTTATTCTAAAAAGATGTTATTATTTTTGTTTTTATAATAGTTTATTTTTTACATCATTTTTTTGTATTTTTCCATCTCAGTTGTAATCCCCATGGGCTTCCTGTCACCAAATCACCATGTGCCATCACCGTAGTCCAGTGCATTCCCCACCCCTGTAAAATTTCTCTGGTATATAGTTGTTCATTATTATCAGCCCCACCCCACTCCTACCCCAGTCCTTTATACTCCTGCTATGAGTGAAACCATCCGGTATTTTTCTGGCTTATTTCACTAAGCATGATCCCTTCCAGCTCCATCTATGTTGCTGCAAAAGGCATGTGTTTATCTTTTTGATTGCTGAGTAATATTCCATTGTGTATATGTACCACATCTTTTTAACCCAGTCATCTACTTTTGGGCATTTGGGTTGATTCCATGCCTTTCGTATTGTAAATAAGGCAGCAATAAACATGGGGTGCAGGTATCCTTTTGAATCCCTGTTTTTGTGTCTTTTGGGTAGATACCTAGAAGTGGGATTGCTGGGTCATATGGAAGCTCCATTTTTAGCAGTCTGAGAAACCTCCAAACAGTTCTCCATAGTGCATTCCCACCAGCCGCACTGCTGATTTTTGCCGAGGTCAGGATGCATATTCTTAGCATCCTAGTGCATCCCTAGTGAGAGGCTTCAGAGCACTGGTGCTTGGCCCATCTAAACCTTTGTTTTCTCACATGTGAAATGGCTGTAGAAAAGTATTTCTCTCCCACAAAGGATGGCTTAGTAAAACAATGTGTCTAGGGCATATTACCCAGTGCTTGCATCTAGGGCTAGTGGTCATTGTTATTTGAACAATAGAAAGATGCTTCCAACAAGCACTTTTACAAATGTGATCCCATTTGATTCTTACAGTAACTCTTTGAGATAGGTAAGAGACATACTGTTATCTCATTTTAGGTATGGAAACACCAAAGCTCAGAGATTTTTTTTTAAGATTTATTTATTTATGCATACAGAGCTAGGGTGCAGGCCAGAGATGAAGGGGCAGTAAGAGGATTTACCAGAGACAGAGTGGGGAGCAGAATAGGCAGATGCACTGAAATACACTGCCAAGGGGAGCAGTGAGCGGGTCAGGAGAGGTCTGCCATGCCACATGAGTCACCTCCCGGGCTGGGGATGGAACTTGAGCTGAAGTGGCTGCGGCTAACTTCATAGTGCTGTGCTTTAACCCTTTGTGCCACCAGCAAGGGTCCAGCTCAGAGATTTTAAATGATTTTGCCACACTACCTGACAGCTTGTCAATGTGTAGTCATTGGAGCAGATGCTTCAGCCTTTCAAAACAATATAACCTGTTCTTGCCAGTCATACTGGTCTAGACTAGCACGGTCTATTTAGAGCCCAGTGTGTATTTTAAACTTGTAGCACATCTCATTTCAGATGAGCCACCTATCAACTGGTCAGTAGCCACATATGGCAACCACTGGTCCTCATTTTGGATAATACAGAACTAGAGTCACTTTAGGCATAAATTTAAAAGAGCAAGAACATGAAAGAAAGAGACTAGGGGAAGAGAAGAGATTCGGCTTCAATGAATGTAATCAGAACATTGAAAACCATCCTACAAGAAAAAGATTTTAAAAGTATACATGTATGTATATATGTATATATGTATATATGTATATATGTATATATACATATATACATATATATATAGTGGCCTAAAATTATTTTTATTTTAAATTACATTGAGTGGAGAGGAGACACCACAGCTTTGTCCTAGGTTAGAAAACAACTGAAATCCTTATGTGGTTCTGGGACAATGCTAGTTGTAGAATAGGTGACCCAAGATGGGGCATCAAACTTATTCTAGTTAATTTAATTAGGAAAGGAATTCATTAAAGGATGTTAGCTTATGGAATCTCTAGGAGACAGTAATTTTGAAAGGATGCTTAAATTGCAGTTTCTGATGTCTCCAGTAGGGGCTCTATCCCCTTTGGGCCAGGGCAGAGCTCAGCTCCTACATCCTGGTTCAGCACAGGACATGACCTTCAGCACCTGTCCAGGTGTCCTTCCTAAACTGGCACTGTGGGTATATCCCAGTGATAGAACCTGGGTCACATTCTTATACCCAGTAACAAAGGAGTCTGAGAAAACAATTTTCAGGCTCCCTTGTGAGGAAGCATAATGTTGAAAGGAGAGTGTCTAAAAGTAAAGGTAAAGAAGGCTTTGGGTTTCCTCAAGCATGGTGTATGCCCATTATGACAGCTGATTTGGTCCTTTTTAAAAATTATGAAATATATCACTCAGACAAAAGTGTATATAATATGTGTGCAAGGCTAAATAATCATAACAGTTATCCTTACCCTCCAGGCTAAGAAATTACAGCATTACCAGTACTTTGAAACTGCTGACCCTGCTTGTCCCTCCCTAATTTTATACCTGTTCCTTTTCCCAAGTGATCACCACTATCCTGAAAAAGCAAACTGAATCAATCATTTTCTTGCTTTGACTAATGTTTTTTTATTTTTTAAAGATTATTTATTTATGCATACAAGAACTGGGGTACAGGCCAGAGGTGCAGGGGGTGAGAGAATTCACCACAGACAGAGTGAGGCAGGCAAAACTGCTTAGGGGAGCAGGGGGTGAGACAGGAGGGTCCTCCTGCACCATGTGGGTCAGCTCTCTGACTGAGGATTGAACTCATGCTATAGTGGCTGCAGATAGCTTCATAGTGCTGAGACTTAACCCCCTGTTCCACCATGGAGGCCCCTCCTAATGCTTTTTAAATTGAGATATAATGATACCTCTTTTAGCTTTAGGTGTGTAACATAAAGATATAATAAGTAGGTACATTGCAAAGTGATTACCACAATAAGTTAACATGCATCAGTATATAGTTATAATTTTTTTCTCTTGATGAAAACCTGTAAGATCTACTCCCTTACAACTTAAATTTTTTAAATTAATCTTTTTATTTTGAGATCATATACAACCACAAGCAATGGAGTATCTTTTTTTTTTTTTTAAGATTTATTTATTTGTGGGGCCCTCCCTGGGGGCGCAGGGGGTTAAAGCACTGTACTAAGCTTAAGCCACTTCCACATGAGTCCAGCCCCAGAGGAGATCCACATGGCCAGGCAGACCTCTCCTGA
Source organism: Condylura cristata (assembly GCF_000260355.1). Lineage (NCBI taxonomy): Eukaryota > Metazoa > Chordata > Mammalia > Eulipotyphla > Talpidae > Condylura > Condylura cristata. The sequence continues at coordinate 6,116,387 of NW_004567123.1, forward strand.
CCCCCCACTGCTCCCCTCAGCAGTGTACTTCGTGGATCTACCTGTTCTGCTCCCCACTCTGCCTCTGGTGAATCCTCTCATCCTCCGCATCTCTGGCCTTTAAAAAAAAAAAGATTTATTTATTTGTGCATACAGAACTGGGGTACAGGCCAGAGGCTCAGGGGCGGCGAGAGGCTTCACCAGAGACAGAGCGGGGAGCAGAACAGGCAGATCTAGGAAGTACACTGCTGAGGGGAGCAATGCGTGGGTCAGGAGAGGTCTGCCGCCATGTGGTCACCTCCGGGGCAGGCGGGAATCGAACTCATGTTGAAGTGGCTTTAGCTTCTCAGTGCTGTGCTTTAACCCACTGCGCCACCAGGGAGGGCCAGTGGAGTGTCTTTTAATCCAGTTTCCTGCCAATGGTAAGCTTACGGAAGCGGAGTACAGCACCACCAGTAGCATGTCACATTGAGACAACCCATAGGTCTTATTCATATTCAGCTGCCAGTTTCTACTTGAACTATATGTAAATATGTGTATTAATTTTCATACAATTTTTCTCCATTTTATGATTTTGTCATTTCAAGAATGTATGCAAATGGAATCATATACACACACACACACACATAACCTTTGGAACTACTATTTTCATTCAGTATAGTTCTAAATATTCTTCCAAGTTGTTGCTTTTCCCTTAACATATTTTAAAATATAAATTTGTTTGTTTTTTTAATGGTTATTCTTTGACTACTTTTCCTATTACTTTTTTTAAAGATTAACTTACTTTTTATTTATTTATGTATACAAGAACTGGGACGTATGCCAGAGATTTGGGGTGAGAGGATTCACCAGAGACATAGTGGGGAGCAGAACAGGCAGATCTACTGAAATACTCTGCTGGGGGGAGGAGTGGGTGAGACAGGAGAGGTCTGCTGCACCATATGGGTCAGCTCCCTGGCCAGGGAACAAACTCAGGCTGCAGCAGCCATAGCTTGATAATAGTGAGTCAATCTCTCTGCCATCAGAGAGGCCCTATAAATTTGTATTCTTGAGCAAAATACTGCCTATTTTGCTCTGTTTTTAAACAATAATTTGAACTTTCTGTTATTATTATTATTCTGTAACTTGCCTTTTCTCACTAACCAGAATGCTTTTGAGATTTTCCTTTATTATTGTATATAACTGTGGGCCATTCATTTTTTATTTTATGAACATACTAAAATATATTAATCCAGTCAGTTGTTGATGGGCACTTGGGCTATATTTAGGTTTTAATTTTTTTTGTATTAAAAATGATGCTATGATTATTCTTGTCTGTGGTTCCTGCTACAAAGGTGTAAAACATCTAGATTACAAATTTTGGAGTGGACCTTCTGGCCCATTCAATATATGAATTTTCAATTTTATTCCACAAACACTTCCCAAATTGTTCAAATCAGTTTACATATCCATTAGCAATATCTGAACAGTTTTGTCGCTCCATATCTTCATCAACACTTAGTTCTGTTAAACTTTTAAATTTTGCCAAATAGTATTTTGTCATTTTACTTTGCATTTTTCTTGTTAACTAATGAGATGGAGCAATTTTTTATATGTTGATGGACAATTCATGTTTTCTCTCTTAGAAAATACCTTTTCATGTCTTCTGTCAATTTTCTATTGAGATTGTCTTTTTCTTATTTATTCCTAGGAGTTCCTTCTAAATGTGGATTCTAATCATTTATGAGATAAAAGTTTTGCAAAAAATTCTCTCCTGAATATGTTGATCAGTGTATCATTCTACTTACTGTGTTTTCTGATAAAGTCATTTTTAGTTTTTAATTTAGCAAATATAAATTTATGATTTATCAAGTATTCTAATTTTAGGGTGTGTTTTGTGTGTTTGAAGAAATTCTGCTCTATCCTACCTATGCACAAAGATTGTGCTCTACCTTATGCACAATTCTCTTAATTGTCAATCTATGTGTACACACACATTTAAATGTTTAATCCATCAGAAATTGATATGTGTGTGCATTATTCCCAGAGGGGTACCCTATTGTTGCGGTTCCACCTATTAACTAGCACGTCTTTTCCCACTGTGCTGCAATGCTTTCTCTCATAAATAAATCTCCATAGAGTTGTGGCTCTGCTTGGGGGCTCTCTGTTCTATAGTGGGGGGCCTCTCTGTGCACCAATACCACACTGATTTAATTACTATTGATAGCTGACAGAGTGAGTCCCCACTCTTTGTTTTTCTTCCGTAGTGTTTTGGTTATTCTTTCAAATAAGTTTGAGAAAGGTTTGGCAGTGTCCCCCAAAAAATCATTTTTTAAATCTTTTTAAAAATTATATTAAATTTACAGATGAATTTAAGGATTTTTACCTCCTTTTCATTCATAATCTTCTAATTCATTGGTATGGTAAACCTTTCCAATGATTAATATCTTCTTTAATGTCATCCAAGAATTTTTTTCCCTAATTTTATCTGCAAAGACCTTATATAATATTTTAAAATCTTATTTGAAAATACTGCATATTTTAGTTGGAAATCATTTTATTCATGACACTTTCAACTTTTCTAGCTGTTACTGCATGTAAAAATGCAAAGCAACCACTCACACACATATTTTTGATAATGCCAATGTATACATTTTTTAAAGATTTATTTTTATTTTTTTATGCATACAGAACTAGTGTATAGGCCAGAGGTGAGGGGGGTGAGAGGATTCACCAGAGACAAAGTGGGAAACAGAACAGGTAAATCTAATGGCGTACACTATTGAGGGGCGGAGAGGGCAAGACAGAGTTCTGTTATATCTGTGTGTCAGCTCCCTGACCAGGATCAAAATCTTGCCACAGTGACTGGCCACAGCTCAATAGCACTGAGACTTTAACCCCTGCACCACCAGAAAGGCCCTCCAATGTACGCATTTTAATTGTACATCATTTTTGAGTTTTCCACGAAGAAATAGAAAATCATACCAACAAAAAATAGTAGCAACAAAAAGCATAATCCATATACTTCCAGACTCCTTTGTCTTATTGTGTGTGGAAGGTAACCAATCTAATGTTAATAAGAGCAAGTAACTTTATCTTATTCTGATTCTATGGGTAAATTCAGTTTGTGAAAATTTATCAACTGTGCAAGTTATGAGTTGTGCATTCTTGTAGCACTATGTTGTACTTTAATAAAAAGCAAAGGTGCTTTTTATTATACATACCAGTTCTGGTATGCATAAATAATAAAAATAAATCTTTAAAAAATGTATATTGGCATTATAGGAAATATGTGTGTCTGTGTGTGTGTGTGTGTTGGGGAATATTTCCCCAACATCATAACGTCTCTTTATAATTGTATGCTCTAAGGATGCCACTGAGCAGGTTTGAACCTGTCTATGTTCAACCTGACTGTATATTATTGGAGAAAAGAAGTCTTGAGTAAGAACATCCATAGCTGCTTTCAAGTATTTGAAGAACTACCAAATGGAGGGGACCTGACATAGACTTAGCCCAAGAGGGTAGAAGGGGGAGGAGAGATGGAGAGGAAGGAGAGCAGATTTCCATTGAAAAAGAAGGAAAAGCCTTCCAACATCATTGTTGTCTAATCACTGGACAGGCTTCTTGAAAAAAATGAGCTCCCTGATTCTGGACCCATCCAAGCAGGGCTGGACACACACAACAATCAGGCACACTGGGCAAGGCCACCCAGACTGAGTGGGGGTGTGAACCATATTATGCCTCTGTCTCTTCCAACTCCAGGTTTTGAGGGTTTTTTTCTAAGAATCGAGTTCATCCTTTTAGTGGATGGTCTATCAACTCCTCTCCTAAAACTTCGAAAGCAAACATTAAAGTTAACAAAGGCCCAATTGTTTATGGGACAATACTGATGAAGCACATTCAAATTTGATTAAGAAAAAGGGAGAAACATTAGCATTCCTTTCTTCCAAAGAAGTACAGAGTAATAGGTGACCATCCAACAATCATGAATAAAAGTGTAATTCTCTTTATTTTCACCCCAAGTCTCCTGAATATTGTGCTGTTTTTGAGGGTGCCCTTCCTTCTATAATCGTCTCAAATAATGAGCAAAGTGGTTTAGGAACTCACTGCGGTGAAATCCAATAGAAGAAAAAGACTGTTAATGAGGTTGCTGCCTTCTTTGAAGGCTGCCTTCTTTGAAGGTGAAGTTTCCAAGATTTTTATGAGGAAGATAATTCTGTGCTTTACTTTACAGTCCGTGGCTTTATTTTTACTTTGATTCCATCAAGCTCCTTCTTTCTAGCAAATCTCCAGTTTGTTGGCAGATAAAAATACCTTCTCAGAGTCTCCCAGAAGCTGCGCCATCAGTCTCATTGACTAGGAAGCCTTTCTTGTGCCGCTATAGAAATGTCTTCCTTCTCCACCCCCGGCTCGGCTTACCCGAATCGAAGTCTTTTTCAGTCTTAGTCGGTTGTTCTCAAAAAAAAAAAAAAAAAAAAAAAACCAAAACACCAAAACCCTGAAGTCCTAACACAGTTGAGCCTAACAAGGTGACCCCTTTAGGGCACACCGGGGGTTTAGCGCTTCTGTTCCCTCGGCTAACCGGGGAGAGCTGCGCCCCCTCTATGTGCGCGGGAAGAGTACTCTAGCCAAGCCGAGAAATCCGTTACCAGGCTGCTGAGTCCCCAAGGGCCATTCCAGGGCGGAAGGAGACGGGGAAAACCGTTGTATAGATTCCCCGACCCTATGGGCTGAGCGCGCAGCTGGCCAGGTTACAGACAGGTGAGTCTGGCGGGCGAGCTGCGGGCACCAGAACAGCTAGCCAGACGCTTCCCCGCAACCTCTGGAGCTAGCCCACCATCCACAGGAGGGGGGCGCCCACAGCAGAAGTCGAGACACTGCGGTGCGTTCCAGGGTGAACCCCAGCAGGAGCCGTGGGAGAGACTGCGAGTTCTCCAACGCCGGCACAGAAGCAGAAACTTGGCATCTTTCTCTTACCAACTCCCCTTCCTCCTCTTTCTCGCCTCCCCAGGTATAAAGGTAGATCGAAAAACCAAAACCAAAAATAAATACAAAGCTCTCCAACCACCTTCCCAGTAGGGGCTGTAAGGGGAGGTAGCCCATCTTCACTTGATTGGTTTCCTGACAAGGTATTCCCCAGTTTCAGAATTTGGGGAGCAGACGGTTAAGGGAGGTATTAAAGGGAGTGGGCGAAGATTAAAATGTGTTCCGAAGCTGCGTTTGCAAAACATGCGCTTCACTTTTGTTTCCAGTGTACGTGTTTGTTTAGGGGTGAAGGGGTTCGTGCGGCGTAAGCTGCTTTGGTGGAGCCAGTCGACTTGTTTTTCTTAGGTTGTATGGCACAAATTGGTAAAATAACCTTTTAAAATAAATTAAATAATATGCTGGATTTTAAATTTTGCTTCTGTCGTTATTTAGAGGACTTTTGTAGATGATGGGGAATTGAAGCTTCGAAGTACCTCTTTTACCAGAGCTTTGTCCGGGGGGGAACCTCCCTGCCTCCTCCCCCTTCTGCCGGCCGAGATTTCAACAAGCCCGGGGAACGCTCCATAAAGTCCAGAGGAACTGAGCCATTTTCTGGCGTGCTTGTCGGAGACAAATCCACTTGGAGCGGGGGTGGGGGGGACAACTCGCAGGAGGCTTCGACTTTGGGGAAGAATGCCCTGAGAAGCGGGTCTGAGGTTTACCTCAAAGAGCGCGCCCTGAGGTGCCTGAACTGGGAAATGGGGTAGGGGGTTAATTAAAAAACGTTCTTCCTTTTTTAAGGGGAGGGGGGAAGAATCAGACGTTAAATTCTTTTGCAAACATTCATGCCTAAGGAAGGGCTGGAACAGGCAGCCCTGGCCGCCGGAACCGGTCGGACAGGTAGCGAGCTTGTTGACACCGTTATGTTGCAGGGCGCATGCTCACTCCCAAGTTTCCTGGTGCCTTTTCTATTCCACCTTATGAAACTTTTTCTTCGGCGTGGTCTCACCCGCGATTTAAGGCATAGGTGTCGCCAAGCCGGGAGGCTGGGAGTCGCCGGGTGTGCGGGGGAGAAGCTTGGGCTGTGCAGCGGCGAGGGGGCGGAGGGAGAGGGCAGGCTAGGCGGGAAGGTGGGCTCTGGCCGCCAGGAGCGGGGGATCGAGCCACCGCCGCCGGCCCTAGCGGGGATCAAACAAGAGGAAGGGGCCGCAGTCCTGGGAGGGGGCCCCACCATGCCCAAAGCCTTCCTGGTGAAGAGGAGGAGCTTGGGGGTCGCCGTCCGCAGCTGGGATGAGCTCCCGGATGAGGAAAGGGCAGACACCTACATCCCAGGTGAGCACCGCGCGGGGGTCTGGCCTGGGCGCGGGGCTCCCGGGTGGAGGCGGGGGCAGCTGGGTCCCTTCTGCCCACCCGTATTCCTCCCCACCCCATACCCCTCTTCCCGAAGAGGGCGGGGAAGGAGGAGGTTACTGAAGCGCCGGAGGACCTAGACTGAGAGACTAGGATACCTAGGATTCCCTGCGCCCCCTTCTCCCTAGTAGGCGCCTCTAATTTCCCTGCGGCGGGACCGTTGGCTGCAGCGCGGACTGAGGTGGGCCAGCAGCGGGGATTGAAGGCCAGTAGGGACCACCCTAGTCCCTTGTCCTCAGGGATTGCACCAGGACCCGTCGATCCCTCAGGGACTAAGTGGGTGGAGGTCAACCTACCCCAACCCCCACCCCAAGGGAAGGAAACTTGGCGTGTGGGGTCCCCAGCCAAGCGTGCCCCTCAGTTCCTCGTGAGCGCGGGGACTGGGGCCGAGGAGCGTTCTTCGGATCCCCGAGCTTCTAGGGAGATCAAGACGGGGGCTCGCACACCCACCCCTCATGGCGTTGCCCTTTTGGCAAGGTGCCCAGGTCCGGGGCGGGGCGGCGCGGCGCGGCGGCGGCACCGCCCGCAGGTCAAACTGCCGCTGGCGCGCGGGCCTGACGCCGCGTGTCTGTGTGTCGGGGCGCGGTCCCTCCCTCTGCAGTGGGACTAGGCTGTCTGCTCCACGACCCCCCAGAAGACTGCCGCAGCGACGGCGGTAGCAGCAGCGGCGGCGGCGGTAGCAGCGCGGGGGAACCCGGAGGCGCGGAAGGTAACTCGTCCCCGCGCGCCCCGGAATGCGAAACCCCGGAGCTTGGCGACGCCGAGGGCCGCGATGAACTTCTGGAGGCGAAGCAGCGCCCGGTCGCCAGGTCGAAAATCAAGGTACGGTGTCGACTCTGCCCCTGCCACCACCTGCACCACGCCCTGGCGTCGGACTCCTGGAGCTGGCACCCCTCCCTACCGCGCCCGCCTGCACACGGGGGCACCAGTGCTCCTAGCGCGCAGCGGAGCTCCTGCACCTGCCCCTGGGTCACGGCCAGGGCGCCTCCGCGCGTCCTCTCCTACTGGTAGCCAGCTGCCCGCGCCGCTGTGCCCCAGGGTCCAGCTCCCACTGTGGGCGCAGTCGGTCAGGGTAGCCCCTGGAACTGCCTAAAAGGCCCAGCTCCCACTGGGAACCCATTCTGTGTGAATACCAAACTGGCTGTCTGGGTTTTCGGGGTTGGGAAGGAGGGACCCTAGCTCTCAGGAATTCCGGAAGCAATTTCTAATGCCCTGTAATTCCAAGAGCTTCACACCCTTCCTTGCTCCCTGGAGACTGTGGTTCCAGTTTGGCGCACTTTGGTCCTCTTGCTGTCACAGCTATCCCCGGCGCTAATTTTAACATGTCCAATAGACATGAGGTCTGTGATAGCCATATGAGAGAGATTTGTCACGTCTCTCAAATTTTCTTGGAGTAAGTTGGTAGATAAAAGTCTCACTACAGATCGCCTGAGTGCCCCGCCCAGCGGGTGAAGCGGTTGTCTCTCTCCGCGCTGTTTGGCACTTCAATCCTCCTACGCTGTTTGGCGCTTCAATCCTCCTACCCCGCCGGGTCTTCTATTATAGAATTTTAAGCGACATTTCATCCTGACACCCATTTAAGCTTTACTCGGTGGACCTTCCGTGATAGCCAGCTCAAAGAGATCCCCTACCACCATGATTAAGGAATCCAATCCATCGATCCACAGCCAACCTCAGCCCCGTGGTGGTGTTTTAGGAATCACACAACCCCATTTCCTAGCCTGTTGGGACATGTTGTGGCCGTTTGTGGACTCCAGGCCTAGAGTAGACTAGAGCTCTCAGGCGCTCCAGGGTGGCCCTGAAGCTTCCTTTCATGCACGGTGGGATGGGGACGGAAGAATTTAAACCGTTGAGGCTGTTTGGGAAAGCCTAGGACACTCCCTGGAAGAGGGAAAGCTACCCACTCGGTGCTTATTCCAGTCGGTGTCTGGGCTCCAGGCTGGCTGGGGATCATTTGGTTATGAATAGAGCCTAGAGCCAGAATCCTTAGAAAAGACTTCGTTAAAGCCGCTGCGCTAAACTTGGGCTTGCTATTTCATGGTAGATGTATTCTAGAGGTTCAAAGTCAGCTGCGGAAAGGCTTTGCTGGGACTGATGGGGTTAAGTGGGAGGGAATGGTCTGCCTGGGGCTGGTAGCATTGCCCTCCAGGAAATTCTATAAAGTGTCCCACTTGCATATTTATCATCTAGCTGGAAAGACAATTGGAACGTTGTTTTGGAATAAACTGTAGTCAGTTTGGCCCCCAGGCCCCCAGTTGCTCAGATTATCCTGGAAAGAAAGTGGTAGAGGAGAAGGATCTAGTCCCATAACCAACATTTTAGAGGATTTCTCTTTCCTGCCCCAGGCAAACAGCACCATTGGGATCTTGGATTAAGGAGCCAATAAACCAATTTGATTTCCTTGATCTTTGCCTCTGTGCTGCCCCCAGGGGTGGGGGTGGGGTATAGAGTTTGCTCTTCAATCATTAACACAGTTTCCGCACAAATTTTTGTTCATTGAGGACCTTTAGATTCCTTGTCTCTCTCAGATGCCTCCCATAAATAGGGGACCTCTTGGTGTTAAGATGCTCCAAGACTCCAAAATTATCAGCTATGGTATGGCCCGTTTTCAAAGGACTGGCCAGATTATCCTTGGTTTAGCTCATGTTGTGCAATTCTACAGTGAAAACTTGCCCACTCTCCAAGAATTAAGTTTCTTAAGCAGAAGAATAGGAGAGCCACTCAAGGGTGAAGCCCATACCATGGGGCATTGTTTTAACGACTTAACCCTCACAGGGCACTTGGCTCCTAGGACCAGGGGAAGGGCAGGTTTGAGCCGGTGCCCTGCAGAGAAGCAACATCAACATGGCATTTACTTTTAAGGAGTTCCTGTTGTGTGTAAGGCAGCCAGGAGATAAAAATGTCCCCATCCTCCTTCCAAAATCTAACAGTAACAGTTTAGCCTCTAGGCTGTGACTTTGCCACTTGTCGGTTGTCTAAAATTGGGGTAAAAATGATAACATGCCTCACTGAGTTGTGAAGATACAGAGTTAAGGGTGACCAGGTGGGTACCCCATAATGTTAGCTGGAGTTATTTGGGTTGGTGGGAGACACACATATTGTTACCTTTATTGTAGAACAATGAATGCTAAACCAGAAGCTTAGTTAAACATATGCTAAATCCTGAGCTGGGAAGGGTATAAATTTGAGAGCCGTGGAGAAGAGAGCAATTCAGGCGTTAGGGTGTGTGGGCTGAGCCCAAAGCTTGAGTAAGGGAAAGACTTGGAAGCCATGGTGGCTGGAGGGAATGTGAAACAAGTCTGGTGAGGCCAGTGGGAGGTGAGGAACTGGAAATGTAGCTCTGCCAGGGCAAGGCAGTGAACCCAAGTGTGGCTCTGTGTGGGCAGAAGAGGTTCTGGAAAGTCAGTGACTAGGAAAACCTCTACTGGGTCCATCTTACCCATTGTGGTTGGGGCTGCATTGTCTGGTATGAATCTTAGTTCCCTGATCTGTAAAATAGAGAAATAATAGAATTAGCCACTCATAGTACTGTTTGGATGGAGATAATGCGTGCAAATGTTTACCACTTGTGTGTATATATAAACTGCCTGATAGGGAGTTAGCTGACAGTGACACATAGCAAGATTTGTGAACATCCAATACTTTATTGCCTACAATAGACACAGGGATTTACCAACTGGATTGTTTTAATAAGTGCTTTTGGACAGGTGGTGCCAATTAGGAAATACAGACTTTACCACCTATCTATGAGTCGACTCTGTGCCTTGGGGCAGGTTATGAAATGGTCTTCTCACAACTGAGGATTCTGTAATTCACAAAATACATAGATGGGGTAGAGAGATGATATATACCCAAGAAAATGTTCATGCCAAGCCCCATTTGCTTTAAAGGTCTTTTGTGCTGAATCCATTTGCAGTCCTCCAGCTGTGGATTAGAAACCCCTAATCGCCACTGTACTTGGAAGGGTCACTGGAAACAAAATAACTGTGAAGTTCAACCAAGTAGTTAACTAATGTTATTTGTTCTTGACTCAGAGAAGCAAATGGCTTTGTCTTCTCACCTCACCCTATTTTGCTCTCTCTTTTTTTGACCTTTCCCAAGGATTCTTTGAAAGGTATTGAGGGTATAATTTCTTCAAAATTGATTTATTTCCATCTTTTACCTGGCCTATAGTCTTAGTCTTCCAGTAGTGACAGATGTGTAAATGTAGAACAGTCCTTTTTCCATCAAGCTTTATTGTGGATCATTTCAAAGATACCCAACAACCATTAATTCACGACCTATTGTGCCCTTCCGTGATTTTGAAGCAAAACTCAGATATTCTACTTCAACCATAAGTCTCTTAGAATGTTTCTCTAATACATAAAGACCAATATACATGCTCATATCCACATTGACATTGGTGTCCACTTTGCTGATTGTCTCTGAATTCACACATTTTTTTTTCCGTTTCCTGAATCAGTTCCACATATGATCCAACATTGTCATGACTGATGTGTCTTTTTAAATCTCTTCCAAGTTCAATACCCACTAACTCTTTTTCATATCCTTACAAGTTCATTGTCAAAAGAGATGGGTGGTTTGTTTTGAAGACTTTCTAGAATCTGGATTTGCAGAATGTGTCATTGCAGTGCCTGATGTGCCTTAGTCTATGTTCTCTCTAGTTGAGTGGCTGAATCTGCAGTTGTCCCATCCAGCGTGGTTGTCATGGCTATGTGGACTTAATTAATCAAATTAAGTAGAATTAGAAATTAAGTTCCTTACCTGTACAGCTCATATTCAAGTACTCAATAGCCACATGTGACTAGTGTCCACTGTACTGGAATAGAACAGACTAGAACACTTCTGCCACCGCAGTGTTCTATTGGGCAACACTGCTGGAGATACTTGATCAGATTTATTTCTGCTAAAAACATGTCATGGTGGAGGGCATCTATTTCCATCAGGGCGAAGTAATGTTTGATTGTTTCTATGAGGTTATAGTTGTTGGTGCTCAAGGTCTAAATATTTCAGCTTAGTAGAGATTTGTAAAACAGTGCTATTCTAAAGGTGTCCTTTATTTATATTAGTGATATTCTGCTATGGAGAGACTCCCCTATCTGCTATTTGGTTTGCTAGTGAGATTGTTCCTTTAGGAAAGACAGAATAAGATTCCCCCTATTTACCAGTTTCAAGATAGTCAATTGGTTCACCAGAAGTCTATAATGATAGCTTATTTTTCCTTTTAAAGTATTTTTGTGAATCATAGCTTTAAGTAGTTCTTAAAAACCTACCCACTCGATATTTGCTAAAAGACAAAAGATTTATTTGATCCAAAGAGAAGCAAGCTCATCTACTTGAAATTTGGAAGGGAACATAAACTCTGTCCCTAATTCTTGTTTATTGTGTCTCCCAAGACAGAGTCAAATGTCCTTTCTCCTGTCCCCTTTGTGACTCACTGACCATCCCTACATTTGGCTGACTAGACTCGTAACTCTGGCCCCACCAAAGGTAGGAAACATTCCTACTGTGCTTATACACCCAGAATTGGGCCATCTAGACCATTGCAGCTGCCACCTCTATGCCTTCTGCTCCTGTCTCAAGAAAGTCTACTAGAGCCAAGTATAAGTCAATCACCTCATATCTGCCCTCTATTTAATTCAGGCCTGAACTCAATTCTCCTGAGAGTATTTATAATTTGAAGAACCTAAGTCATATCTAAAAACTCTAGCTGTAAGGAAATCTGGTAAATGTAGTTTGTGGTTTTTAGTGTCTGTAGTCCCAGAAGGCCCAACAGGACTCTGCTGGGTGTCCATGTGTAGGATCTACTACCAGGGCCTTTCTGTTGTCCCATTTCTTCATTTTCAAGGAGAGAACATTAAAAACAAGCCAGGTTTCATTGAATCTCTCCAAGTTGTTAGTGGCAAAGCCCACTGCAAGAATCCTTATTCTTTGAGCCTTGTTGCATTACAATGTGGGATGTATCTTTGACAGTTTAATCATTAATATAGACGTTTGACTTGAAGGGATCTGAAACTATTTCTCACCAAGATATGAGGCAAAAAAAAGATTAATTCTCTCTCCCTCTACACCATACCAGACTATGGGCCTTTCTAGGGGATATGTAGACACAGTTGTTTAGACAACAAGCCCCAGTAAAAATCTCAGTGGGAGATTTTTATTAAGTCATTTGATCACAGGAAGATTATAGCTCTTTGAGGTTCAGTTTCTTCCAGATTAAAAAAATACATTCTTTTCATCATCTTTGCATTGAGATAGTACTCCATTCTGCCATGTAACAGTTTTGAATCCCAAGGAAACAAATGATTCTTGAGTCCGGGAGGGGGATTTTTACCTCATTGGAATTGGGGAACATGCTTAGCCTGTTGTGAACACTTGACCCTGGCAAATGTGTCAGTGGGAATCTTGTTCAAATGGTCACCAGACGGTCTGGACTTCCAGTTCCCTCTCATAGGAAGCAGATCCATTTACTTAATGAACTTGTTCTGTGGAAGCATCAAGAAAAAATAAAAGGAACTTCTTGTCATTATTGCTTTTCCTTTAGAAGTTTGACAGGTAAGTGATCTTAGCCAGTCAATGTCCCTGCCTCCCTGGACCTGATACAATGATCAGTTTGTTTTGCTGCAGAGGCCTATTTTTTAGAACTAGAGTGCTGTGTTTTTTAAAATGAAAGCTGATATCCTGCAGAAAACAGGACAGTGGGCCAGAGAGTGCTAAGCAGTAAGGTTGGAGAAATACTCTCTTCCTCTTAACTTGCCCCAGCTAATCTCTCAATTGCTGTTAACCCCCCTCCTTTCATGGTAACCTCCCTACTTAGTAGGACTTTTTTTGCAAACTGTTAATTTTGGGTGAAGGCTAAGCCTATAAAGCTTTTTCAGAAGGTAGCCTGGCATGAATACCACCCCCACAGGTCTGGAACAGTATTCTGTAATTCAGTACATTAATAATTCCTGTATCAAAACACATAGATATTGACACCAAATGGAATGACGTCTATATGTAGCTTCACATCTGCTTGGGCCAGGTTTTGCTGCTAAAGGAATTGAGAGAATGTTGCTCTGCAAAGCCTTTTTGATTTCAGAGAAGCTGATTCTCTTTTTCTTTCATCAGAGAGAAAAACTCAAAGTTCAATGTATAAACAAGGAATTGTTGATTTTTATAGGGGATCACAGAATTTTGGAACTAGTTTACCTGTAGTACTGCTTTTGGGGCATAGTTTATTTAATATTTAAATATTTCATATAAAGCATTTAATATTTAAATCCCTAAAAATCCAAGAGGCATAGATAACTATTATCCACTTTTTTTTTTTTAAGATTTATTTATTTTTGCGTACAGAACTGGTGTATAGGCCAGAGGTGTAGAGGCAGTGAGAGACTTCACCAGAGACAGAGTGGGGAGCAGAACAGGCAGATTGATGAAGTACACTGCTGAGGGGAGCAGCGGGCTGGTCAGGAGAGTTCTGCGGCGCCATGTGGATCACCTCCCCGGCTGGATCGAACTCATGCTGAAGTGGCTTTAGCTTCTTAGTGCTGTGCTTCAACCTGCTGCGCCACCAGAGAGGGCCCCTACTATCCATTATTTTTACAGATGAGACAATTAAGGCATAGTGAGGCTGAGTTGACTGGCCTATGTCCTGCAGGTTTTAGATGGAGGAGTTAGACTTGAACTTAGGAAAAAGAGGTCATCTAATATTACTCTGTTGTTTTTACATATGGGAAATTATGGCCCAGGGATATTAAATGACATGCGACTAGCCAGGTCTAAGTTTTTATTTACTCTCAGCATTCTTTGTCTCTCCATTCCACTATCCTTTTGTAACTAAGATGACTAAGATGTAACTAGTTTTCTCTTGCAGAGTAGGGATGAGGATAAAATTGGTTAACCCTATTTTGAAGATGTAAGAGTATCAAGTAGAAACCCTCTTAACCATAATAAAGATGACCCAGAGAAGGAAAGCAGGACCTCTGGGATAGCATTCTAGAAAACCCAGGTCTTTCGCATCATCCCATCCTGAGAGAGAACACTCAAAAATTGGCAGATCTGGTATTTTGGAGAGACTGTGCCACATCTGATACAGTTCCAGCTGTTTCACATTTTTGGAGTATAAAATAATTTATTGTTGCATTTTTTGGTTCTGGGAAATGACTGGGATTAGCAGAGTGATTCTTTCCTGGGGATTTGCTTACAGTTGCAATCAGCTGGGGCTAGAGTCTTCTGCAAATTTGGCTGGACTGGGTATGGAAGGGTCTCACTCACATGGCTGTTGAATTGTCTCTTTTCCTTTTTCCCAGTTGCTTTGATTATATAGTTCTACCATCATTTTTAAAACAAGCCCCTGTTGATAAATATAGGTAGTTTCCAATCTTTTGCTATTACAGACCCGTTTCCAGACACATGATTGTGAAGTTTAAGCAGTGGGATGAAATTCACATTTAGGAATTTAGCCTACAGACATTTCTTTCTGAGAATGAAATACTCTGAGGGAAGCTGGCTTCATCAGCCATGATTTTTGCCATTTATCTAATCTTAATTCTTTCAACAAGCTCTCTTCAAGATTCAAATATAATTTGCTAACCTTGGACGGCATTGGTCATACATGTGTTATGGCAAACGGCACCTCGTGGGTTGGCGGATACACCACTTTAGGGGAACCCCCTAAATGAGGGCACTTGTAGTGCTTCAGTTTCCATGTTGTCAATTGGGGGTGTATAAAAAAGGGAAGAAACAAACAAAAAAATTGCCTTTGCTGAGACATGCTTGGAAAACTCCTGGTTTTCTCTGAGAAAACCTTGCCCTGGAAGTGGGACCCTCGATCACCAGTCACCTCCTCTATTCTCATTTTCTCCCTGTTTTAAAACACTTTCTGTATCTTGGTCAGGTGATTCATTGGCTCTGTACACCCTTAAATTGTCACTAATCTCTCTGCTTATTGGCCTTCTGGAGTTTATTCTTTTCAAAGAGAATAATGCCAGTGATTTGAGATTTTCATCCTGGACTGTAATAGGAGGTATCCATATTACATGTAGAGCATTTCAAAAATAGGAATTTACCAAACGGATTAAAGTAAACAAAAATTCAGGGTTGAACTGAGGTTGGCAAGTCCTTAAGCATATTCTCTAAGGCTTTAAAAGACTGTTCCAGCCTTCTATAAGGTTTTCATTGGGATTCCCAGGATCAGTTTTCTATGTTCTATTTAACATCAAGTTTAACTTGGGTTAAACTCTAGATCCACTACACTCAGATTTTCTTGCCAACAGCCAACATAAATTTGTGCAGTCAGTAAATATAGTATTGTAAATGTTTTTTCACTCTTATGATTGTCTAGATGGCATTTTCTTTTCTCACCCTGACATCCCCTAACCATTTTCCCAACCTCACCTGCTGCACAGAGGTCAAACATTTACCTATTCCTACACCTAAAAACTGAAAAAGAAGCCTTACAGTCAGACCCTAAGGGACATTACTATAGGACTTCATTTCTAGCACATTCAAAACAGGGCAACTGTAAAGTATGCAGTTAGAAGTCTAGCGCTTGGTCAGAGTTAGAGAATGCAGTAGTTGGAGAAACTGTGTCAGGGAAGAAACAGTGGAACTGTTTCCCTGGGGAAGGCAATACCCCAGGTGGATGAAGGAAGAGGCTAGCAAGGTGTTGAACCAGGAAACTTTTGCTCTTGATGTTTGTGTGAAAATAAGTTTTTAGGTCCCTTATAAATAGAGTTTTTGGCAGAGCAATTGGATCCAGTTTCTGAAGGATCTGGTTTGTGACTATGAAACCTTTGACTATATCCAGTGGGTGTTTTTCATCCCATAGTTATAGATCCTGTTTTCTTCCTTAGAGGTGGCAGTTAAGAGTGTATCCATTTGGGGAGTCCAGAGCCCAGTATTTCACTTGATGGTGGTTTTGCTGATACTGAACCTGTGATACCTTTACTAATTTACTTCCCCAATGATCATTTTATTTGTTTATAATATTGTAGGTCGGGGACTGGGAGACAGCCAGGTTAAAAGTGCTATGCCAGGCTGGCTGGCAGGGTCACTAGCTGGCAGCTGCTGTAGACTGCCCTGCAAAATCCAGTCAGAGTTTATCATACTGGCTCCTCAGTGCTCCTGCACTGAGAGGGAGGCAGTAGGAGCTGCAGGGACTCATATGACCTGGAAATGACCCTAGATCAGCCCAGATCCAAGGGGAGAGGATGTGACCACCTCTTGACAGACACCACAGCATGGCAGCACAGGGAGAAAGAAAGTGATGATAATGTGATTGAGTACTGTCTAGCACGCTCCACACCTCATCAGAAACTAAATCCTCTCTTTCTGCTCCCCCCTTCTCAGCACCGGCTTCTCCTTTATGAAGCTGTTGACACTCCAGCCAGCCACAGGGATAAGGACAGCAGGCCTAGAAAGTACATTTTCAATCATGTCCATGACTTGTCTAAAGCCAGGAAATGTAAATGTGTAGCTGGGGGCAACCTCTCCATATAGAAATCAGAATTCTGTTTTAAGGGAGAAGGGGACAAAGGAGGTGGGGAGGAACTGCCCATTGTTTTACCATCCCTAAAACCAAAACTAGCTTGGAATGTGTAGGGACCAGAAGCCCCAATCAGGCCAAGCCCAGAGCCTCAGTGGGCTCCAGACTGAACTCATGGGGATGTGCTGCTGCACTGAGGTCCTCACAGCCCCTCTCTCTGTCCCAGTTCACCACAGGCACATGCAGCGACCCAGCCGTTTACAATTGTGACCTGTGTGGCAAAGGCTTCCGCCTGCAGCGCATGCTCAACCGACACCTCAAGTGTCACAACCAGGTAAAAAGGCACCTGTGCACCTTCTGCGGTAAAGGCTTCAACGATACCTTTGACCTGAAGAGGCACGTCCGCACGCACACAGGTAAGGATGGGGTGTGTGGTTCATTTTCGGTTTTGTTGTTCTAGCCAAGAGTGCCTTTTCCTTTCCCACCAAAGAACCAACTTGGGAGCAGCGGCCAGTGTGGTGTTTCTGGAAAAATCACAGGACGGGCAGGTGGGCAAGCCCATCTGGGTTTACCACCTGGCGTGTCCCCCCCCCCCCTTGGTCTGTTTTTGCCTCTGTAAAATGGAGATGATAATATAAGTTCTCATGAGGCACCAAACTATTCATGGGCTGGGAACGTTCTGAGGATTGTAGTGTCTGAGGTGGTGCTGGCAGCGATTATAGTTAAGCATTTGTCTGGACTGACTGCTAGAATGTGGTTCTTGGGGTCCTGCTGGTGGTATTTCATGCTTCTTTCTTGGGAAGGAGGCCTGTATCAAAATAGCATCATGTTCCACCTGAGAGTTCACAAAGAGAAAACGCTTGACTCACGGAGAGCTGACTAAGTCTTCCACTTGAGCTGCCAGCCTTGCAAGCACTGTCCCTTTAGTCTTCCTCTATTTGCCCGTCTATGAAGTATGTATATGGGTCTATACTGGCTCTACTTCACAGAGAATCTTGGGGTGCTCAGTCGCCTCTCTCACAGCCCTTCAATATGGTTGCTGCCTACAGCTTTATCTTAGGAATATCTGGTCTCCAGCTTCCTTGAGGTTACCATCCACAGGTCTGCCAGAATGATGCCTGGAGAACTGTAAGGATGCCACATCCCTCCTATAAAAACTCGGGAAGATGAAATGCAGGCACCTCATCTTGATGGGCTGCTATAAATTCCCTCACAATCAGGGTCCCATTTTCAAGTCCCTTTCCTTTCCCAGGCTATCCTATTTCATCTCATTTAAACCCATCCATCCTGACCCTCAGCCTCTTCCTCTATCTCTCTACTCCCCCTCCAGCCCCATAGAATTTACTAGAGGTAGTGCTCCTGATCCCTCAAACCCGTTTAGAGTGTTCAGGATTTCCCTTAACATTTTTGTAGGAATGGAAAGTGCCCACACCTTCCTCCGATGGGCCCCCACCCAGGACCTGTGCTCACATTTTTTTTAAATTACCCTTATGCATTTTTGTTCTTAGAATGCTGGCCATGAACTCCCTCCTGGGCCTGAGAAGAGTGTCCTCCACCTTAGAGAGGGTCTGGCATACTAATGGGTTCTTTCTCTTCCTTTTTAAACACTATTTCGAAAGAATGTTTCATGTCTGTAACATACATCGAGAAAAACGCATAAATCATATGTGCATAGTTCATCAAGTTTGTGGATTCTTTCAAAATGAACGAACCCTTATAACTAACTAGTACGCAGACCAAGCAACAGCCTCTGAAGTTGCAGCCCCTCCCTCATCCTCCCCACCCCTACCCTCCACCCCCATCATTGTCTTCTTCCCTATAGAGGCACCACTAGTCCTCGAACAGCCTACTTTACTGTGGCTGGGTTTTGAATGTGATAAAAATGGAACCCTGTAGTGTGTGTACTTGGGGGTCACTTGTTTGTACTTGTGTATACTTTGGCTGCCAGACCCCAAAGTAGTAAAACTTTGGCCTCTGCTCCTAGATTGGGGTAGGATAGAAAGTCCTCTGGGTGGTGGTGGGGGCCCTCTTAATGGGGGAGGCTCCCACAGTTGGTATCAAGTATCTGCAAAGCCAGCTTACATCCAGGGAGTTGGAGGAAATTGGGGCCACCAACCAGTCATTTGTCACTGGTATCTCGGAAGGTTCCTGAGCGTCTCGTCTCTACCTGAGGATGGCCTTGAGTGCATGGTCTTGCTGTGGCTCTTGGTCACACTCCCAACCCTGACCTTTAGGACAAAGTGAGGGAGGCATAGGGAACAACTCTAACTACTGGCACCTTTGGGTGGGAATGAACTTTGAGTTGGAGGAGGTGCCTCATCTGTGACTGAGTTTGTTCTTCACCGATGGAGAATTAACCCAGAATATTAGGGACTGATGACTTTCCGGTTGAGTCAGTGGTGTTATAGTTAAGGATTCCACGTCAAAGTCAATTGTGGGAACTTAATTATCATTTTTGCCTTAGTTTGTCTCTAACATGGGCACAGTGTTAGCACCTATCACCTAAAATGATAAATGAGGCTTCAGGGCTAGATTGTAGGTAGAACTTCCTGTATTATATGCATTTAGAAGCTATTCACTATTAGTAGTATAATTTAAAATAACTAGCAATGATAGGCCCTAAGGCTGTGGAGAGTTTCAACCAACGTCAGGGGAAATAGCTCACACATTTGACTGTGACATAGGAAAATACCACATGTCAGACAGAAGAGGTGCACTGTTGAACACCAAGGTGGCTTCTTGGAGGAGGTGGGCTTTCAACTAAGCAGCATTTCCACAACTGGACAGAAGGACAAAGGAATTGAAAAATCAGTGTCTTAGTTTTTCTTGACTCAAAAACAGACCCTGACAGAATGGATATGTGTATAAATAGCTTATTTGAGAGGCACAATAAGTGGTTGGGAAGAGGAAACAGAGGGGAAGACAGCAAGTAAGAATAACTGGGGCTCAGTTCCACGGAGGACCCTGTGAAGAAGCTACACTTCTAGATTGCTCCAGGGCTGAGGAAACTAGGGTATTAAGTATCAATACCCATCCCTCCTTACTTGGGCGTCTACCTTCAGACCCCCCCCACTCCTGATTAGTCTCTTCATCCTCACCCACTTGCAGGCTTATCATGTTTCTAGAGAACATTCTTAGGCAGGAGATGCAGGAAGCCACTGGTCTTACAGGGACTACGATGGCCTTGTGGCAGGCTGAGGGTATTCGGGTGGACGGTTGACACTGTTTGCCAAGGAGACAATGTGCCCTTTCCCAGGGAGGAAGACGGACTAGCAAATGAAGGGGGTGACTGCTGAGATGGGGATACCCTGCAGAGGACCACATGGTCTCCTCAGATAGCATCAGGCACCTGCCATCGGGTGTCAGTTGGTGGTTGCTTCTTTCATGTCAAGCCCTCAGAATTGACCCTGTTATTTCTAACACCCCCAAGGAGTTTGGTGCTATTGTTACCCCATTTTCTAGATTTAGGGAAGACTAGGCTTAAAGAGGTGAAACCCTAAGGGGTGGCTTGGAACCACAACTGACTGGTCCTGAAGCTCGCAGTCCTCTGCCCTGTATAGAGCACATTGCCCTCCCCAGCATTGTCCCTAAAGCAGGGCCCCCATCAGTCTTCCCCATTTTATTTTCTAGAAGCCTGTCTGCTCTGCAAAGAGAGGAGATAAAGGGGAATGCTGACCAGCACAGGCTGCACACTCCAGCCTGGATTTAGCAGGTGGCAGTGGCGCTTGTGAATGTGTGTTCAGTGAGGCCAAGATGTCCTCTGCCCACAGAATAGGCAAGAAATAGGTCTGCAGCCCCCCCCTTCCCCACCCCACCCACACCCTTGGCCTGAAGTGCTCAGCCTCTTCCTCAAAGGCGGAACTTGGGGTGACTCTTATGGGAGGAGCTGAACATCACTGGATTTGGTGAATAAGAGACGCCTCCCCCCTATGTTTTCCCCAAGGGTTTCATGTGCTTTATCCACGAGGGGATAAGCTAAAATTTAGGAGACAGCCATGTGTGAGGAAACCTGCAGCTGTACTGGCCTGTACCGCAGCCAATGGCCACATTTGTCTGCTGAGCCCTGGAAATTTAGTGAGTCCAATTGAGATGTGTTATTTGTGTGACAAACCTTAGATTTCAAACAATGTGGAAAAGAATGTAAAATATCTCAGTTTTTAAGTGTAGAACTTGGCACTGAAATGGTTATATTTAAACACTTGGGTCAAACAAAATATATCATTAAAATTTTTTTTTTTTTACTTATTTCAATGAGGATACAGGACATGTATAAATTAAAAGTGACTTAAATTTTTGTTGGACAGCACTAAGATAGCTGAAATCTATGCTAACCATTTTTATTTAAAGATTTATTTTTTATTTATGCATACAAGAACTGGAGGTGAGAGGGTTCACCACAGCCAGAATGGAGAGCAGGGCCAGTGGATCTACTGAAATACACTGCTGAGAGAGCAGCAGGCAGGTCAGGAGAGGTCTGCTGGGCCATGTGGGTTAGTTTCCTGGCTGGGGATCTAACTCATGCTGCAGTAGCTGAGTTACTACTTGCCACTGTGCCACCAGGGAGCCCCTACCTTCTCTAGCTGTATAAAAGGGATAATTAATAAAACGAGCAAAATCTGGGCATCGTAAGACTTTTTTTTAGCTCATGCTATCAACCTAACTTGATTCTAAAAGATCCCACCAGAGTTCGAGGTATTTGATTTTGCCTTTGATTGAGACACAAATGTTGGATTTTCACTCTTGGTGATCATAAATAAATGTTGTATTTAAGCCAGAAGCAAAGATGGACACTGTAATACAATACAGTAGACAGCTGAGAGAAGGGAATCCAGTAGACCGGGTCATGACTATTTTGTAGACCTATCTGGCATCCTAGAAATTTTCTATTGAGAACTGTAGCTACAATATTGATGGGGCAAAGGGTATAAGGGCAGAATCAGGATTAAGTCTCCCCACTCCTACCCCTCTTTAACCCATAACCACTCCTGTCTCCTAGAGTTACTTAAAGAACAGGGAGTCTAAGGAAAGACTCCCAACATGACGTTGTATCTTGGAACAGACCCAGGGAACCAGAGCCTGAAAATGTCTCACATTAATATCCAAGCAGATGAAAGAAAAGATTAAGACTTATTTTCTGGAGATGACTTCACCAAGAAAAGAGTAAACCAGAGGGGGATGTGTGTGGCAAGAGAGAGAGAGCATGTTAATTAAATGACACTTTACCCAAGATTGGAAAAGGGGTAAAACTGGCAGAAAAGTTCCATACAGTTTCTGAAAATCAATCAGCAAGCAGGTGATTGTTTTTAATCCAAATTTTTATAGGTCAGCATCTCTAGAAGCAGATTCTGAGATGGTGATTCTTATAAAATGACTGAGGAAGAGAGGCCTCTCAGGAGCAACCTGTCAGGAAGTGTGGGAAGCAGGGCAAGGGCAGAGGAAGCAGTTGACCAGGGAAGTAGCCTCACGTGGAGTCTTGGTCCCAGCCTGACTACGCACATAACAGTGACCATGACTCTATTTCAGTGAGGCCCACAGGATCATGGAGGCCACGTGGGAAATGATGGCTGTTGACCCACTTCAGGTGGAAATAGAGAGAGGGAGCCATGAGCTTTAAAGAAACATGTATATTCAGTTGACTGCCCACTAATAACATCATGGCCTGTTTTTCAAGAGAATATCCTTTTGGATTTGTCCCAACATTAAAAGTGGAGCCTGCAGGGATGCATCCTGAAAATGGCCATTCATTAAAGAAGTGGTTTGATTTTGGTGGTGGTGGTGGTGGGATCTGTATTTTGGGGTAAGAAGTAACCAGCCTCTTGGGTGTCTACACCGTCTCTACTCCAAGTGTGGGCCAGGTGCCAGCAGCACCTGGGAGCACCCTGGAAATGCAGACCTGCCTTGATGGGGGCTGAAACACATTGGGTGTGGTTAGGGCATTGTTTACTGGCTTGACCCAACAAGCACAGCATTCATTGAAAGCGCTTTCGTTTTTTTTCCCCACTGTAAAATAACGAATTTTTTGGTGAAACACTTCTGCCAATATGAAAACCTAGAGAAAAAAGTGTCAGCCACTAGTGACAGCTAAAAAGATCACAAATCTGTGGAGTGACCCCCATCACCACCCACAGTGTTGAGGGAGTTCCTGGAGGGTATAAATCCCCAGTAGGTTACAAATGCATTGTGACTGGCGTCAGCTGATTCCCGTGCCATTCCTGGGGTGCTTCTGAGAGCAGTGGAGAGCGCTGCTGTGAGGAATTCAGCCGGGTCAGGGAGTGGAGAGGGGGTTCTCCAGAGCTGCAGTTTCTGACCCGCCCCCTCGGGTGCCCTCTGGCCTTATCTTCCATCGAGCTACTTTGAGAGGGAAGAGAAGGCAAACAAATCCCATCTTGATTAAGGAAGAGAACAATGGTGTCTTTGTTAGGAGCTAAAGGGAAGGATTGAGTGGATTGGGAAAAATGCAGATAGTAGAAGTTCAGAGTGGGGGAGATGGAAGGAAAGAGAAAGAGGGAAAAACCGTAACCCCCACCCGCTAGCCAATCAAGTGCTGTCTTGTGGAATTGCCTAATTCACTCATCAAACTGTCTATTCTGTTTTACCTGTCACTTAATTTTAATTTTGAATTTAGTGTAAAAGCAATATGAAAGGGGGGAAAATGAAAGAAAAAAAAGTACGTTTATCTCCCACATCAAGCACATTTTGTTCCTGAAAACAAACCAATATTTAATTTTTCCTGGTTTTTAACATGCTGCTTTTTTTAAAAATGTGATATATATCGTGGGTATTATTTCATATCTACATAGGTGTCTACTTCTTTCGTTTTTAATATTTATCAGATTTTTTTTTCATTTAAAAATATTTATTTATGCATACAGAACTGGGGTACAAGCCAGAGGTGGGGGGTGGGGTGGGGTGGTGAGAAGCTTCACCAGAGACAGAGTGGGGAGCAGAACAGGCAGACTGATCGAAATACACTGCTGAGGGGAGCAGCGGGTGGGTCAGGAGAGGTCTGCCGGCCATGTGGGTCACCTCTTGGGCAGGGATCAAACTCACACTGAAGGGGCTGCGGCCCAACCCATTGCACCACCAGGGAGGGCCTCAGAATTTCATAAGTTGAAATTTATTTCACATTTTCAAATATGTGAATTTTGCCTAATTGATGACACTTGTTTCCATTTTCAGAGATTACTTTTCCTCCCTCCTGCTTCTTTCTCCCCCCTTCCTCCCTCCCATACCAGTAGGTTCTTGGCCCCTGAGGTGGGCCATACGGAAACTGCCACATTGCCCTCTGGGGTTTTCCCAGTGTCCACCCCGTAGGTGACCTCAAGCTTGCTGAAGTTCATGTTTGATCGAAGCTCAGTAGAGGGGCACTTAGGTTCAACAAGGGAAACCAACAGGAAGTTCTAATAACAGAATTTCTTTTGGGTATAGTGAAAGGAAATTTGATTTTGTAGGAGGAATAGAAATTTAAAAAAAATTTTTTTTAATTCATCCATTTTCTTCCTTCTTTCTTTATTAAATTTTTAAAATTTTCTTACTTCATTGTTCACTTTTCTACAGTATTTGATTTCTCTGCTCAGATGTAGTCTCCATAAATCTCCCACCACCTTATCACCTGTGAACTGGTCCAATGGTCCTTTATGAAAAATCCATTTTTGATAACCCTACACACAATATTTCTTGGACTAGGTGATAGAGGCCTGCCCTACACATTCAAAAGGGTAGATAGTGAAGGAAGTTTCCCTCCTCTCTCCACTAGCCACTTAGGGCCACATTTTAAGAAATTATTCCCTTCTAGATTTATTTATTTATGCATACAGAACTAGGGTACAGGCAGAGGTGTACCCCTCAGCAGTATTTCAGTAATCTGCCTGTTCTGCTCCCCACTCCATCTCTGGTGAATCCTTTCACCCCCTACACATCTGGCCTATACCCCAGTTCTTCTATGCAATAGATAAATTAATTAAAATAAATTAATTAATAAATACTCATGTACCCCCCAGCACACTTATGAATAGAGCACATTTATGTTACATTGAACTGGAGTGAGTGCTTGAGGCTGTATCCCAAGTAGGGATACAGTAGGTGGATGCCCAGACCCTTTGCATATGGCATCAGATTGAGCCTCAAAAGCTTCGCAGAAGGGTATATTAGCCCCATTTTACAGGTGAGGAAAATAACTTAGAGAGGTTCAAGAATCTGACCACCGGCTTGATTAAGAAGTGGCAGGTGTGGGCTACCTGGTTTTGCAATGGCCTTGGCTTCTCTTACTTGTGTAGGTGTCAGTAGGTGGATGGAATCTGGCACGGGAGTGGTGTTTTTTGTCTTGGTGGCCCACTTCAGACATGGAGAAGATAGTCCTTGCTGGAGAACACTAAGGCGGGTGAGGCCCCATGTCAGGCAGGTCTTGGCACAGTCCCTTTGCCCAGGGCTCCTCTCTGGCCATCTTCATCCCCTTCCGGGCATGGGGGGCCCCCAGGTGAGAGGAGCTTGTTCTCAAGTCCAGAAAGGGTAGTCATCAAGGGGCTGTACATGACAGTGTCTGCCCTTATCAGTGAATGAAGGTGATGTGGCCTTCACAGAGGGGAGGGAGGCAGTTTTGCAAAAGTCAGAATAGTCATAACTGGAGTTCTTAGGGCCACCGTCTCCCTTTCATCTCTGTTCTAGGGTCCCTCATCTTCCTTACCAGGCTCAAATCCCACCCTTGCTGAAGAGGATCCCATGCCGTAATCATCCCTGTTCTTTCCGTTGTCATCATCATACAGGGCTCTGAAATATCCCAGCCTTTGCTGTCTAGGCCTTCTGGGGTCCTCCGGGCTTCTAGATGCCCGGCTGACCTGCTAAGTGAGAGAAAAAGGAGATGTGCCCCTGGCCCCTGAGTGTACTGTGCTTGGTCCAGAGTGTCCCTCTGAGGACCAGGGCAGGCAAAGCAGTCACCCCCTGCAGGTCTCCTTTTTAGGTCATCCTTGGGCATAGGGACCTCCACAAGGAACACTGGAAACATCTTTTTCTGAGAATCCAAGAATTTGCTGCACGCAGGTTAAGGCCTAGTGTAAGTATGCTGGTTTTGTCATGAGTGTTTTTAAGCAGTGGTAGGTTATTTTCAGTAACTATTTAAAGGAACAACTGGCTTCTGGGAAATTTCTGTGTTGATGAACTGTGAGTCTGAATCAGGTTTATGGCTTGATCGGTCAGAAATGTGGGACCCAGCTGATGGGGTCAGAAGACCTAGTAAAACACAAAGCCCTCCATGGCTCAAACATGAAACTCAAGGTGGCATCATCTTTTGAAGAGGTCTTGTACCTCTTCTGTTTGTAGAAAACTAGGTCCAATAATGTGACCTCTCTCCCCTCCACCTCACCACAGCAGAAGTCACTCTTTCATTCATTTTAAAGTTATTTACTGAGCATTTATTATGTGCCAAGTGCTGTAAGTTATAAACAAATTTCTTAACTTTGGACAGTTTTTCTAGAATGTGTGAAATATAATCCAGGCCTGTATATTGCTTGTTGGCTAGAGTAATGTCTCACTGTTAGTCTGATCCAGCAGTTTTTTCATGAGGGCTGCAGGAAATGAAGTGCACTCTGGGTGTGGACTGAAAGGAAAATGAAAGTGACTTGATTTGTTCAAGTGGTTGGCTATGGGTGGGAAGAATATATTTTTTTCCATCTCTATTTCTTTTATCATCTGTCTCCTTAAAAAAAAAAACAAAATAAAACAAAACAAAAACTTGATGAACGGAGTGGCTTTTTTTTTTTTTTTTACATTTTTTATGTATACAAGATCTGGGGTATATGCCAGAAGTGCAGGGGGGTGAGAGGGTTCACCAGAGAGAGTGGGTAGCAGTGGGCAAAACAGGAGCAGTCTGCTATGCCATGTGGGTCAGCCCCCTGGCCAAGGACGGAACTCCTACTGCAGTGGTTGCTGATTGCTTCCTAGTGCTGAGATTTAATCCCTTGTATCACCAGGGAGGCTCCCAGAGTGGCTTTTTAAGCCCCGCTCCACAAGCTGCCATTAAAGACCTGGGGGCATTGAACCTGGAAGCAAAGGGAGGGGAGGGGAATGGCATGACTGCCTTCTGGTGCTGTCCTAGGCTGAATTTTCATTGCTTTAGACCTGTGATTCTCCAAGAGGATAGCAGCTTCTACATTGACCTGGGAACTTGAGAAATAAGAAAATGATCAACTCCACCCCAAAACCAGAGTTGCCAGGGGTGGGGCCTGGAATCTGTATTCAGTGCAGAAGGGGATCTATTGAAATACACTGCTGAAGGGAGCAATGGGCAAGACAGGAGAGGTCTGCCGCGCCATATGGGTCTCCCTGGCTGGGGATTGAACTTAGGCCTCAGTGGCTAGTGAGAGCTTGATAGTTCTGAGACTTTAACCCCTGTGATACCAGGTAGGCCCCCTACATTTTCCAATTTTTTGATATCTTCTCAGTAACTCAAGCACTCTGGAACAAAAATTAAAAACTACCTAAGAGCCTCTGCCTCCTACTCACATTTTACTTTCACCTCAGGCTCCATGTTTGGCAGGGAAAACTCTGATCCTATCTTAACTTAAAATTTTGAAAACTTATTCATCCTGGATTTTTTTTTTTTTTTTTTTTTTTTTTAGTTATTTTGGCTTTTTATTTTCTTGGGGCCCTTCCTGGTGGCACAGCAGGTTAAAGCATCCTATGAAGCAATCTGCAGCCACTTCAGCACAATTTGATTCCCTGGTGTGGCAGACCTCTCCTGACCCGCCCTCTGTCCCCTCAGCAGTGTATTTCAGCCAATCTACCTGTTCTGCTTCCCACTCTGTGTCTGGTGAATCCTCTCACCACCCCCACACCTCTGGCCTGTATCCCAGTTCTTGTGTACATAAATTAATAATTAAAAATAAGTAAATAAATATTTTCCTGATAAATATATTTTTGCCATGCCCTTCAGTGTTGTTCCTGTGCCTTCCATACTTCAATCTAATCCAGGCCATAGAAAAGCAGGACGGAGACCTCCCCTGTTGGCACAAAGTGTTAGAGCACAGGACTGCAAGCTAGCCTCAGCCCTTCAGTGTGAGTTTGATCCCGGGCTTGGAGCTGACCCACATGGCATCGCAGACTTCTCCTGACCTGCTCGCTGCTCCCCTCAGCAGTGTACTTTGTCAATCTGCCTGTTCTGCTCCCCCTCTGTGTCTGGTGAATCCTTTCACTACCCCTGCACCTCTGGCCTGTACCCCAGCTCTGTATGCATGAAAACAATAATAATCAAATAAAATCTTTAAAAAAGAAAGAAAGAAAAGCAGGACAGGAAGGTTCATAATCCCACTGCCTAAACAGCCACAGTTAATATCTAAATCATTCATTGCGGCAGGTGGTTTGAGGTTTTAGAGTGGAGAAAGGGCATAATGGTGAGCAAGCCTTCCCCTCTCTGGACTTTGGCCCCAAGGAAGAGAGCTACATACAAACACACAGTGGAGATACTGCGCTCACTTCCAGACCACTGCAATCAAGCTAGCCTAGCCATAAAACACGTTATTCATCAGTTTTGGTTTCCAGTGCATATAAAAGTTATATTTACATAATACTGTAGGCGAATAGTCTGATAGTGTGCATTAGCATTATGCCTAACTAAACAGTGCACATACCATAATAAATGTGATGCAGAGACACGAAGTTAATACCTAATGTTGGAAAAAATGGCACCAAAAGACTTGGTGGAGACACAGTGGCCGCAAACTCCGATCTGTTTAAAAACCAAAGCAAAGCCCTACAATATCTACAAGGTGCAATACAGTAAAATAATAAAACTGTATGTCTATATATAATAATCTTTTAAAAATAAAGCAAAAGGCAATAAAACTGTATGTCTGTTATTGACCTAATCTTATAGACCTAATCTTAAATATATAGAGCTATATATAATTTGTATATATAGATGTATATAATTTCTTTTTTTTTTTTTAAGATTTATTTATTTATTCAGACAGAACTGGGGTATAGGCCAGAGATGTGGAGGGCGAGAGGC
Source organism: Condylura cristata (assembly GCF_000260355.1). NCBI lineage: Eukaryota > Metazoa > Chordata > Mammalia > Eulipotyphla > Talpidae > Condylura > Condylura cristata. Next base: position 6,145,192 of record NW_004567123.1, read on the forward strand.
TTCACCAGAGACAGAGTGGGGAGCGGAACCTGCAGATCCACGAAGTACACTGCTGAGGGGAGCAGCGGGCCGGTCAGGAGAGGTCTGCCACGCCATGTGGTCATCTCCGGGGCAGGCGGGGATCGAACTCATGCATAAGTGACTTAAGCTTCTTAGTGTTGTGCTTTAATCTGCTGTGACACCAGGGAGGGCCAGATGTATATAATTTCAAAGAATTCACAAGAAACTGTTGACAATGGAACTTGGAAAGTGAGAAATGCATACAGTGCAACAGGATCATTTATTTTTGTTTAAGATTTATTTATTTATGCATACAGACCTGAGGTGCAGGCCAGAGATGCAGGGGCTATAAGGGGTTTACCAGTCAGAGTGGGGAGCAGAATAGGCAGATCGATGAATTACACTGTAGCAGGAGCAGCAGGGGGCTCAGGAGAGGTCTGCCACACCATGTGGGTCACCTCCGGGGCTGGGGGTCAAACTCACAACGAAGCAGCTGCAGCTGGCTTTCAGTGTTACGCTTTAACCCACTGCGCCACCAGGGAGGGCCCTCTTTTATTATTTTATTTCTCACTTTAATCTTGGGGATTACGGGCCCTCCCTGGTGGCACAGTGGGTTAAAGCACAGCACTAAGAAGTTGAAGCCACTTCCACATGAGTTCGATCCCCGCCTGCCCCGGAGGTGACCCACATGGCACGGCAGACCTCTCCTGACCTGCCCGCTGCTCCCCTCAGCAGTGTGCTTCGTCGATCTGCCTGTTCTGCTCCCCACTCTGTCTCTGGTGAATCCTCTCACCACCCTGCGCCTCTGGCCTGTACCCCAGTTCTGTATGTAGAAATAAAATAAATCTTTATAAAAAAAAAACTTGGGTATTACTTTTATTTGAAACAATCAATTTATTTTTTAATGTGAATATAAAGATGCATCTTCCTGGCTTCCAAGATGGCTGGTGGCTGCCCCCCACCCCCTTCTCCTGTTCTCATCTATCTCTCCAGCTTGTTACCCACCTTTCCTAGCTTGCTTGCTGGCGTGACATTGCACATCCTTTTACTGCCAGGATCCCCCCCTTCTTTTGATTGTACTCATCTCTACCTATATCAAACCTCCTACAGCCAGGGTGAATACCGATGATGGAATAAGGAATGATTAAGCTTTGGTAAGGCTGAACAACCTGGTGTGTGTGGTACAGGCAAACTCTCCATCCAGAAAGCTCCACTAGTATGAACCTAATGCTAAAGCCAGCTTAAGATGCTTTCATAGGTATAGCAGATGCCGTCTATATCCTGCCTACATCCCTAGCCCTTACCATTTCTGGGCACAGCTGTGTTGCACCTGTGCCTGAGGGAATTCTCTGTGTAGCCCACTCTACCTACATGAGGCAGGACCAGAAGGGCCAGAGGGAGAACCCATGCCATCATGGTATAGCCCGCCACTGTACTGAGGGAGTGAGAGGATCAGATCCCTGGCTCTGGGGCAGGGAGAATAAGGGTATATGCTCCAGACACCCTCCCCCCAACCTTGTCCAGCCAGTAGGATTCTGGCTACCGGGGCCTTCCCTGGTGGCACAGGGGTTAAGATGCAGCACTATGAAGCTATCTGCAGTCACAGAAGCACAAGTTCTATCCCCACCCAGGGAGCTGACCCACATGGTGCAGCAGACCTCTCTTGTCTTGCCCACTGCTCCCCTCGGCAGTGCATTTCAGTAGATCTGTTCTGCTCCCTGCTCTGTCTCTGGTGAATCCTCTCACCCCCTACATCTCTGGCCTGTACCCCTGCTCTTATATGCATAAATAAATAAACCTTTTTTTAAAAAAAGATTCTGGTTACCCCCAGCTGTGACCTGCTTGATGACCGTACCTTAGAGGGACCCCTTCTAGTTCCTATCTCATGCCACTCATCTATAAGGACTTCCTGGGGTCACCTCTCAAATAACTGCAATCTTTGTCTTGGGGTTGATTTCTGGAAAAACATCTGGGGAGAAGAAAAGTCCCCCTCCCTGAGTCAGGTGTTTTGGGCACATGTTTGCGTTCACGTTTGTTATGTTTGCTCATGTATATGTCATCAACATTTGTAGACCATTTTGTGTCTCCTGCCCTAATCATTTTCCTCAATTTCAATTCTTGATTACAACGATATCCCCCGCCCCATGTTACGCCTGCCTCGGTCCCTGGCAACCATTGTTCTAGTTCTTTTCTGAGTTTGACTTTTGATTATTTTCACATGTGAGATCATACATTATTTATCTTTATCTAACTTATTTAGCATAATTCCCTCAAAGTCCTTCCATACTGGAATATTTTTCATGGATGAATAATATTCTACTGTATATCTACAGTCACATGGTGACATGTTCTGGAAAATGAATTAGGCAATTTCATCCTTGTGCAAGTGTCAGGCTATAATTACACAAATCTAGATGGTGCAGTGTGCTGCACACCTGGGCTACATGTAGAGTCCAGTGGAACCAGCACTGTCCGTGTGAGTCACTGACACATCTTTACATGTGTGGTTGGAATACCATCTTCTTCATCCATTCATCAGTCGCTTAGGTTGTCTGCAAGTCTTACTGTTACTGTTACACGTGTTACTGTTAGTAAAATACTGCCGTGAACTTGGAAGTACAGATAACCCTTCAAGATACTGATTCCATTTCCCTCCGGAATGTGCCTGGAAATGGGACTGCTGAATCACAAAGAGTTTCTATTTTTCGGGATTGTTTGTTTGTTTGTTTGTTTGTTTTTAGTATATGATTTATTTACTTATTTGTATTTTACATCATTTTCGCTATTTTTTTATAAAACTCCACACTTCATTTATAATGCCCCCCTACCACCACCAATTTATAATCCCATCAATGGGATGCAAGATGCCCTCAAATGTCACTGACTTTGTTATTTCTTGTCCTTTCCAATGACAACCACCTTACCAAGTGGGAGTTGATACTGCTCGGTGTTTCTGATTTGCCTTTCTCTGATGACTAGTGATGTTGAGCACATTTTCATGGATCTGCTGGTCATCTTCTTTGGGGAAACATCTAGTCTGTTACTCTACCCATTTCTGAATCAGGTGCCTAGGTGTCTGTACTGTTGGGTTGCACGCGGCATATCGGCAATCGTCATGGCTTCCTTTTGCTCTGACTTGGCCTGGACCGAACAGTGATGTCTGTCATTCCCCCTTGCAGGCATCCGCCCCTACAAATGCGACGTGTGCAACAAAGCCTTCACCCAGCGCTGCTCCTTGGAGTCCCACCTGAAGAAGATCCATGGGGTGCAGCAGCAGTATGCCTACAAGCAGCGCCGGGACAAGCTCTATGTCTGTGAGGATTGCGGCTACACGGGCCCCACCCAGGAGGACCTGTACCTGCATGTTAACAGTGCCCACCCGGGTAGCGCATTTCTCAAAAAGACATCCAAAAAACTGGCGGCACTTTTGCAAAGCAAGCTGACGGCCACGCTCCAGGGGAATGCCAACCTGAGCGAGGAGGAGAAGTGAGGACGGTTGACATTGTGGCTGCATTGACATGGAATTTTGGTTTTGAGGGTCCAAACCTCACTGGCTCTTCCTAATTTCAAGTGTTCATTTTGTATCTCTGTCCCTCTGGGGCCTCAGCGGGGGATGTGTTTCTAACATTTCAATTGTTAATAGTGGTATCAGGTCCCTGAACCTTTGTCCTACTGAACAGTTGCATTGAAAAGCTTGTGGATGGCTATGAGGGATTTAATTTTTTTCTTTTTAGAATTTTCACACATGGAGACAGACGTATTCCCTGAGAGATCATTATTTTATGGTGCCTTGAAAAAAAGGACTCCTACTTGAAGTGCTACTAGAGCAAGGAAAATGAATTTTGTTATTCTGAAAGAGTTTGCAGGAATTATTTTAATAAATGAAATGTTCTTGTGTTCTTATAAAAGCCAAGCAGGACACTATTGAGCCACAGCTCTCTGAGGTTGCCTTGTTGCGGCTGTGGAGTTACTTCCCAGTTGACTTTAGGGTCTGAGGTGCGCTGGCTGGGGTCCAGGAGGTAAGTGGCCAGGTCTGGGCTTAAGAATGGCCACTGTCACACTGCACTGTGGGAGGGTCAGAAGTTCCAGCAGCTCCAGGGGACAGGTGACGTCTGAGCATGGCGACCTTTCGTCACCTGGATCTCCTCACCTGGGAGGTGACAACCACGTCTACTCTGAGACCAAGATGGCTCACAAGGAAAGGGGTGGGGAGGCAGTTTCCAGGGTCCGCTGGTGAGTGGAAGGACAGCCAAAAGGGCCCAAGGCCCTGGGGACCACAGTTGCTCAGGGAGAGGCCCCCCCAGTCCTGTGAGCTGCTGCTGCCCCTTGTCCCTGGACTGAGAGTCTCAGGTTCATTTCCAGAAAATCTTGCCTTGGCACTGGGCCACTCCTTAGTCCAGGGGAACATCTGGATGCTGAGGCTTTTCCTTACTTCTTTCTTCCACGGTTCCACTTCCTTTCCTCTCCCTCCTTTCCTTCCACCTGCTCTCCCTACTCCTCTCCCACGCAGGCATTATGCCAAGATCTGGACACTTTAAGCAGCATAGCCCATAACTTGAGTAAACACTATTTGGAATCAGCACTTTCCTCTGAGAAGAAAGAAAACAAACCCTTGTGAGCATCTGGGGCATGCGGGGCCCCCAGTTAGGCAAACTCGCTGTACACCTTTCTCTGGAGCACTCCCTATTCTGGGGAGCAGATGAGACAAATGGGCAAGGGGGGGCTGGTGGCTAGAGGACAGGGCCGGAAGTCCTAAATATGGTCACAACCTCTTTTCCTTCTTCCTTCGAAAAGGAAAGGAAACCACACATTTTAGGAAAAACTAAGAGATGAGAGGTCACTCTAAGTCCTATGGGTGGGTCATCATGCATCTTCAGTTAATCTGATGCTAAAGTCAAATAAAGATACCACTAGAGGAAGAAAATTTGTAGACCAATGCCTTGGGAACACAGAAAACCAGCAAACACAGAACCCAGTGGCTTATATATTTTTTAAAGATTTATTTTTGCATACAGAACTGGGGTACAGGCCAGAGATGCAGGAGTGGTGAGCAGATTCATCAGAGACAGAGTGGGGAGCAGAACAGCCGCGCTGACAAAACTACACTGCTGAGGGGAGCAGCAGGTGGGTCAGGAGAGGTCTGCTGCGCCATGTGGGTCATCTCTGGGGCGGGGATCGAACTCATGCTGAGGTGGCTTTAGATTCTTAATGCTGCGCTTTAACCCTCTGCACCACCTGGGAGGGTCCCCAGTGGCTTATTAAGGCCTGATCCAATGTGGATGTGTAGTATCCATCCAGTGATGCAAGGGTGGTTTAGATGTAAAATTTACAGGACCTGCCACATTAAAAGTCACAGGGCAAAAGCACAGAATCATTTCAATTGATGCAGAAGAAGCATTTGACAGTAACCAATACTTTTCATGTTAAAATGACTCCAAAAACAAGGCATAAGAAAACCACGTCAGAAAAGTAGAAGACATACATAGAAAAAGGAAAGGAGAAGCCTTAGGTTTCACCTAGAGAACACAGGAGACAGGTTCTGGGGAGTTCCTCCAGCTTATCTGGAAGTCTCAGTGCCGTGGCACCAGCAGTGGCAGACTGGACTCGGGACCCCTGGTGACACGGTGGGGGGGCTGAGGCTGCTGGGTGCCCCTTACTACAATGGGCAAGTCGCTGGCATCGCTTGTCTTGCTGAGCTCTTGCAACAGGGGACAGGGGCAAGAAGGTAGTTGATTTGCTTTTCTCAGCTACCTGGGAAATTTACACAACAAAAATGGGCATTTCAATAAAAGGAATATCTGAATGACTGTGTGTGCCCTGACCAGGAAACTGAACTAGCTGACAAAGTCTTTCTCTAGGGTCTGATTTTTATTAAACAGAACTTGCTTGAAAGTGATAGGAGTCCAGATTAAAACAGTGTTAATAGAAAAGAGGATGTATTATTAGGTAAGTCTAGAGTTGTTCCAACTTCAGGCTGTGGGGGAGGGTGCCAGATCGACATGCTTGATATCTCTTCTAATTTTCTGTCTTTCAGTTGTTCCTGCCTCCTCCACCCCAAACCCCTAAGTGGCTTTTCTCAGGCTGACGCAAGTGGAGGCCAGGTGGTCCCCACTGCTTTGGTGTCCATAATAGCCTTCAGCACATGGAGCCCAGGGCTGAGGAACCCTGACTGGGTGTGCAGGTATGAAAGGGTCAAACCTAAGGTCTCAAGCCGTTCACCTGGATGTGGCATATACCTTCCACTCACACTCCAGAGTGAGGAATCTCCTTATTACCTTAGGTGAGAGAGCAAGAAGATGTAACCTTCTCTTGTATGCCAGAAAGGGACAAGGCATTATGGCAGCTAACTCTGGACTGGCCTGCCATAGCTGGCAAGACCCAAAGACGTCTACCCTAGCCCTTGACCTCCCCACCTCCCAGGTGTTCCCCTGTTCTGCTCTCAGCTAATAATCAGGAAATGCAGCTGATGTCAAGATCATGATTTTTTTTAAGATTATTTATGCATACAAGAACTGGGGTACAGGCCAGAGTTGCAGGGGGTGAGCTGATTCACCAGAGACAGAGTGGGGAGTAGAACAGGCAGCCGACTGAAATACACTGCTGTGGGGAGCAGTGGGCGGGACAGGAGAGGCCTGCCATGCCATGTGGGTCATCCCGCCCACACACACACCCTGGCCAGGTATTGAACTGTGCCACAGTGGCTGCAGATAGCTTCTTAGTGCTGCGCTTTAACCCATTGTGCCACAAGGGAGGGCCTTCCATGGTCATGATTTAGAACACTAGTTCTCAGACTGGCAGTCCTGGAACCTAGGTGGTAGGGGTAGAGATGGGTGAGCTATTATTATTAATATTTTATATCCCTCACTGGAAATCATTTAATAACCTGTTCAAAGTCCACCCAGCAGTATTTTTGCTCCAGACTGGCGTTAGGTCAGTATAGTGTAGAACCCTATCAGAGGGTTCTACCTGGGTTTCTTTTGGAGAAGGATCCGTTATCATCCTTCGGTTTATTTAGTAAGGTGTCTTCCGTTTATTTAGTAAGGTGTCTTCGGTTTATTTAGTAAGATGTCTTAGGGTACTTAGAAGCAGAGGCTGAGATAAGGTCTCTGGGTAAGTGATTTACTGGGGAGGATCCTAGGAGAAACCAGTAAAGAGGTGAAGGAAGCAAAGTACAACAGGAAGAAACAAGGCAACTCTCTCAGTTGAAATCTAACCTCAGCCTGATGCTTAGGGGAAGCTCTGGGGCTTGAATGGCAACTTAGACTTTGTTCCACCTTGGTGCCAAGGCCAGTCATTGGATGTGGGTCATCCCTGGGAGGGTGGGGAGGCAAATAACTGCCTTAGCAGCCAGCTCTAATCAGCTGGGGCTAGTTCACTTGGAGGTTTCCAAGGCAGATTCTTAGGGGTGAAAAAGGTTGCAGTTCATGGGTTCTCGCTACAGCTTTCTCCCTAGTAACTATTCCTGGTAAACATTTTAGTACTAAAGGAGTGACTCATTCTTTGCAAATTATGTGGTGTTTGGGGGAAGAAATAAAAAAAAGTATAAAAATGTATGTGGAAAAAAGTCTTCCCTCCAAATCTGTTCCTGATCTGGACAATCGCTCCTCCACTGTCATCCTCAGCCACTGTTATTAGCTTCTTGTGTAACTTCTCCCTGTCTCTTTAATCATATGTCAGTGAAAACAAACATAGGTATTTTTTTAATGTACTTATTTATGCATACACAACTGGGGTGCAGGGGCTGAAAGGATTCACCACAGAGGAGGGAGCAGAACAGGTACATTGACAGAAATATACTGCTGAGGGGAGCAGTGGATGAGGCTGGAGAGGTCTGCCGCTCCATGTAGGTCAGCTCCGGGGCCAGCGATGGAACTCCGGCCTTAGTGGAGTTGACAGTGCTGAGACTTTAACCTCTGCGCCCCCATGGAAGTCCATAACTATTTATGTTTGCATTTTGTAGATATGCAAACATCTGGGGGTACAGCCCCAGAGATCAATTGTTGTGGCTAAAGGTGTGCCCACTGTAGTGTAGTTCATGTAGCTCAGTTCCCCAGCAAGGTGTGGGAGTGCCCGTCTCCTCACCACCATGCCAAAGTGGTACTGCCATGATTCAGGATTTGGGCCAATCTGATGGGGGAGAAGTTTCTTTTTACATTTCTCTTGTTATGTGAGAAAAAGAGCTTACATGTCCTTTCGTATGCTTAAGGGACGTTGGTAATTCCTTTCACTATGACCTGCCCAAATGGCCTATGACCTGCCCAAATGGCCATGTTTCTCTTGGGTGGTTGGCCTTTTTTCTGTCCAACTTCTAGGAGTTTGTTTGTTTAAATATATCAGAACATTTAGCTCTTTGTGATGGAAGTTGCTGGTTTTCCTCCCAGATTGTCATATATCTTTCAGTTGTGCTCATGTTGGCTTTCCTTCACCAGACAGAGTTTTATGATTTTTATGTAGTTTGGATTGATCCATCTTTTATGGCTGCTGGAGACTGAGTCGTAGTTAGAAAGGCCTTCCCACTCGAAGGTTATATTGGAATTCTGTCATGCTTTTTTTCTAGGGCTTTAATGGTTTCATTTCATCACGTATAAATCTTTGATCGTTTGGACTATTTCCTGGTATATAGTGGGAGGTATGGATCCAACTTTATCATTTTCCAGATGGCTGACAAGAGATATTTTTTAACAGGGAGCCGGGCCAAAACACACCAGAGAACACTTTCTTCAGGAAAAGGTCGCGTGCCTCAGCAGAAGGTGTTGCAAATTATAGTAAGGAGCCGTTTTCTTTAATTAGCAAAGATTCACTTGTTCAACAGATATTTACCAAGTGTCCGCTGTGTGCTGGGTACTTTTCTAGATAGGGAGATTAGAAAGAGCA
>NW_004567123.1:6154885-6155980 GCF_000260355.1 Condylura cristata
TTCTTCTGAATGAATTAGGAAATCATTGAACATTTTGAGCAGAGGAGTAACATGATCTCACTTCTGTTTTAATGGGCTTGCTCTGGCTGCCGTGAGAACAGATTTGGAGGTGGGAGGCTTGGTGGAGCGGGGAGATCGGTTGGGAGGCCAGTGCAAAAATAAAGGCAGGACATGCTGAATGGTGGCGCCAGGGTGACAATCAAGGAGGTGGTGAGAAATGGCTGGATGCTGGGTATGAGTTTTAAATAGAGCTAACTGGGTTTGTTGGTGGATTGAATGTGGGTTAAGGGACAGACCATACATCCTTAGTTGTCTGGGACTCTTCTCGTTTATATAATGAATTACATGGTCACTCTGGTTATGAGAAAAAGAGGGAAGTAAAAAATAGATCCAGGGTTTCAACCTGAGCAACTAGAATGGAGGTGTCATTTCCTGAGATGGAAATGCAATGAGGAGCTGGGTCTGGGAAGGAGTGGAGTCAGGAATTTGGGTTTGGATCTTTTCAAGTGCTTACGAGACACCCAAATGTGTCATCAGCACAAGGACAAGTTGAGTAGGTGGTGGGAGACCCAGGATGAGGACCGAGGTGGAGCTGGGACTTGGGTGTTGCTGGAAAGCAGAGTGCATGAGGCTGGATGCGATCATGTCCCTGTGATGAGAAGAGTTCTGTATGGAAGTTGGGGACTAAGGAGGAGCCCATGACGGAGAAGAAGAAGGAGCTGTGAGAGGAAAGGATGGGGTGCAGTGGGAGGCAGTGGGGGCGAGTGTACTTTGAGAGCTGTCTTCTGTAGCCAGTGGGCACCTGCTCACTGCTTTGAATGAAAATCTTCCTTAGATAAGTGCACTCCCTCATCTTAAGCAGTGGACAGGACCACAAGCTGGTCTTTTATTTTATTTTTTAAGATTTATTTTATTTGTGCATACAAGAGCTGGGATGTAGGCCAGACATTGGGGGCAGGGTGCTGAGAGCATTCACCAGAGACAGAGTCGGGGGCAGAACAAGCTGATTGACTGAAATACACTGCTGAGGGGAGCAGCGGGTGAGACAGGAAAGGTCGCTGCACCATGTGGGTCACCTCCCTGGCCAGGAATCAA
>NW_004567123.1:6159190-6173934 GCF_000260355.1 Condylura cristata
GTCAAGTACACCTCAGAACTGTCCCACCCCAAGGCTGAGGAAGCTGGGCTTGTCATCCACCAATTCCTAAGCTTCACTGGCTAAAGGCCCCCTTAGAGGTGTCTACTCCATAAAACTTTGGCCTCCCCTACAGCCAGACAAAACTTCAGGTAGAAATTCTCATTTTCTTAGCAGAAATCACCTTATTTACTTTAAAGTGACATGAGGGTCATGGTAAATGTTGCCTATTGTCAATGTGATTTTACAAGTCCCCGTGGCCCACAGGCCTAATTCTCTGCCCTGCACTTTGCCTTTGTATCTTGAGCTTCCTGCCCTCCCCTTGTGGGCAACTATCTCCCTTGTTCTTGGCCCATCACATCTCTCCTCCTTTAATCCAGGACTTTCCAGAATACAATTGTCTGATAACGGTCTTATCTGGCACACTGGAATCAAGGGGCTGTCCACTGACCTTTGGTCACTACCTTAGGCTGCTTTGAAGACTTTCATCCTTTCTTCGCCATTTTCCCTGGATAACTGCTTACTGGTCGATGACTTTTGGATAAGCAAAGTGAAAGTATAAAAGCTGTTTTGTAGCTAAATCCATTCAATCACTCAGTAGATACTCGGCGCCTCCTCTCCACAGGTGGCCAATGTTGTGTTAGACCCAACTGGAGCTACAGTGAGACTGATTAGTTCATTCATACAACAAATATGAGTTGTAGGCCTGCAGATAAAACTGACAACAATGCCAGACTGTTTTGAGTTTACATGCTAGAGGGAGAAAGTAGACAATAGATGAGCTGACTTCATGGGCACCATGCTATGGGGAAGGCACGGAGGAGATTGCAAGGAGGGAGGCTGCAGTTTCAACACGCTAATCCTGAGAGGCCTTACCGAGAAGCAAAGGGGGTGTTTCAACCTGAAATCTCAGGATCTAGCAGCACTATGATCAAGCAGCCACATGCAAGTTTTTCCTAAACAATCACTCGTATCTCTTTTCATGGGTTGTGGGGTTGCAGCGGTCTGGCCCCTGGCTGCCTCCTGACTTCTCAGCTCAGCTCTAGCATTTTCTATCTCAGCGAGTTTGCATTGCCTCTTACTGCTGCGTGACTCATTCCTTCACTTGATTCAGATTTCTGCTCCAATATCACAAAATCGATGATGCCTTCTTGGTAGATGGTCCCCAAGGATCCCCAATTCCCCGTGCTCACCCCTTCCACTGTGAATTAATGTTAACTCTGTGATTTCTATTGATGACAGGAAGTCTCAGAGGTGATGCTGTGCCTGGATCGGGGCCTGAGGCGGCCTGGCTACTACTTGAATGTAGGAAGCCCTGAGCTGAGCCCTGTGCCCTGCTAGAGAGGCCATGTGAGAGGCCACTGGTCTCGTTACTAGAGAGGGAAAGACCCTGCGATGATGTGGAGAGTGACGCCTCGCTGACCAACACTCTAGCTAAGCCACCTTCTCTCCATCCCTGACAAGACACCAGGCATGCACGAACCATCTTGGACTTTCTCCCCGCCCCTCCCGCCCCCCCCCCTCTTCAAGCAGCAGATGATGCAGCCCCAGAGAAAATTCTGGGGAGTAGAAGAACCACCTAGCTGAGCTTGGTCAGTCTCCAGCATCTGGAAAGGTAGTAAAATGATTGTTGTAACCATGGAGTTTTCAGGTGGTTTGTCACATGCAGCAATAACTAGAACTTTCCCTGGCCACCCCAACTCAAATTTGTCTTTGTCTCTATTGTTCTAGGCTCTTTTATTCACAGCACTTAAACACATGCATTAGTTTACTTTTATACATGCATTCATTTCCTGTCCATCTCTCTGACGGGACTATAATCTCCACGCAGTGGGAAACTTTCTGCTTACCGTTTTATTCCTGGAGCTTAAGGCAGAGTCTTTCTCCTAACAGACACTCAGTAAACTCCTGTTGAGTGAATGAATGTCAGCTTGCATTCTTCTAAGAACAAAATTGCTTGGTTTTAGAGTGACCCGTTTCCTCTGAGAAATAACATCCAATCACCAGCTCAGAACACACTGTTCTGAGAGGGCATCCTGCAACTGACTTCAGACAATCATCTACTCCTATTTATTGAGCTCCTGCTACATGGAAGATTAATTGGAAAACGCATAGATAAACATTTAAAAATAAACAGCAACTTTAAGCAAATCCAGTTCTGTGTTGGGGAATTCCCTTTGTTCCCAAATAGCAAGCAAGAAGCAGTAGCTGATACGGAACAGGTTGGAAGTGGTAAGGAGCCCCCAGTGTCCCTATGGGAGATGAATTGAGGGTCCAGACGTGGCTGCGCATGGTCCCCAGGGGCTCCTGTGCTCCAGGAGTCCTGCCTTCTATGCACAGGGGCTGATTTGTGTGGTCACCATGGTCCACACAGTTGCTATTTTGGCACATTCTGTTTCGTCAGCCTGACGTTTTCTCAACTGATTCCAAGCCTAGTGCACCATTTTAGCTGACGTGGGTGAGTGTTTCGTGGGGACAGCAGATGGATGGGATGACAAATAGCAGGATGGTGGGGACAGCTGAGAAGTGCTTTTTCCTGTGCCGGAGTTGTTGGCTTGTGCACGTGCTCCAGCAGGGTCTAGACACACTGTGGGGGCACCAGCCTGTGCTAGGGGAGTGGACAGTGGGCTTCCATTCTTTCTTCACCACTATCATCCTCATCCATGTATCCAATCAACCAGCTAACACCCAGATGCAGACTTTGAGACAGTAGTTTCTTTGATCCCTAGGAATACCTGATCATGGAGCTTCCAAATGGAATAGAAGAAAGTCACTAAGGGTGTTGCAAGCAGGGCAGCTGGGCCTCATCTTCCTGGGGAGCTTTAGGCCACTCGTCAAGTACACCTCAGAACTGTCCCACCCCAAGGCTGAGGAAGCTGGGCTTGTCATCCACCAATTCCTAAGCTTCACTGGCTAAAGGCCCCCTTACAGGTGTCTACTCCATAAAACTTTGGCCTCCCCTACAGCCAGACAAAACTTCAGGTAGAAATTCTCATTTTCTTAGCAGAAATCACCTTATTTAGTTGGGTTGCATACTATAGCTTAGGTGGCTTTTAAGTAATAGAGAACTTATCTCTCAAGGTTCTAGAGACCAGGAGGTAGGAGATCAGGACGGTTGGGTTCTTTTAGGCCTTTTTTCCAGGTTGTAGAATTTACTGATTGTTCACTGTACCCATATATGGTAGAAAGCAAGCAAGCGTGGGGGCTTCCCTGGTGGTGCAGGGGTAAAGTCTCAGCGCTGTCTCAGTACTATGAAGCTATTGCCAGCCACAACAGTGCGAGTTCCATCCCTGGCCAGGGAGCTAATCCACGTGGCCCAGCAGACCTCTCCAGTCTCACCTGCTGCTCCCCTCAGTATTTTTCAGTAGATCTGCCTGTTCTGTTCTGATACAATCAAAATAATCAGTCCATTGCACCATCACTTGGAGCAGGGAATGCATAGGGGATGAGGAAAGAGCAAGGCAGAGCAAGTTCTGTTTGAGCGTGCGCCCTAGGCCAGGCACTGCCTCTTCACTGGAAGAGAGGAAATCTGAAGTGGTTCCTTGCTCAAAGTTGAGGGGAAGAAATGGATACATAGACAGATGTGGTGACTACTAACAGGCCTGTGTCAAATGCTTTGGAAGCAGATCACCACTGAGGGTACTAGGAGCCTTCACAGAGTAGAGAATATAAGCTGGGTCTTGAGAAGTAGATACAAGTTCAGGTTATAGAAGTATCATTAATAGTTCACAAAATCTCTGCAGGTATATGGTGGCTGTCTTCTACGAAATTGGAAAGCTGGGATCCCTTGCCAGTTAGAGGGAAGCCTAACTAGGTAACTGTTTACTCCCCAGCATTCAATAAAGAGAGTTATGATGGCTGTTTAAAAAACAGAAGTGGTGCAGAGGGTTAAAACACAGCACAAGTCAGTTCCACATGAGTTCGATCCCCACGGCGAGTGATCCACATGGCGTGGCAGACCTCTCCTGGCCCACCCACTGCTTTCCTCAGCAGTGTACTTCATCAGTCGGCCTGTTCTGCTCCCCTCTCTGTCTCTGGTGATCCCACCACCCCCTGCACCTGTGGCCTGTACCCCAGTTCTGTATGCAGAAATAAATAAATCTTTTAAAAAACAAAACTCAATTAGAATTAATCACACTGCTTTGTTTTTATTATTGTGTTTATTTTATGGTTACTTTCCATTTATGAAAAGTCATGGTCATATGTAGCAGGGAGATAAAATTTGTTTCTGCAATAAGTTCCTTTCAATAAAAAGACTGAACCTGTCCAAAGAAAAATACTGTGTAAATAATAGCCTAAATGATCCTCAGATATAGCAAATCCAGAAGTAACTGAGGTTTAGGAAGCATGAGTACCTACCAGAGATTAAACTTTATTACCATTTCCAGTAACAGTAAAACAGCAACTGTTTAGTATCTGTTATATACTAGGAACTTAACATCTGGTATTTCTAATCTTCACAAAGATCCCTCCACCTATAAAGTAGTTATTATCTTGCCCATTTATAAAATGAAGCCCAGGGACTTTATGTAATTTCCGGGGCTGCATCATTAGCGGGGTAGATGGCAAAGAAGGGCCCTAATTCTCCCTTCCCCTGTGCAATGTGACTTTTGGCTTCCTCTCATGCAGGTGAATCTTGGCTCGGCATGTCTTGCTTTGGGCGCTGGGACATGAGTGAGTGTTGTTGGTAGAATAAGCCTAGAAGCCTTCCAAAAACTAGTTGATAAGTTGGTGAGTTGAAGAGCTACATTTGAACTGTTTGTTCCCTCCCTAGTCTATTCTCTCTCAGTTCAGTAATCACATCCAACTGGTCAGGCCTGAACCTACATGTTACCATCCATGTATGTACTCATTCAAACTGCCTGGCAAGACCCCCAAAATACATCTCAAATCAGGCTTATTCCCAGCATCTCCTTTGCCACCCCTCTTTTCTAAGTCACCCTCTCTCTTCTTGATCAGGAAGTAGGCCCACTTTTCCTGTGATAGCAGGAAAAGATTTTAGACAGTAAAGATTTTAGGCTTTGCAGGAGTATAACGTCTTTACTGCAACTACTTAACTGCTTCTACAGAGTAAAAGCCACCATAAGTCATGGCAAGATTTGGTCCATGCAAGGTTGTTCTGACACTGATGCAGATGACTGCTGACTTCACAAGGGCGCCCATACCCTCTAACAAATGGTGGCTAGAATGAATCCCATGTCTCTGGGGGATCATTCTGATCCCTGGCTCTTTTCCTGGAGTTTTGGGGAGAGAACAGCTTCCTCTTTGTTGCTTGACCCTTTGCTTATCTCTCCTGAAATTGAATTGTGTGACTTTATTTTTTAAAGATTTGTTTGCTTATGCATACAAGAACTGGGGTACAGGCCAGAGATGTGGGGGTGAGAGGATTCACCAGAGACAGAGTAGGGAGCAGGACAGGCAGATCAACTGAAATACACTGCCGAGGGGAGCAGTGGGCCATACAGGAGAGATCTGCTGTGTCATGTGGGTCAGCTCCCTGGCTAGGGATCAGCTGGTGTTGCAGTGGCTTCACTTCATAGTGCTACAATTTAACCTGTTGTGCCACCAGGGAGGACCTGTTTTGTGTGATTTTTACATATGTGTGTATAGATATGGTATATATACACATGTATATACATTTATTGTAACACATATATATTTTTTAATTTTGAATTTAAAACACACCCAGTTCTCTCAACTTGAAACCACCTGAATCCTTTATCATGTTCTGTAGTTTAATTACCCACATCTCAGACTGAAAACAGAAGCAAAACAACAAATAACCCCCCACACTTTACATGGAACTGATTATGTTAATGAAACAAAAGTTGTCACATGTTGACAGTTCATTTAACAAGCAGGATGCATGTACAAATACTGGTCCAGCACTGTTGATGTGTTCTGTGAACGGGGAAGAAGGAAACACATCTGCAATGACTAAGTGACACAAAATTAAAACACAAGAGTCAAACTCTCCTGGGGAGTTGAGTGAAGGGTGCTCATCAGCCTCAGTTCCGAGGAGCAAGGAACTAATATCTGCCCAGTGCCTGATCCACTTCCAGCAATGTCATGCATTTGCTCATGATAATTTTTCAGAAAACAAGGGGCTCAGTACGCTACCCAAAGTCCTGATGAGGAAACGGAAATGAAGCGACTCTCCCTGCAGAGCTCGGACTATGTCTGATTACACAGTACCATCTCCTTTCCTGCAGAGATGGCGACACTTGAGCTGGCCATCAGGTAGTATTGGGGTGCAGGTCTGTGTACTTAGAAAATTAAGATTCAACTGAAGCATGTGATGAAGGGAGGTTATTTTAGGCGTAGGTATCAGCACAAACAGCTTAACCATGAACTTGAGCCCAGAGCTGTAGATAGTTTAGATTGGCCTAATGGATGTTTCTAATCAAGCAATGGATGTTTGCTTGTTGTTTAGATTTTGCTTCCTTCTTTTTAAATTTTAATATTCCATTAATTTAGCGACACCACTGATTTAAAGATGTCATGTAATATTCCAAGAACATTGCTTTTTTTATACCTTTACCTTTTGTTGAACATTTTGGTACAGATCTTTTTAAAAATGTAGCTATGTCTTTAATGATTAATATTTAACAATTTCTTGCACTCTTAAAACTTTTTAGGATATGATTTTCTATTTGTTTTTGCATAGAAGAAATGGGGTGTAGACCAGGGGTGTGTGGGGAGTGCGGGAAGAGGATTCACCAGAGACAGAGCAGGGAACAGAACAGGCAAATTTACTGAAATACACTGCTGAGGGGAGCAGCAGGCGAGACAGGAGAGTTCTGCTGTGCCATAGAATAGATAGGTCAGTTCCCTGGCTGGGGAATGAACTCAGGTGGTAGAAGTGATAGCGCTGAGACTTAACCCCTAGACTATGATTTTCTTTCTTTCTTTTTTAAGATTTATATATTTATACATACAAGAACTGGGGTGCAGGCCAGAGGTGAGGGGGTAAGAAGATTCACCAGAGACAGAGCGGGCAGCACAACAGGTGGATCAACGAAGTACACTGCTGAGGGGAGCAGCGGGACAAGACAGGAGAGGTCTGCAGCGCCATGTGGGTCACCTCCGGGGCGGGGGATGGAACTAGCACTGAAACAGCTGCGGCCAGCTTGCAGCGCTGCCATCTAACCCATTGTGCCCAGGGAGGGCCCGGCTATGATTTTCAAAGTCATCACAGTAGACAGCCCAAGTGTCTGATTTGGAAAGATGTTCACTGAGGCTTTCAGTTCAGGCCTCTGTGGCAGTGAGAGGATGGTGCTGACGCGGAGGCTTTGGCATCTTTCCACTGGAAAACCTGTCCTGCTCAAGGAAAGCTTGTCCTTCATGTATCTATAGTCTCTTGCCAGTTTGTGAATAATGTCATTTCCAGTTTACTTCCCTCTTTTCTGAGCTAGTGACCCAGATATATTTGGTTCTGATGGCTGCACATGTTAGGCAGTCATGTCTCCATGTCACTGTAACTGGAAAGAGTGAGGAGAAAACCACAAGCTGCCTGAAAACGGGGAGAAGACAATAGCACTCTCACACAGTTGACTTAATTCAAACCAGGTGTGTGTTGGTGACTGAAACACCCCAGTTAGCAGAAATAATGGAGGTCTACTCATGTTAGCCCTTGGCTCGAAACTGCAGTAAACTCTCCCACCACTAGATGGCAATCCTGTTTTAAAGTAGATTATTTTTCAAGAAATCATGCTGCTCACAGCAGAAAGTAAAGGCTCTCCCTGGTGGCTCAGCGGTTAAAGCGGGCAGCACAGCAAATTAACTGCAGCTGCTGCAGTGCAAGTTCCATCCCCAGCCCCAGAGCTGACCCACATGGCGCAGCAGACCTCTTCTACCTCACCCGCTGCTCCCCTCAGCAGTGTGGGTCTGCCTGTTCTGCTCCCCACTCTGTCTCTGGTCAGTCCTCTCACAGCCCCCTACACCTCTGGCCTGTACCCCAGTTCTGTATGAATAAATAAATCTTAAAAAAAAAAATCAATCTTAAAAAAAGAAAAAGAAATCAAAACAGAAAGTAAAAATGAACTGTTTCCACTCCATCAAGTGGACCCCAAAAAAAGTCTTAAAACTTTTATATTAATGGATGTGGGAAAGCAGGAAGTTTCAGACACCCTTGCTGGAGAGTAACTTGATATTACTGCTTTTTTTTTAAGGTGGATTTTTTTTTAAAGATTTATTTACTTATTCATACGAACTGGGGTACAGGCCAGAGGTGCAGGGACGGTGAGAGGATTCACCAGAAACAGAGTGAGGAGCATAACAGGGCGACTGACAAAGTCCACCACTGAGGGGAGCAGTGGGCGGGTCAGGAGAGGTCTGCCATGCTATGCAGGTCACCTCCGGGACCAGTTACTGAACTTGCACTGAGGCGGCTGTGGCTAGCTTGCAGTGCTGAGTCCTAACCCGTTTTACCACCAGGGAGGGCCCGATATTACTGTTTTGAAGAGGAATGTGGCAGCACTAGTCAGTCTGTGAGTGTCCTATGTCCCAGAAAACACCTCTACTTTTGATCAGCTGATAATGATAAAGATGGTTGACATTTATTTTGTTCCCACTGTATGCCAGGAACTGTTGTAAGTGCCTACCTCACTTAAACCTCACAATTCTAAGAAACAGGTGCTATTTTTTCCTCCACAATTTATAAATGAGGAAATCAGGCAAAAGAGTTCAGGTAACTTGTCTAAAGACACAGAACTAAGAGGCAAGGCCATGGTCCACATTCTGCTTCCACCATGTTGCATGTGCTTAGTGTGCACAGCACAGGGTGTTCATTGCAGCACTGTCTACAGTAGCAAAAACACTGTTAGCCCTGGCAAGCCTTGCAAGACAATTAAGCATGAGGCAATACTGAAGAGCTGTCAAAGGCAGTTAGAAGTGGTCAACCTCACTGGATTTTATGCCAGGGAGGGACCCACATGGTGCAGTAGAACTCTCCTGCCTGCCTGCTGCTCCCCTCAGCAGGGTATTTCAGTCAAACTACCTGTTCAGTTCCCCACTTTGTCCTTGGTGAATCGCCTTACCCTCTGTCCCCCACCCCACACCTCTGACATACACTCCAATTCTTGTATGCTTAAATAAATAAATCTTTAAAAAAAATGTTGAGACAAAGCAAGTAAAAACTAAAAAGACAGTAAAACTGTATTTTATTCATGGGAGACAGCAAGAATAGTAAGTCTATGAAAGGATAGGCTAGGTAGACTAAATTTATGATGCCTTGGAAAGAGGGAAATGGTACTAGGGGAAAAAAGCTTTTTAAGTTTATCTGTAATGTTCTGTTATTTTACCACTCTCCCTACCTACCTACTTCTTGAACAACAAGGAAAGAACTCAAACCCTGAATTAAGCGAGAACATTTAGGTCACAAGTACATTCCTCAAACCTGATAACTGTATTGTCAAGACCACAGATAAGCTTTTTGTTCAAGCAGGGATATCTCCCCAGTGACTCTCTTTAGCTCCTTTCTATAGTATTAATAATTTAAGAGGTTTAGTAGGGGATACTTTTAGCTTCAGCACATTTCTTTGCTGAGATTGGAAGGAAAGGTGGGGAGAGAGCAAGGAGAGTCAGGGCTTTTACTTAGGATTGACTGATTTAGGTGTTTTGAGGACACAGGTTAAAAACAACTGAAGTGTATCTTTGAAAACTTCCAACTCTTCCCTAGTTCAGGTGTATTTTTATGGGGGTAGGGGAGGCTGTAATCAAATTTAATTGCTAAGGTCGTAAGATGCAGTGATTAAAACAAATTACCACTCTCCAATTCCTTTTAAAGCAGGTAGGCAATTTGGTTACCCAGAAACACAATAATTTATAACTAACCCACTTCCTGTATTTCCCAGGATTAACACAGATGAAACCATAGGTCCGATGTTGACAAATTTTTCTAAAACTCTCATAGGTTTATAGAGGTTAATGTTCTCAGATTAATATGGGATTAATAGCTCTGAGGGAGAGTCCAAGTCTGAGGAAGTTAAAAAATAGACTTTAAAAAAAATTGGAAATTGGGCCCCTCCCTGGTAACGCACCAGGTTAAAGCGCAATACTATGAAGCTAGCTAAAATCGTTTCAGCATGAGTTTGATCCCCAGCCAGGGAGGTGACCCACATGGCACAGCTGACCTCTCCTGCATGGCACACTGCACCCCTCATCAGTGTATTTCAATCTGCCTGTTCTGCTCTCCTCTCTGTGTCTGGTGGAATCCTCTCATCCCCCATACCTCTGGCCTGTATCCCAGTTCTTATATGCATAAATAAATAAATCTTTAAATAAAATAAATAAAAATACTTTAATTATCCTCAACTATAGAATTTCTTCTTATTGCAAATACTGTTCCATTTTATTGAATTGCCATATTTCCTCTCAAGAGGATTGAGACTTCTTTAATTGGTGAGATCAGAGCCTCAGGATTGCAATGAGCAATCAGTGTGCCCTTGTGTGATTTAGGGAAAGCTGCCCAGGACTTACTTTGTCAGCTTAAATAAATTGAGGCAAGCAAAATTAAGAGAATTTATTAAAGAAACAAGTGAGGACTCAGCCCAGAAACAAGCCTCCAGACAGCTCTGGGAAAGCTGCCCAAATTCTGAGCTTCCTGGTGAGGTTTACATGCAGTCATTTCAAGTTATTCCCATAGAGGCAAACAAAACGTGGGTAGGGGTCTGGCTAATGTGTCTACCTGGTATAATCTAGACGGAGGAAAACAAAGACAGTTGTTAAAATTTACCCTACATATTTAGAGACTTATCTTCCGGGACCTGGGTGTTCTAGAGATTTCATACACCTTGAAGCTTGTTTTTCTTTGAAGTTACTGATTTGCCAGAGGCAGCAGTTTTCAGACAGCCTTCCTGTGGATGCAGCCAGCTTGACCTGGCTCTTGGCTTACACCCCTTAGTTGAGACCAGGGCGAGGGGTACCCTCTTAATTGGTGATTTAACATCATTACTTTTCTCAGACAAACAGTCTTCCTTAGTCAGAATCTGAGGGCTTTTCATGAATTCTTCACACCACTGTTAGTTTGGGAAACTCTTGGTACAATGAGACAAGTTCAAGGTACATTTATGTTAATCCAGGACAATTGTACAGTGGAAGTCTTGCTGAATCTAGTCTCCTAAACTCTACGATGAGACTTATTAGCATAATGTGACAAAATCTGCTGGTATAACTTTTTTTAAATCTCATTTGACATTTGTCCTGACAACTTGGCACCCCTTAGTTGAGACCAGGAAGAGGGGTTCCCTCTTAATTGTTGATTTAAAAAAAAGATTTATTTATTTATTCATACAGAACTGGGGTACAGGCCAGAGGAGCAGGGGCAATTGAGATGATTCACCAGACACAGAGAAGGGAACAGAAAAGGCAGATTGATGAAGTACACTTCTGAGGGAAGCAGTGGAGAGACAGGGCTGCTGCTCCATGTGGGTCACATCCCGGGTCAGGGATCCAATGCTCACTGAAGGGGCTGTGGTTGGCTTGCAGTGCTGCGTCCTAACCCCTAACCTGTTGCACCACCAGGGAGGGCAAACATTAAATTTTAATTATAAGTCCTTATAACAATTCATTTGATTTTGACCATACATGAAGTTCCTTTCTTAAGATTCATTTCCCACAGGGCCCTCCCTAGTGGCGCAGCGAGATAGGACGCAGCACTGTCAGCTAGCAGCAGCCGTTACAGTGCGAGTTCCATCCCCAACCCCGGAGGTGATCCACATGGTGCAGCAGATCTCTCCTGACTTGCCCGCTGCTCCCCTCAGCAGTGTACTTCATTGATCTACCTGTTCTGCTCCCCACTCTGTCTCACCACCCCCGCCTCTCTGGCTTGTACCCCAGTTCTGTATGAATAAATAAATAAATCTTTAAAAAAAAAAGATTCACTTCCCATATTTCCATAAACCTCTGCCACTTTCTATGGCTTGCTGTATTTGGTCTTTTTTTGGCCCTACTTTTTATTTATTTTGAAGCAAAAGTATACTGTTTTTCTTTAGCAAAAGAAAACCCATGTTCCTCATCCTTCCTCATCCAAAAACATTCTCTTTTCCTCATCTACTTGTCATATATATATATTTTCACTTTTTTAGAATCCTTAATTTTAAATGAAAGCTAAAAATCAAGGGAGAGTCTTTAGCAGTCTGTATTTTCTTTTTAATGGTTTCAATTATTTCTCTCTTTCTTTGTTTTCTGTGGGCAGTGTGTTGGTTGTTACCCTGGGTGATTACATCTCAAAAACAGATTACGTTTGCAACTTCAAGGGGCAGAGGGATAATGCAAGCTGTCCTAAGAATTTTGAAATTTTTTAATTATTATCAGAAGTCATAAGGCAATTGCTATTTAAATTTTTCTCTTTCCCAGGGATTTTACCTCTTAGTATTTTAATAAGGCTTTGTCATACTGTTTGGATCTTAATTTACAATTTGTTTCCCACCTTTGTAAAAATAGAATACCTAGGACTCCAACTCTCTTTAAATCTTAAGCTGATTTTTAAAATTTGTGTTATTCATAATTATTTGGTTGCTTTCTAACACTGTTAACAAAAGGTTATTTTAAAAAACAAAACAAACAGGCATGGAGGGCCTCTCTGGTGCACAGGGGTTAAGTCTCAGTGCTATGAAGCTATCTGAAGCCTCTGTGGCATGAGTGGGATCCCCTGGCAGATAGCCAACACACATGGCGCAGCAGACTTCTCCTGGCTTGTCCGCTGCTCCCCTCTGCAGTGGATTTCAGTTGATCTGCCTGTTCTGCTCCCAACTCCATCTCCGGTGATACCCACTCATCTCCCCCCATACCTCTGGCTTACATCTCAGCTCTTGTATGCATACGTTGGTAAAAGAAATCTTAAAAACAACAAGTAGGTCTAAAAACTTGGAGGCAAACCATAGGTCTGAGGCATACATCAAGGGAGAGGGAGCAAGAGAAGTCAAAACGGGAGGGAAGACCACAGGGACTATCCTGCTGGTTCATGGATGTGGTGATGGGGGAGAATTACAATCAAACATTGTGTTACAATAAACAATGATGTAAGAAAATAACACAAAAAAGGTCTAAATTGTGTTTCTTTAAAGGACTGAAAACATTTAAAAATGTTGAGAAAATTTTTTTGGAAAAAAAATCTCTTCTGCCTTTTGTCATTTTAACTGATCCTTTTTAATCATTTTATCATGATCATATCTTTTCTTCATGCACACATACCAATGATACTTCTTTTTCTTTTACCCTCTTTCAGTAACTGCCCAAGAGTTCATGATATAATGTACAATTAATCTAAATCTACTATTAAATAATATAACATTGTCTCACAGATAGTGCAGGTATCTTCTAACAAAATATTTCTAATTCTTTTCTGCTGTTACATTAACATCTATAGCAATTGTGATTAATTTTACATAAATTATCAAATGTATTGCTGCTATTACTCCTTTGAACAAACTATTATCTGTTAAGTAAAATACGATTTATTATCTAACAATTAATAATAATAAAGATTTAAAATTTATCCTCACTAATTCATTCTCTAATTTTCTTTTTTAAAATAAAATGTAAATCCACATTTCTGACCTATAACACTCTCTCTGAAGAATTTTTTTGACATTTCTTTCAAGGCAGGTCTAGTAACAACAAATTCCCTAGATTTTTGTTTGATAAAATCTTCTATCTCCTTTACTTTTCTTTCTTCTTTTACTCTTCCACCAAACACCCACACTGATACCCCATCTTCCTCCCTCCCCCACTTGCTCTAGCCTTTTCCCTTATTCCCTCTGATAAGCATTATTTTCTTTTTGCCTACTTCAAGTTATATTCCTTCTATTATTTGCATATATTTTTTCAGTGTTTCACAGATGAATAAAATCATCCTCTTTTGTTTGATTTCACTAAACAATCAACTCAGAGTCCATCCATTTTGTGCCAAATGCCATTTCATTTTTTTCTTCACAGATATGTAATATTTCACTTAAGACATTTTCCCCTTAATTTATTCATTCATCTACTGAAGGGCACTTGGATTGGTTCCATATCTGGTGATTATGAACAATGTTATGTACACAGGGGAAGATAAAGCTTTTCATATTATTTGGACAAATAACTAGTAGAAGTTTTGCTGGGTCATAAGGAATTTCCATGATTTTATTGAGAAATCTCCATATCCTTTTCATTTCCATCAACAGTGGTTGAGAGTTCCTGTTTCCCCACAATCTTGCCAACATTTGTTAATTCCATTCTTTTCTATATATGAGCTGTTCTCACAGGATTAAGGTGGTATTTCAATGAAGTTTTAATTTGCATTTCTCTTATATGTGATGTTGAACATTTTACTCCATGTATCTGTAGGCCATCTGAAATTTTTAGAAAAGTATTCTTTTAACCTTTTAACTCAAGCTTTAGCCTCTAATTGGGCAATTACCTGCAGCAGAGGATAGCCCATTGAGAGATCATTCATCTCCCCTCCCTGCCATAGAGAAGTTTTATTTCAGGTAGCTGCAAGATGAGCACTTTTTTTTTCCCCCCACATTATTCCCCACATCTTAAAGTTCTAATGAGGCTTTGCTATGTTCCGTCATGTATACAGTTCAGATAGTCAAAACAACATACCATACACGCCATACTTTTGTTCAAGGCTCTATCCTTGAAGTAACTTCTAAGAGAGTCATTTTACGTGGGTGGAGAGGAGAATAGGATCAAAACTGGGCCAGGAAGAGTGCACAGGACTATGGAGATAGCACATGAGTGAACTAGAGGTAGGAAGT
>NW_004567123.1:6178614-6179603 GCF_000260355.1 Condylura cristata
AAGTTACTGATTTGCCAGAGGCAGCAGTTTTCAGACAGCCTTCCTGTGGATGCAGCCAGCTTGACCTGGCTCTTGGCTTACACCCCTTAGTTGAGGAGTCCCTTCTTATGTGTCGATTTCAGTTAACAGCATTACTTTTCTCAGATTAACTAAATCTTCTTTAGTCAGAATCTGAGGATCTTTCATGAACTCTTCACACTGTTAGCTTGGGAGACTCTTGGTAGACAAGTCCAATGTGCATTTTTACAAACACGACAACTGTGTACTATTTAGTCTTGCTGAGTCTTGTCTCCCAGACTTCAGAGTGAGGCTTGTTAACACAGTGTGGTAAACCCCCCTCACTTGATGTTTGACTGGAAACTACAGGTTATAGAAAAATGTGCTACTTAAGAGAAATACAGATATACCAAGTCAACAAAAGGTCCCAAACCTCTCCTCTCCTATCTCTTTGCCAGTTAACGGTTACTGAAGATACCTCCTTCTTGTAAGCATTTACATGGAACACATACCAAAGCTACTGGGCCAGAAGAACAATTCTAAATTGAGACTAAATCTAAATAACTTCCAAGTTTATGAAACTTTCCTATGAACACACAAATATGAATAAAAAGAAACAAAACCAAAAGCCTCATTACTTTACTCACATTTTTTATTTTATTTCTTAATGGCTAGTGGAAAAAAATGATTGAACACCCTATTATTATTTTTTTAGCCTATTCTTTATTTCTTTTTATTTTAATATAATAGCTTATTTATACATCATTTTGTGCCTTTTTCCATCTTAGTTGTAACCCCCATGGGCTTCCCATCACCAAATCACCTGTGTGCTATCACCATAGTCCAGTGCTCTCTCCCCACTCCATTTTTTATCCCATTCCCTACTCTACCCCTGGTAAAATGTCTCTAGTATATATTTTGAACACCCTATTATTTTAAGAAAGAAACTATGACTTAAATGCAAACCCTCTCCAAAATATAGTGACATCTTC
>NW_004567123.1:6181318-6182905 GCF_000260355.1 Condylura cristata
AAAAAATAGTCATTGTAAATTGTTTACACAAAAAGTTTTTAGTAAGCTGAGTCGCAGTGTCCTTACCTGAAAGTTATAGTTGGTATCATAGTTTATGGCACCCATGTATGCCACAACTTGCAGTGGATTGTCAAAAGTATTTCGGATATGTGGTTTTGGTTTCTCCGACGTCTTCCAATCAATAACACATAGCTTGCCCCTAAAGGGAAACCAAAGGTTGTTTTTGTAACAGTTCAAATAAAAAACTATTATGTTAAGCCTTAGTAGATTTACGTACTGTTTACACCTCGTGACCCAATGATTGCTGCTTCTATTCTCCACTTTACAAACAGACAGCTCCCCTGAGCTTACCTTCTTAGTGTTACTTAAGTGTGATGTTCTAATCCCTGTGAGCTCTTTTTTCAGTTCAATAATGAGCCCGTTGGGGAACAACTGAAAATACAATCACTAGAGCTACAGGTTCAGGCCTATGTGGGAGTGTTAGGAATATTTTGTGAATTTATTTTTTAATTTAATTAAAAATATATTTTATTTATCTATTCATACAAGAACTGGGGTGTAGGCCAGGGGTGTGGGGGTAGGAGGTGGTGAGAGGATTCCCCAGAGACAGAGTGGGGAGCAAAACAGGCATATTTATTGAAATACACTGCTGAGGGGAGAGATGATCAAGACAGGAGAGGTCTGCTGTGCCATGGGGGTTAACTCTCTGGCCAGGGATCAAATTCATGTTACAGTGGCGGAGGCTGTGTCTTTAACCCCTGTGCCACCAGGAAGGCCCTTAATTTAAATTTTAACAGAGTCAGATTTCCCCCTTATCCTGTTGTATTGCTTACATGATTTTTTAAAAAAGGGTTATATACAGATTATATGTCTTTGGAAGAATATGCTAGAAAATGGCCATCTTAGTTACACTGAAATACTTTCACTTTAATGATTTACAAGGGTTATGTGTTCACCCTTATCGTCTGTACCAAACCTAGTCTTTCTGCTATTATATGGGTTTTGATTTCACAGAGGCAGCACCTTGAAGTGGGTGAAGTAGGGTGAAGACCATCTGTATTATCCTTCATTAATTCACCTCCCACACTTTGATGGAAACCATCGAATACTTACTTATACTCAGCTACACAATCCAGTAGACCTACATACTTTAAAGTCTCATGTTGAACAGCACTTTCAAGAGCTTGCACTCCACTGACATCTTTTAGAATATGTTGGACACTTTTAACATAGCCAAGTTCAAGGAGAGTTTCATCTCTTGCTTTTAAGTTTCCCTGGGGTGAAAGTATGCTTTCCAAGGCTTCATGGAACTGTTTCCCTTGTGAAAATATGTCTGAAAAGAAAATGAGAAAATGAAAAATAAAAAAAGAGAAAAAGCTCACAAAAAAGAAAATCTCGGGCCCTCTCTGGTGGCACAGCGGGTTAAAGCACAGCACTAAGAAGCTAAAGCCACATCAGTATGGGTTTGATACCCGCTCCAGAGGTGATCCACATGGCATGGCAGACCTCTCCTGACCTGCCCGCTGCTCCCCTTAGCAGTGTACTTCATCAGTTGGCCTGTTCTGCTCCCCACTGTCTCTGGTGAAT
>NW_004567123.1:6183125-6184324 GCF_000260355.1 Condylura cristata
ACTTTTGCAAATGCAAAGAATCAGAATACTGTGTGCAATAAAATAGATATAAAGGAAGTATTTCTAATTAAACTAGAGCTAGAATTGGTCATGTGATACTAGTAAAGGACCACACCTAACTTATTGTGCTGTGAATTTAAGTTACTAAGTTATATATTCTAACTGGTTTTAACAAGTAATTATTAGAAACTTAAGGAACTGCCATTCTTTTTATAAGCAAAATTTAATTATGAACATTAAGTGAGAGAATCTCTTTATTAACAGGTTTAGTCACTCAAAAGGAGTGAAAATCAAGGTGATAACAAATGGAAAACAAGGAATTGGATGTTGTGGGACATAGGAGTGACCAGAAGAAAAAAGTTCTTTTGCACTCCACCCCCCGCCAAGACAGCTGTTCTGTCCTGAACTTTTCCCTCCTATACTTTTAAGAAAAGAAAAATAGATGTAAGATGTAAGAAATACTGAAAAACATATTCACTTGACCCTTGGTAAGGAAAATAAGAAAAGAGGGGGAGTGGTGTGTTAAGCATGGACCTGCACTTTCAAATATTACCTTTGAAACACAGTAACTCTGCAAGATAAGGATCATTACTCCATTTCAATGAATGAGGCCTACACAGGCTGTTAATTTGCCCCAAAGCAAAACAAGCAGCCTGGCACCAAAGTCTATGTTTATTCCCATCTACCACAAACCAGAGCAATGGGGCAAAAGACTAGCCATCATTTAGACATACACAGAAATACAGCAGGAAATAGACATGCTTGGAAATAGATATGAAAAATGAAGAAAATAATCTCACTTAGAGAGGTAATATCAAAACCCATTACATTTGCTAAGTTTTTTTTTTTTTTAAGAAAGATTTTTCTCACTTCTTGGAAATCACTTGGAGAGTGAAATGAAATTCAACTGGAAAGTTGGGGAAGGCTCTGCCATCAAGGTGAACTGTGGGGATTGGGAAAGTATGCCTGTGTACCATTTTTGCAAGTCAGGGACACCACCATCCCCTTCTGGAACTGAGAAGAGAGAGGGATGGCCCTGCAAAGGTGGGCAGGAAAGCAAGGCTGCTGCAAGTCCTGTTCCTCTGTTTTGGAGCTGAGTACATACAGAGGGAGGGGATCTCCAGGGACAGCACCATCAACATATCTACAGCATTACTACCCTTGTGGAGTCTGGCCACCAGTTCCTGACATCCCAGAAA
>NW_004567123.1:6184958-6196146 GCF_000260355.1 Condylura cristata
CGAAAGACATATTTTCATACAAGCAGCTAGAAGAACACCAAATTACCACAGTGAAAGGAAATCTACAGTAAGCCACATAATAGTGAAGCTTCCAAGAGTCCAAGACAAGGAAAAAAAATGAAGCTGATGACAGGGAAGAAACAGATAATCCATAAAGGAAAACCAATTAGGCTGACCTCAGACTTCTCTGAAGTAAAACGATGGGCAAGAAGAGACTGGAATGACATATTCAACAAACTCCAAGTCAACAAATACTAACCAAGAATACTTTACCCTGCAAAGCTCTCTTTCCTTTATGAAGTTAAAAAGGATCTTCTTAGACAAACTATTTCCAGAAATTCATTACTACTAAACTTCCACTCCAAAAAATACTACAAGAAGTCCTAAAGCCAAAAACAACAGAGAAATGAATAAGAACAGAATAAGGCAAGGAAGAAAAATCACAAAAAGACAAATACAGATGGCAACATATCACTAAGCTCATCAATAAAAAGAGACAGAGCAGCAAGCTGGACTAAAAAACAAAATCCAACCTTCTGTTGTCTCCAGGAAACACACTTAAGGAAAACATAACTATATAACTACAAAAGATAAACACAAACTGAAAGTAAAAGGTTGGAAAACAGTCCTACAAGCATAATGGGACAAATAAGAAGGCAGGAACAGCTATATTTATATCAGATGAAATAGATTTCAAACTTAAAATGTTAAAAAGAGACATTGAGGGACACTGCATTATGATTAAAGGGAAATACATCAGGAAGACATAACACTCATCAACATATACTCACCAAATGAAGGTGCACCAAAATATATGACAATTATCACCTCGGAAAACAGACATTAGAGAAAATACATATATAGTAGGAAACTTCAACACCCCATGTTGTCCACCCAATGTACAGATCAATGAGACAAAAAATAAACCAGGACTCTAGAGCCCTAAAGAAAGACCTAGACATTGTGGGCTGAACAGATAGCTACAGGACACTGTACCCCCAAAAATAATGAGTATACATTTTTCTCAAGTGCCCATGATCATTCTCCAGAATTGGAGAATGTACTGGACTCCAGAACATCAACAGATACATTAACATCAAAATCATTCCAACAATCTTCTCTGATCATAAAGGCATCAAACTAGAAATAAATCATGAAAAGAAAGGAACACTCCCATTTCATGGAGACTGAAACCCCTCTACTGACTACCACTGAACTAAAAAGGAACTCAAAGAAGAAATTAAAATACTTTGAGTTGAATGACAATGAGGACACCACTTTCCAGAACGTATGAGACATAGCAAAAGCAGTCGTAAGAGGAGAATATAGAGCAACACAAGCTCACATCAAGAAACAAGAAAGAACTCAAAGAAACAACCTAATCTCTTATCTCACAGAACTAGGAAAAGAACATAAAAACCCAAAAACCAGTAGAAGGCAAATAATAAAAATCAAATAGAAATTAAAAAACAATCCAAAAGATCACTGAAACCAAAAACAAAATAGACAAACCTCTAGCCAGGTTCACAAAGAAAAAATGGGAGAAAATACAAATAAATAGGATCATGAATAAAAGAAGAGAATTATGACAGACTCAGCAGAAATCAAAATAATTAGAGATTACCACAAATATTTATATGCACATAAATTCAATGATCTAGAAGAGATGGACAAATTCCTAGAATGATATAATAATCCAAAAGTGATAGAACACCTAAACAGACCAATTACAAGAATCGAAGTTGAAACAGTAATCAAAACATTCCCCAGAAACAAAAGCCCAGGACCAGATGGCTTTACAAATAGTTCTACCAAATGTTCAGAAATGAACTAGTGCCTATCCTACACAAACTTTCAAAAAAATTGAGAAAGAAGGAATATTACCAAATACCTCCTATGATGCCAACATTACACTAATACCAAACCAATCAAAGACAACACATACAAAAAGAAAACTACTGGCCAATATGCCTATTGTATGCTGATGTGACAATCCTCAATAAAATCCTTGCCAACAAAATCCAACAATGCATCAAAAGGATAAAGACCACAATCAAGTGGGATTTATTTCAGGGGCACAAAGATGCTTCAACATCTGAAACTCAATTTATGTATTGTAACCCAACACATTAGCAAAGAGAAAAATGAAAACCATACGATCATATCAATAGATCCCAGTTCAGTAAAGTAGTTAAGATAAAATCAACACAAAAATCAGTAGCATTCCTATATGCAAACAATCAATCTGAAGAAGTCAAGGAAACAATCCCTTATATAATGAAACAAAGTATTAAATACTTGGAATAAACCAACTAAAGAAGTAAAGAACCCATACAAAGAAAATTATAAAACACTGTTAAAAGAAGAAGACATAAATATGGAAAGACATCCCCTATGGATTGAAGAATTAACATCAAAATGGCCATCCTACGAATAGCAATTTACAGATTCAATACATTGAATATACATATCAATGACATTCTTCAGAGAAATAAAACAAATACTGACAAAACTCATATGGAGCCACAAAAAACTTCAAATAGCAAAGCTCTCCTGACTGAAACAAAGAATGGAGGTATTATATTCTCAGACTTCAAACTATACTCCAAGATCATAATAATAAAAACGGTATGGTTCTTGAACAAAAACTGACACACAACCAATGGAACCACATAGAAAGTCCAGAAATAAGGCCACACATATATAGATAAATAATCCCTGACAAAGGAGCAAAGAATATACAACGCAACAAGGACAGTTTGTTTAATAAATGTTTCTGGGAAAATTGGACCACCAAATGTAAAGGAATGAAACTAGACAACTACTTTACACCACACACAAATAATCAACTAAAAATTGATAAAAGATCTGAATTTAAGACCTGAAATCATAAAATATATAGAAGAAAATATATGTAAAACACTACATGACATACATCTCAGTAACATCTTTCTGACTCACCCCCCCCCCAAAGCAAAGAAAGAGAAGGAAAAGATAAACAGCTGCGTTTACATCAAAACTAAAAAGCTTCTGTATAGCAAAAGAGACATTTACCAAAACAAAGAACAAAACTTACTTATTGGCAGAATAGTTTTGCCCATACAACTGATAAGGGACTGATCACAAAGATACACAAAGAATTCACATGATTCAACATAAACAAAGTAAACAATCCACTTAAAAAATGGGCAGACACAAAAGTAAATGACTGGATTAAAAAGCTGTGATATATACACCCAGTGGAATATTACTCAGCAATCAAAAAGATAAACACACACCTTTTGCAGGAATATGGATGGAGCTGGAGAGGATCATGCTTAGTGAAATAAGCCAGAAAGAAAAGGAAAAATACCAGATGGTTTCACTCAAAGCAGGAGTATAAGGACCAGGGGAAAAAATAATAATAATGAACAACTATATACCAGAGACATTTTACAGGGGTGGAGTGGGGAATGGGATCAAAAAAGGGGTGGGGGAAGAGTGCACTGTACTATGTTGATGGCACAGTGGTGATTTGGAGATGGGAAGTCCACGAAGATTAAAACTGAGATGGAAAAAGGCACAAATGATGTAAAAATAAACTATCACAAAATGATGTAAAAATAAACTATTACATTTCCTTCTAAGAGGAAATGCAAATGACCAACAGGCATATGAAAAAATGTTTACATCCCTCATAATCAGGAAACTGCAAATCAAAACCACAATGAGAAATCACTGTACACCAATAAGAAAGGTACATATTAAAAAAATAAGCAATACTCAAAAATGTTGGTGATGATGTGGTGAAAAAGGAACTCTGCTACACTGGGGTGGGAATGCAAACTGGTCCAACCATGATGGAAAGCTGGCTGGAAGATCCTCAGACTTCTAAAAATGGACCCAGCATTTCCAGTCCTAGAGATCTCCCCAAATGACACAAAAACACTAGTTCAAAAGAATAGATGTGCCCTTTGTTTATTGTAGCACTATTTGTAATAGGTAAGATTTGAAAACAACCCAAATGCCCAAAAATAGATGACTGGATCAAGATGATGTGGTACACAGATAGAATGGAATACTATTCAACAATCAAAAAAGATAAAACTAACACCACTCACAGCAACATGTATGGGGCTAGAAGGGATTATGCTTAGTGAAACTGTCAGAAGGAAAAAGAAAAATATTGAATGGATATAAGGGAACCAAAAAAGGGATCAAGGAAAAAAATAACAAAAAACATAAAACCAAAAATAAACAGGCAACTATAAAGCAGACATTCTTCAGGGGAAAGAGAAGGATCAAAACAAGGGCAAGAAGAGCACTAGGGACTGTGGTGATGGTGCATGGATGAACTGGTGGTAGAAATTTTATGGTGGACTACCCCTGATAAAAGAAAGCAAACACCATACAAAAATGAACAATGATGTAATAATGTATATAAGTAAACAAGGCATTAAAAGAGAACAAAAAAAGAAATTCAGCTAGGAACTAATTTATACTGATAGGTGTTAGGGAGGAAGGGACGGAATCATACCTAGTATAGCAATCAGCATATACACACATAGTATAGGTTACATGAAAACTACATGTGATTAATATCTAGTTTCTTTGGGTTAAAAGTCTTGTTTTAAACTGAGAGTCCTACCCCAACAATGCCCAAAGTGTTAGACACTGACGCTATCAGAAAAACAGGATGTTTTTCCCAGGGCCAGGAAAACAGGATATACCTAAGTCAAGATGACCAGTAAGGCGACAATAAACTCTGGGCATGATGAAGACTGGGGCACCAACCTTGACAGGGAGTTGTGTGGGAGGGTCACTCCAGCTGTCTTTGCTATGTTCACTAGAAAATGGCCAGCTTGAGATGCCAAGAAAGTTTTTGGGGTAAAATAACCCCGTCTCTCATTAAAGTGCATATTACAGATTCAATTCCTGTCTCCTTTCGATTGGCTTCAACAAATAAAAGCCTACAAGAAATTTAGGACTGATGGAATTAAAACTTAGGGGAAAGAAATATAAGTATTCACCTTAAAGACTGCCTTGATGAAGCAGATCACAAACATGTTTAAAACAGGAAACAAAAAGCTTTATCAACTGCCAAGCAAACAGACAATTCATTCTTCAATGCAGATTGCATCCCCCCCTCCCCTGTACCGTCCCCCAACCCCCAACCCTTCTTCACATATAACAGGCCAAGAACATGGGAATCATTATGGGAGTCCCTACATGCAAGGCTCAGAACATAAATTAGATTCAATTTGCCAAAATATATTTTAGAAGGTTCAAGACTTATTACGGATAGCATTAAAGGAATGAAGGTGAAATGTTTTCAACTCCCAGTATAAAAGACAAAGCTCATTAAAAAAGAAATTTCTTGAGTCTCCAATATTGGGGCTTGTAGAACTGGCAGAAATCAAAAAACTGAATAAGCTTCTGCCCTTTCCACTGTGATCATTTTAATCAAGAGTCAAGTCAGACAGTCTTATCCTCAGCCATGTTCAAAAGGTACATGGATGCCTGGGAAAAAAAAGGCTGCCTCTCCTGTCAATCAATTTAGTGAATTATGAAATGTTTTTTCTTTTTTCCTTCCCCTTTTTTGGTGGGAGTAGGGTGGGGCTGGGGGTTTGGAGTGCTGGGAGGATGCTAATATCATGGAAAAAAACCTCATGGAAAAAAAAGGCTTTTCATATTTTTTAAGATTGATCCTGGGTTGAGAGCTATATCGGAATAGCACAATACACTTTAAACTAAAAATAAGAGTGAATGTATTCCACTGTGGATGTATGAAGTGTCCTCTGGGAAGTGAGGGACTATCAATGTAAAACTCAGTTTTAACAAAAGACAGTTATGTAATGCTGATAGGAACCAGCTGATTTCCCCATGCCAATGGTTTTTCCTTTCATCTTGCTTTTGAATGGAATATGTTTTAAGGAAACTATTCTCTTTACTTGTCTAAGAAGTTAGTAAATTGAAGACTAACGTTCATTTCAGTTCCTAGTCAAGAGTATCTGATTACCTGAATTTACCATGATCTAAGAACAGATCATGTTTTGGCTTTATTGCTAGAATCTTTAAGTTTACCAGTATTAAATAGAGCAAGGGGTTTCTTGACAAGATTCTGAAGAGAATGCCCAGCAAACAATTACAACTTTTTTAATCAGGTGGCTGACTTTCCCATAATAATAAAAAAAGACAATTTAATACTTAAGTTGGTAACTTATAAAACTATGAACTTAATGCATAATTTAAAGTAATTATCTCCATGCACCCCTTTCATATGAGAAATGGAGATGATATATGTGCTTCTTTGTAATGAGGCTTGAGTTAATACATAAGTGTGCTACTTAACGCTAATTATCAGCATTTAAAGGTAGTTCCTTACTAGTTAAGATTAAAAAGGAAATTCATTTGACACTATTCTATATTTTAGAAAAGTTATAGAGAAAGTTACTTTTAGTGTATTCTGCAAAACCATCCTCTCCCAGTTCCAGAATCATTCGTTGTTTCCACCTCTCCAAATAGAAAATCTGTTCTGATGTCATGGTCTGCTGAAGGATCCGGGTCACACTTGGTATCATATTCTTTTGCAAAGGAATTTTCAAAGGAATTGTAGGATCACACGTTGCATTTGGTTTTATGCGTCTCTCTGGATTGAAGAGAGAAAACCAGTTCCGTGGAACACTTGCTTCCTCATCTTGCTTTGGCTGCTTACTCTTACTCACAGGTCCATAGAGTAAAGTATCTTCCTCAAACAATGATTCTGGAGTTTGAACAGGGCTTCTGAACGACAAGACAGACCTTACTAAATTAGAATATTTTTCTTGATTTACTTCTTCATAAGGGCTCACTTTTTTTTTCCGGTCACATAAGCAAGAGGAAGTGGAGAATCTCACACGGGGGTCTGGTTCTACCAAAAACCCCTTTGACCTGAGTTGCATGCAGATGGTCTGAAATGCTTTCATATTTAGATTTTTCTTTCACTTCCCTCTTCTCTACTTGCAATGCCAAAACCCTTTTAACTTTTGCTTTCCTATTAAAGAGAAAAGCGGTGTTAGATACCAAACTTCTTAAAAATTTGAATTATCTTTGTGAAAGCTTCATGGGCATTACACAGGGCGTTAAAATTGTATTCAAAAAGTTCTATCGATATGCTTGGACAAAGCTATTTGCAAAGACTCACCAGTACCAGAATGGCCCAGCACTTAGTAATATACGAAATAGTGGGCAGGCTTAAGAAATGCGAAGCCTAAGAAGTCAACTTGGCTTGTGTGAATCTAAGAACAGAACGCTGGCACCGGTCCCAAAGCGGTGTGGGTAGCCATAGTTAACAATGTCTCACAGAACCCTGAACACCAGGTTCTTGCTAAGTATTTTGTATGGAGAGTTCTCATTTAACACCTACAACCTCCAAAGTGGGTACTTGTGCGATCCGGTTTTACAAAGCGGGAAATCTTGCATTAGAGTTCGAGCTCCTAAGGGGCAGTCAGTAGAGCCCACCATGGTGGTCCCCAAAAGGCGGCCCCCCGCCCCCCACAAGTGGAAGTGGAACGGCTATGACTCCTCGGTTGTGAGTCAGGATTAGGGGACAGACGACGTAAGTAGAAGCCCAGCTCACTGCAGGGTTAGATACCTCGGAACCAGCAGGATTCTCTTAACTTCCAGGACGCCAACAACCTCTCGCGACCCGTACTTTCATGAGTCCCGCGCTTTGGTCTTGAGTTAGGCCCCGCCCAAGGCAAGCAATCCCAGCATGCCCTGCAGGGCGCTTGTACCGCCCTTACCCTGTCGTTCACCCTCAGCTGACAAGCTATCAATGGAGTTCTCTTGCCTCAGGCGGAAGCGCGGCTGCCTGAAATGCCCGCTTTGCTCTCACGATATCTTGCTTACGTCACAGATCGTCCGCCATCTTGGACTCGGGCTGAGTAATAAATTCCCCCGCAGGAGCACGCGCTCTTTCTTGAGACGCGCTTCGCTGGGAGGTTGTCTTGTTAGTCCTCTCAGCGTCGCGGTCCTGTGGTCGGCGGTTCCCGCGTGGCGCCGAGCAAGGGTAGGCCCCGCGTAGCTTCTTTGCCCGGCTCCAACATGGACGGCAGCGGGGTCGGGGGAGGCCGCTCTAGGGGAGCACGTGGCGCGCCGCTCGCCTTTCCCGGGGCTGCTGGGATGGTGGCGGAGTCCCGCGGCCTCCTGCCGCCATCGGGCAGGGAGGCCACTGGAGGCGGGGCCGCGGCCGCCCCTAAGAGGCGCCCCGACGGCGGCGGCCCAGCCTCTTCTTTCCTCGCACAGCCAGGCAGCTCCTGCTCGAGGCCCGCGTCGCCATGGCCGCGGTTCCCGAGTTGCTGCAGCAGCAGGAAGAGGACCGCAGCAAGGTGAGGCCCTTCCCGCCCTCAAGCTCTGGGACTCGAGGCCCCGCCGCTCTCTCACACTCGCAAATTCCTTCCCCCAGTCCTTGTGGCAGCATTGATGTTTCCCGGAGAAGCGTCCACACTCGTGGCGCACCCGTTCTTACCCCGAGCGCCTTCTGCCGGGTCTCCCGGTGGCGCACCCCGCGTTGCTGCGGGCGAGAGCAAGAGGAGCTCGGCGACATCCTGTAGCGCGCGGGTGTTGGGTGCCGAGCGCTCGCGCCACGCGTCTCGGCGGACACCCGAGGATGAATTAATTACATTGAAACTCCTCGGGACTGTCCTTCTCTTAGTGAACGAGAAGTCCCCTCCCGCGGGAAACCTTTTGGTTCTAATACTGGGGAGTTTGCATGCAGCCAGATCTGAGGCGTGTTCTTTACAACTGTAAATTCGAGGACACTGCGAGCGCTTTTTAATTTTTGGTTGGTGCAAGTACTTGAACTTGGACTTCACTCTGAAATACTGGTGTGACTTGTAACTTAGCTCAGTGCCTCAAGAGTTAAATCTTGAGGTCTGAAAGGTATGATTCTGTCAGGTCAACTTACCGTAGCACAGTGAGGTTTACAGAGGAGCCTCGGCTCTCGACTGGCCCGTTGAAGGCAGTTGTGGTCGGAACCCACAACGTTCTGTGCGGAACCTTCTACAGGAGAGTCCAGCAGAAAGTGAAAAGGCGCAGTCAAATTTAAGAAATCTAGAAGAACGGGATTTACTGCATCTGTTTAGAAATCGCCACCTTTGGTTGAGTTGGACTGAATTGTTGCAACAAAGTTACTGCTTTTTTGAAATATAACTAGGGTCTTGATGGTTGAAAGGTGGGAGGAATTGTTCTTGCACTAAAACGAAATGGGAATTGAAGTGATTATTTCTAAAAAACACTATAGAGGCACTTTTCTTTGTAGGGCTTTAATTAGTCGTTGAGTTGAAATTTTGATATTTTGATGATCCCCCCATTAAATTAGCTATTTAAAAGGATTCAGCTGTTGTAATTGACCTACAGTTACTACAATTTATTGTGACTGGTTTTTTGAATTACTCCCCACTGCTCCTCCAGCAAAACAATTTATGAAAGCTGTTTTCTACCTTCAGTTTTAGTGGCAACTGGGAAGAATTAAGTAGGATTTTTTACTTAACTAATTACAAAAACTGAAATAATAAAATACTACTCTGACACTTGGCTTCATTTTGCTTCCTACCCTGCTGTTGTGGTTTTTACAATTCACCAAAAGGGAGTTTGGAACAAGTGTGGAATAACAGGAGGTCAAGTCTTGGGCATAGGCTTGCTTTTCTTTATTAGTCAAATAAAGTACTTTCTACTTCAACAAAATATTTTAAGCGCAGACGTTTTTATTATTTGCTTTGGAATTTCCATAAGGATAGGGGTTCCTGGGTTTGCTCATGGATTTAGATACCAGTAGAAGTGGAGAACAGAATGGATTCTTCAAGACATTTTATTGCCAGTGCAGTGAAACTGAATGGAGCCTGTATCTGATAACTTGACGTTTATTTAGTCGAATCCTTTAATGCAAAAAGTTGGGTTTGTTTACCAGAAAACAATGTAGGGGACCAGATGCTTAATTGAACCAGTCTTCTATCAATGGGAAAGACTGTATTATACATTTTTACTTTTATGGTAGATTACTAGTGTTGTGCCCCCCTCCTGCTCTAGACTGGATAAAAGTTCTCAGTTGTCCCTAACTATGAGGAAATAATTGGAGATTATGGAGAAACTTGTTCTCGGAGTTAAGCTGCTCTGACCTCAAGTCATTTTGCTTTTAAGCTTTTCTGGTCTTACATTTGCCAAATGCAAGTAGCTAGGCATCATGCTTAGATGCCCCATTCACAGATTTCAGTGTGTAGTTCCCTGCTTTGAGTTTTCTTCCCCATTAGTCTAGCAAATATGACTAGTGTGGATGGAACCTGGTTGCCTCTAGGACTTTTTGTGGTTCTTAAATTGCTATGGAGCATAGTTGAATTAGGTGTAACACTTCTCTGCCTGATGGCATTACAACTTGGATTTAATGTCAGTAGTTGGTTACATGGGCTTTAAAGGGTATATGCCTTGTGCCACTTTAAATGGAGTCATTAATGTTTATTACTCTGGCAGATAATTATTAGCTGGTGTGTGAATTAGTACAGGATCAATCCTGAGCTTTCCCATTACTGAAGTAAATCCAGTTAGTAATTTCTGTGGATTGGAGTTTGTTTACTTTTAATGGCCCGAGTTTGTTTTTTTCTTAAGATTTGTTTTATTGAGGCACACACAGGAACTGGGTTATAGGCCAGCGGTGCAGAGGGTGAGAGGGAGGATACACCAGAGGCACAGTGGGGAGCAGAAGGGTCAGAGCTACTGGAACGCTGTGGAGAGGAGCAGCCATAGAGATTGGAGAGGTCTGCTGTGCCTTGTAGAGGGGAAGGGGAATTGAATTTATGCAGCAGTGGCTGGAGATAGCTTGATGGAGCTGCACCTCCATGGAGGCCCAATTTCATGTTTCTATTTTGAAATTCTGACTTAATAAAGCTGCCCAAGATTTAGTTCTGCATCGGTAGTTTGCACTCAGTGTCTTAAGATCCCCACTCAGCAGGTTTGCTCACATTTTTTGGGCAGGGGGAAGAAATTGATTGTCACGGAGGCTATTAAAGAATTTTAGATCTTGAAATCTCTATTAGGTGTGAGACCAAGTAAGTGACTAATGTCTAATGTAGAATTTGGATTTTAACCGGTTTCTCAGCCTGAGCAGTATTAACATTTTGACTTCATAATTTTCTTTTTCTTTTTTTCAGATTTATTTATTTATTTATTTACACAC
>NW_004567123.1:6196266-6202494 GCF_000260355.1 Condylura cristata
GGGAGCAGAACAGGCAGATCGAGGAAGAAGTACACTGCTGAGGGGAGCAGAGGGCAGGTCAGGAGAGGTCTGCCCTGCCATGTGGATCTCCTCCGGGGCAGGCGGGGATCGAACTCAGTGGGGAAGTGAGTGGCTTTAGCTTCTTAGTGCAGTGCTTTAACCCGCAGCGCCACCAGGGAGGGCCCTGGCTTCGTAATTTTTATATGTAAGCTTGCATTCTGGAGGATTGTCCTGTGCACTTTCGGGTGTTTTGGCTGTAATACGGACCTCTGCCTTGCAGTTTCCTCCCCAGTGGTGATAATGTCAAGTTGTGTTGCAGAAGTTAATTTTTTCTTCAACAGATTCTGGGCAATTGAGGTCAGTTGTTTTCTCATGTTAGAAGTTAGTGCCCATGTCAGACAGTGGAAAACTAAGACTCCCTAAGAAACTGCTGCAGGATAAAGCTTAAATTGCTTTTAAAAAGTATTTTGCTTTTCTTAGGGCCTTGTTTGCAGGGAAATAAATAGGTAGTGAAAGGGTGCATGCAGAGAAGTTAGGTTATATTAGATAGGGAAATAACCTAATTAGTGAGCTCACCTATTTTGAGGGAAGTATTTTAGAACTTTTTTAAGTTCTGCTTTTTCTTTATAAAACATGGAGGAAGGTGGGTGCAGGACATTTTTGTCTCACAGTATAAATTGAGGAGTTTCTCTGCATGGCTTCACTTTCCCAAAAAAATACTTCATGTCTTAATACCTATTTTCTGACTGGCCATTAAATTACTTTGAAGAACTATTCCTCATAGAAGGAAATTTGCTAATTGTTTCATACTCTACACCATAAATACATGAGTTAAGTTGCAGTTTGAGGACAGGAAGGATTCAACTTCAGCAGTATAGAAACTGGGTCCTTAACTCTTAACACACACACCAGTTACAAATTTGTTGTGACTTCTTTCATGCACAGTGTGGTCTAGAGAGAAAAGTGTAATATTGTCAGAATATCTTTTTATGAGACACAGCCTTAACATTCATTCTAGGCTGCATGAGTACAAATGCAGATGTCACCAACTTTACAGCTTTCACTTGATCATGAAGAACAGTATAAAGCTTAACTATTGTACTACTGGTGGATACCAGTAGTAGTTTGTGATGAAATGAAGTTACTAGATTTTCATTTGGCTTACTGGGAAATGTGCTATACCTCTCAATTAGAAGGAAATTCGTCTAATAAATATTCTGTTGAGCTGCTGCTAGAAGCATGATAGATGATGCAGAGTAGAATTCTGTTCTGTTAAAAGCAAAGAACTCATCTTTTGGTTGGTTATAAAGAGACATTGCTCTGTTCTAACCACAAAGCAGATATCTTTTAATAAGCACAAGCAGATCATTTACAGACTTTTCTTGCCACATTCATTTAGGTATCCCCAGCTTTTCAAAAGTTGGCAAGACATTAATACCTGTTTGAGCTGACAGAAAAGAGATCCCAAGAGTTTTCACAGTTGCCGTTCTAGAGCCAAGCTCCTTCTGGGGGGAGCTACTTTTTACATGCTGTTTTTAAACCTGTTTCTACTGTGTATTTTCAGGGTTTTTGGGATGTGTGTGTTCTTAGTATGATTTGGGGGTCAGGAGACACTAAAATTTTTTTCCATATAAATAGAATGTGCCTGTTTGCTTTATATCATTTTGGCTCAGGAAAGCTTTTTTTTATAGGAACTTTGGATAGTGGGGGAAACTTTCTCAAGGTGTCCCAGAAAGAATAACAAGGAATATCAATATAATTTCTGTTCAGAGGATGAAAAGTATTATCTACTTCAAAATTAACCTGGACAGGTATTCCAGTTTTAACTCTAGAGTGTATCAGAATATTCTTTAGCATCAACTAACCTATGACTACTTACAGGATTCAAACCAAGAATTTATCTCAGTGGTAGGAATTCAGCCCAGAACCACACATCCCAAAGTAATATCCCTGCAAAGAAGCCCTTCATCACTCAACCTTTTACCCATTACTGGCCATTTTACTGCTTTTGGCCTTGTGTTGTGATAAATTTTTCATTCTTGGGGTGGGGGCATTCTGAGTCCATTATTAATCCTTTCTAAGATGGGGTGGGGTGGAGTTCTAACCACAAAGCAGGCAGTTTCCTTTCCATGCTATTTAATTGACACAAGTTTAGATGGCTTAAGTCCAGACTGTGCTAAATCATGTTCGGTGGTTGGTAAGGTAAATTTTTACATTTTCACACCTTTTTCTGTTTCATTTTAGACACATAATAAAGTAAACCAGAAAGGT
Source organism: Condylura cristata (assembly GCF_000260355.1). Lineage (NCBI taxonomy): Eukaryota > Metazoa > Chordata > Mammalia > Eulipotyphla > Talpidae > Condylura > Condylura cristata. The sequence goes on from NW_004567123.1 coordinate 6,198,538, forward strand.
CAGGCAGTGAAGTTTATTAAATATGTTTGTCAGCATGAGTAATGTGTAACAGGACATATAGCAGCAGTCTGTAGACTTGATACCCCGAGAATTTATCTTGCAGGGAGAGTTATGGGGCTCAGGTAGGTAGTAGGCTTTAACTTTGAATGGAAGAAATTAGCTTTGCATTTGTTACAGGTGTTTCTTCTGTAGCAGTAATGTGTTGATCCCCAATAGAATTATGTGCAAGGCGGTTTTTATAGGCCTTATTTTTAAACTCTTTCCACTTTGGACTCATTTAACTATACAGATATCTAGTAATTATATGGGTTACTTGAAATGAATAGTAAATCTTTGATTCAGCTTAGTGTCTTGTTCCATGGGATTTATTTGCAGCCTTGTGAAATGATGATTTAGTTTATCCATTCGCTGAGTGGGCAGCACTGACCTTCTTCCAAGCCTTAGTTCCTGTTCTAGGAACTTGAGGCTTTGTAGCCTCCAAATGCCCTGCAGTCTGTGGTGTTCTACCACAGACAGTTTGTGTGTTGGTGGACTACTTGGTAAGAATGGTTGGTTGCAGCAGGATGGGTCCCTCTGGGTCCTGTCTCACCAAGATGAGTGGTGGAAATCTGATCACTTGGCTGCAGCCCTTTAGTTCAGGTTGACTGACTTCTTTAGCTATTTATGTTAGACCAAGATATCCTAGAAGTCTTTGGTTCTGTTATCTTTGAGAGGAGGATCAAGATGTGATAATTGGCAGGCCTGAATTATTAGAAAGGGGGGAATGAATTAGGGGTGGGGAGGCAGACAATGAGAACAAAAAACTGTTGTTAAGTCCATTTAGTTCCACATATCAGTGCCACAATGGAAAGCTTGGTTAGAATACAGATAAATAGATTTTAGGGTTTCAGTTACCTTCAGAAAGAAAATAGTAATATAGTCTTGGCGGTAATACATGAACTTGCATAGAAAAGGGATGGGGTTGGAGGATATACTATTAGAGATTCCTTAAGTAATTTTTCCTGTGAGTTGAAACAGAAAAGTAATATATGTTCGTTGAGTCTTAATTTTCAGAAATGAGTGCTTATCTGTAGAGTATCTGCAGCAGAACATTTTTGTATTTTCTCACTAATGAGAAAAGTAAAAATGTGATTGCAGTTCTCTGTCCTGTTTTGAGTCCATTCAGCTAATAGGCCATGAGTTACTTGTCACATTGGCCCCCTCCCCAGTAGTGGGATTAGTTCCTTAGGCATGGGGTGAAGGATAACAAAGCAAAAATACATAAGTGAGAGAGACAAAAGGCAGGTACATGCTAACTTAAGTACATTCTTTGGCTTTGGGGGTAGAAACTAAGAATTATTTAAGTATATACAAGTAGTCTCTTTTTCTCTGTATGTTAGTTTCCTTATAACATTCATATTAAACTGGGAATGCAGGGAGTGACATTTAACATATACAAAACTGGCCCCATTGAATGCTATTCACTAGAGATGATATCTTTAGTTTTTATGTTGTCATTTGGTTGTAAAGCATTAATAGAAAGTGGAATCTGAAAAAGGCATAATAGTTACATTATGCCTTCACTGTGTTTTCAGTGTTACCCCTGTGCAGTCTGACTTGCAGAATCCAGCCCTCTGTGTTGTTTAGTCACACATACACCCTTTGCCACCTATAGCCACTAAACCTTTTGAAGGTTTGCAAGTGGTATTAAATCTTGTACTAAATGAAATTTTGATTAAAAGTGGTCATTAGCTGCTGCAGCCAGTGTCAGTCAAGCCCCCAGTGGGAAGGAGGCAGATAATAAGCAATAGAGGAGTTTCAGTGATTTCTTAACCAGTTTTTTCCTTTTCAGATTTATGAAGAATGTTTATATTTAGATTCAGTTAAAAATTTGCTTTCTGAATGAAGTAGTACTTGTTCACTTCTTTTTCCTTCTTGTAGAAGTTAATGTAATCCTTAAAGATTAATCTGGTAGTACGGTACACTGAGGCTGAAAACTTTTAAAATGTGTTAACAGTGGTTTTTGTAGAAATCTAAAATTTCAGTTTTAAAAATTAACATGCATAAGGTTAGACTTGGTTCTAAATCCTGCCTTAAACAGGCATTTTGGCATCTGTGACCCATTTCAGAGACATGTTGACTAGCCATGACTAAGTTGTGCTGAGTGTTTTTTAAACATAGGTGGGTGGGAGTAGAAGAGCTCCTCTACCACCAAGGTCTGTGGTGTGTGTGTGGCTCTTGGGCGTTGGTTTTGTTGAGTAAGCAGGACTGCTAAGCTTTTAATCACATTCCAGAATATACTTCTAGAGCCTAGGGTACAGTGCTGACTTACAAATTTGAAACATTTCACAACTTCCTGCCTCTTGATGATTTGTCTCTTTCATTATCTGGAGGTCTGTGCCACAAAATAGGAAAGTTCATTTAACTTGTGAGTATCAGTCATTGAGTTACTGGTGGCCTGGATGCTCAGAATTTTGCCAGAGTTCGAGATTTTAAAAGCCTTTAGCAGTTTTTGGTGTCCCTATTCTCTCTACATTCTTGTATCAAGAAGGAATATTTCTGAGCTGAAAACAAAAAAAGCTACTAATAGAATAACGACTATTACTCTGTAAAGTTGGGAATAAGGAAAAAGGTGAGACCAGTGGAATGAAAAGGAACTGGTCAGGTTCATTGTAGCTTTGATTGTAGGCTGAAATGAGCCCCATTCCCTGTATGACATATCCCGCATGCATGCACACACCCCAACCAAAAGTAGTCCATGGGAAGCTCAGTTTCACTTAGTTTTCCTGACTTACAAAGTGAGCTACAGTGCAGTTGTCAGTATATTCAGAGATTGGGAGATGGCTAGATAACAGGATTTTGACTTCTTTAACAAATGTGGAGTCTTGGAAAGAAGATGGTTGTTGCTGAGCTCTGAGAAATGAACCTTAGGTCTGTCTTGTGGACTATCCCATCTTTTTTACCAGTGATGTGCTCCCTTTACACCTGGCCCCTATATACTTGGACCTTAGTGGACTGACCGGTACAAACAAGATGGTAGTGTGGCCAGTCAGGATCCTCTGCAGTAAATTCTAGTGTATATTTTGAAATCTTGGGTGCTGTATTTGCCTAGTGGAGAGTTAACAGAAAGAAGGAAGCTTTTATCAGAAATATGTCAGCTACAGTCTCAGTTGTTAAACGATGAAAAATCCCTGACCTTGAAGCTTTATCTTTGTTTGCAGAGATGTCATAAATGGACATGTGAAAATTAAGCCAAATAGACAAATATTTCCTAGGGATCATCAAGAATTCATTTGGAAGGGGTATTTAGGTTGATGTCAGGAACTTAAGTATATACAGCTGGCCTTGACAACTTAACAAGCTTAGAGGAAATCCATTGTCACAGCAAACTGGCTTTCTCAAGTTTTAAAGCTAAAGAAAAAATGTTAGTACTGACAACTACTAGTATTAAAAAAACATGCATTTTTAGTGACTCATCTTTTTATACATAATTCATCCAATTTTTCTAGTTTTAGGAATTCAGAATCCTTAGTGCTGAGCTTTTAGTTTTGAAGAAAAGAATACCAAAGAGAAATTTAAAGGGAAATATCTCAGTATTCCTATTTTCTTACCCTAAATGCAATCTGCTTGACATTCTCCCGTTGTTCAATACTCCAGTGTTAACTGCATTCCTCGTTTGTGTCATACCTTTGGAATTCACCCCAGCTTGTTTAAGATTTAGGTAGTTAGGTCTTTTCTTGGTGGCTCAGCACTATCAAGCACGATTTTGACCCTCTAGCTCACATGGCGCGGCAGAACTCTCTCCTGCCTGGCCCTTGCTCCCCATTCTTTCTATTGTAAATTGCCCCCTGCACCTCTGCCCTACACCCCAGTTCTTGTATGCATAAATAAATAAATATAAATCTTGTTTTAAAATCAGGGAGTTTATCATTTTAAATTTAGTAGGAAAATCATTTTAGTCACTCTTAATAACTCAGT
>NW_004567123.1:6202699-6204172 GCF_000260355.1 Condylura cristata
ACTTTTGTTTTTAGATCATTACTCACACTTGTCACCACTGGGGTTCTACTAAATTTAGAACTTTGTCTTTACAATTCACCTGTGTCTAAATTCCTTGTCTCTTTGGTAATAATCTTATCCCATACTACATGACTGTTTCCTTCACCTTCTCTGCAGGTTTTTGTAATCTTAATTTCTTCTTTGAATGCCTTAGCACAATTCTCCAGTATTTAGTTATATATTTTTTATATATTTATAAAATGTGTAATATATACAATACATAGTTTTATTTACAAGAAGACTTTGGAACCACATCCATTTTGGAAGTTTTCTCACAATTTCAAATACATTTTTAAGATTATCAACTGACTTTGTTCTTCATGAACTAGTATAAACTGCTTTTTAATTACTAGTACCATTTTTATTTCAGCTGAGATCTGTATCTGTGGACCTGAATGTTGATCCCTCTCTTCAAATTGATATACCTGATGCACTCAGTGAGAGAGATAAGGTCAAATTTACAGTACATACCAAGGTAAGTGACAGAGTGACTTAAACAGAACAATGCTAGGTTGCAGCCTTATATTTGGTGGGTATGGGAAGAGACTTGATATACTGAAATGGTTGCTGTTGATTTGTAGTGTAGCACTTACTGTTAAGTGAACTTTTGACATCTTGTGTAGTAAGCATCAGATTTTTTTGTCATCTTGAATGTAGTAAGCTCTTTGCTTCAGCATTTTCCACTATGACTGTGGGCATTGCTGATAAATGGCTTTTACTCTGTTACATGAGGAAGCAAACCAGGTGCAGTGATACAAGTGGAACCATACACTTAAACAACTCAAATCTTCCAATCTTTTAGGAACATTTCAGCTTTGTCTTCATAAAAAGCTTATGATACTGTTTATGCTCATGAGGCAAAAGATACAGACTTAAAATAAATAACGCTCATTTTATGCTGTTTCCATCAATTTATAAGGTTCCTTCCTCTAATTTTCTCTTAATGCCTTGGTGACTTGATTAGCATAACTCAGTTGTTCAAGAAACCATGTGAAGACTACTTAAGCTAATCTGAAAGATGTAGTTTTGTGAAAGCAATTCCTTAATGAACAAGTAGTACATTAGTAGTGACTCATAGGAGCATCATGTGTTGCTTTTTGTTCTTCTTTGGATTTCAATGTGATGTTTTATTTGCAGAATTTTTCCACAATGCAGCCCAGGAAACCCAAACCTCTTTATCTAAAAGTAGTGGGGTTATCAGTTAATTTTTCATTCCTTTCTTTACAGACCACGCTGCCCACATTTCAAAGCCCAGAGTTTTCTGTTACAAGACAGCATGAAGACTTTGTATGGCTACATGACACTCTAATTGAAACTGCAGACTATGCTGGGCTTATTGTAAGTGCATGTTGGGAAAAATCAAGTAATTTACAGAAATTGGTTTTTGCTTTTTTTTTTTTAACCTAGCTATTCATTTATTTGACTTCTTTTTTT
>NW_004567123.1:6205957-6217030 GCF_000260355.1 Condylura cristata
AATAATAATAATAATGAACGGCTATATACCAGAGACATTCAAAAACATTGGGGGGTAGGGAAATACACTGGACTATGGTGATGACACACAGGTGATTTGGTGATGGGAAGCCCATGGAGATTATATTACGTTAAAAAAAATGCTGCAATGATGAATGCCGTTACAAAGATGTCTTCTGAATAATCATGTTGATGGTGTGAACATACTCCAACCAGATTCATAGAAAGCTTATTCTAATCTGGGATAATTATTTCGAAAAGAATAATTTTTCTTATAGCTGAGGTTTAGATTCAAGTTTCTTACAAAGTTATGACTTTATAATTTTTCCTTTCACTTCCAACATTAACATATTGGAATTCAGGTTCAGTTTTAGGAATTCTCTTCAGTGTTCTGAAGCCATATTGTCTAGGGCCAGTGTTGGCCAGCCCTGAGAACCTGAGTACAGCAGCCATACGTTTCTACCATGGGAAAATTTAGAGTGTTTGGTAATATCTAGCTTGAGAAGACTGCTTTATATTTTCTCATAGTTCCAGAGGTTTCATGGTTTTAAAGAAATCAGTGTCCTATGGTTGCTAAGTACCAGCAGTAATGCATGTTTGGGACATTAAAGATATGTTCCATCAAGTCCAAGATTACTCTCCCCCTTGTCACAGACTCCAAAATAGGTAACAGCCTTATTCCCTGATAAAAAATCATACCAAAAAACCCACAAACTTTTATTGGGGTGCAGTGGGGAATGAGTCAAAAACAGTGGTGGGAGGGGAATAAAAAACTGTTACGAGTTTTATGTTTAGTGGCATTAACCAGACTAGTGAGGTTAAACTGGGAGAAGTGTTGATCAGATAGTGGAATGTCAATTGAATGCCATGTTATGTACTTTTACCTTTTAGTGAATATCTTGCAGTTTTTAAGAAGACTGTATCCTCCCATGAAGTCTTTCTTCAACGCCTGTCTTCTCATCCTGTTCTCAGTAAAGACCGCAACTTTCATGTTTTTCTGGGATATGATCAGGATGTAAGACATTTTTTATTTGCATGATCTAGTTAAAATATACAAGGCTATCCATTTTAAATACTTGTAATTTTTTGATGGACTTAAATTTCTGAATTTTAACAATAGAAATATTAAAATGGCCTTTTCCATAGATCCATTGTGTTAAAACTTGTGCTCAAAGATTTTGACCATTTTCCCTATAAAGTTGTCTCCCGCCATTCAATTTGAAATTGTTAGAAGGAATTTAAATTCATTGAAACTTGGAGCATTTTCTTAGCATGCTCATCTTGTTGCTTGCATGTATGAGATAAGCCATGGCTTAGATGCTTTTTCTTCTGCTTCTAATTCATGAAGTCTAATAAGCAACATATGGGAAAAAAGATAATTTTACAGGCCACACTACGGTGTGCATGATTGATCTTTAGAAGAAGCTAGGAAATATATATGCTATACTATTAAGTTTTTATTTTGAATTCTCTTCCTTTAGCTAAGTGTTAGGCGGAAAAATACCAAAGAGGTGTTTGGTGGCTTTTTCAAAAGTGTGGTGAAAAGTGCTGATGAAGTTCTTTTTTCTGGAGTTAAGGTGAGTGGCTTTCCTCTCTTTAAAAAGTATACCTTCATGCAAATAGATGACCTTTTGTTTCTTTGGAAGAGATACATGTGAAACATGGTGGTCAGTTTCTCAGGAGTATAGTTTTTCAGGTTTGGGTTATATTTAGCTACACACTGAATTTTTATTTTCCCACATATAAGTCTTTATTTTTTGCCTTGTCTAAAGGACAGAAGTCACTCAATTTAAAAAGAAAATAAGACACAAAAATGAATGTTACGCTGTATTCCCGAATAACTGTTCTTTATGTTTTCTCTAGTCATGTGGCATTTGAGCACTTGACTTATAATTAACTGGCACAATTAAGAAAAAAAACTTTATTTGCTTGCTAAGATTTCATGGACTTTATTTCACTTCAGGTGTCCTGCTTTCACATTTTTATGTGTGCAGTGATAACAATATATATTAAGTAAGAAAATAATTTCACCTGTTATTGCAATGAGGCTACTAAAAATTTTTAAATCAAACATATGGCTCACATATTTCTACTGGATAGTGCTGTTGTATAAAATCTAATTGACACACAAGTCTCATTTCCTTGTAGGTGTGATTTTTCTTCACTTTTCAGCTCTGAGACCCCTCTTTAGCTGAGTTACCTTAATGGTTACCACCTAGTATGTCTTGATTTAGCCGCTGAAGATTTGAGTAAAAAGTCTAGAATATGTGTTTAAACTTGAAAACTTATGTCAGACACATTTTTTTTTTAAAGATTTGATGCATGCAAGAGCTGGGGTGTAGGCCATAGTTGCACAGGTGAGAGGATTCACCAGACACAGAGTGGAAAACAGAACAGGCAGATTGGCCAAAATACACTCAAGGGGAACAGTAGGTGAGACAGGAGCGGTCTGCTGTGCCATGCAGGTCACCTTGGCTGAGAATTGAACTAAATTCATAGTTCTGACTTCACCCCTTGTGCCACGAGGGAGGCCCCTTTGACTCACTTTCGAGGTGTGTGTGGGACTGTCTTGGATCCACTCATTGTAATATCCCTCATTAGTACCTACCAGATGTCAGTGTGCCTCCTATTCTCAGCCAGGCAGCACTCTACCACATTGTACCACTGGCCTGTCAAGAGAATTGCTGGATTTCAGAGGACGATACCAGAGTTTTGACATTTCCTGCCATCACTTAATTTTGTTTATCTTGGTTATGAAATGGTGTCTTGTCAGTTTGCATTTCCCTAGTCTGTAGAGTTTCTGTCTTAGGTTTTCCTAATGCACTTGTGTCTGTGTCCTAATGCAGAGCAGATAATTGTATTCTTAAACGTTTTGCTTCTTAATTTTCTATTTTCCTCCCACTTAGGAGGTAGATGACTTCTTTGAGCAAGAGAAGAATTTCCTCATCAACTATTACAATCGGATCAAGGATTCTTGCACAAAAGCTGACAAAATGACCAGATCTCATAAAAGTAAATACCATTCATCCATTAGTGATTTAGCTTTGCTAATTGGCCACCCCTATTCATATAAAAAGGGCTGTCCTTGTTTCTGTAGATGTTGCAGATGACTATATCCACACCGCAGCCTGCCTCCATAGCCTGGCTTTAGAAGAACCCACAGTCATCAAAAAGTAAGTTTTTCTTGGAAAAGCATTGCTGTCTAACTTTTGGTGATATATAGTGTCAGTTCTCTCCTGCAATATAGGCTCATTTGAAGTAAGCAGTAGTTTACAGTAGCAAATATATCTCTCTCTCCCTACAAGTTCACAAGTGGCATAGAAGAGACTATACCAAGCGTGGTATCTGTTGTGTTTAAGCATTTTTGTTATGAGATAGTATTTCACTTAACACCTAGGTTTGGTGTAATACCTCTGAGGCAGTATTTTCTTTTTAGATTCATTTATTTATGTGTACAGAACTGGGCTACATGCCAGAGGTACAGGGGCGGTGAGAGGATTCGCCAGAAAGCAGAAAAGGCAGATGACAAAGTACATTGCTGAGGGGAACAGCAGGTGAGACAGGAGAGGTCTGCCATGCCACGTGGGTTACTTCTCTGGCCAGGGATTGAACTCATGCTGAAAAGGCTGTGGCTAGCTTCAAAGTGCTGCACTCAACCCATTGCACCACCAAGGATGTCCATAGTATGGCATGCTATAAATTTCCTTATGAGCATCTACTTATGGATTATGACAAAAGCATTTAAATGGATAAGTCTAGAACTTGTGAGACTAGAACTTCTTACTCATTCATGTTTTACAATGTTAAGGTTATATTTCATATATAACAAAGACCATAAATCATTGTATTTTCAGGTACCTGTTGAAGGTTGCTGAGTTATTCGAAAAACTTAGGGTAAGGATTTTAATGATTTTTGGTAATATATATTTTATAATGTGTCGATTTCTGCTTAGATGATGGCCTTTATTTTTTTAATAGAAAGTAGAAAGCAGAGTGTCCTCAGATGAAGATCTAAAGCTGACAGAGCTTCTCCGATACTACATGCTCAACATAGAGGCTGCCAAGGTAAGACAGGAGTCCTCAGCTACTCATAGTGCAAGATCACTTTGCTGTGACTTGAGAGCACCTCTCACTTTAAAGGTGTATTTTTGTTAAAAATGAACAACAGAAATACGAGCATTTTTTTGTGTTACATCCTTAGTTGTGTTTGCATAGGAGCTGTATGAATGTTGTTGAGTAAACAGTAGTTTGGGAGGGGGGCCTATAGGTTATTGATTGGGTACAAGACTCACCAAAAATATGTCCAAAGGGGCTGTTTCTAGCGCAAAAGAGGTTTTGGGGGGGGGGGGGTTGTGAGTTTTATTTTAAATTGTACTTAGTGCTATAGCCTTAGCCAAACCATTACTTAACCCAAAACCAAAGTAAAGTAATGAGAGTGACTTACAAATGGAGCATACATTTTTTTTCTGTTTGCACTGCTCCAACAAATATTTATTACTTCTATGTGAAATGTACTAAATCATACAAAACTTGTTTTGGGTGTATATAAAATTTGACATTGCATATTTGTGTTTATGCATATAATTGGGGTGTAGGCCAGAGGTTGGGGAGGTAGTGAGAGGATTCACTAGACACAGTGGGGAGCAGAACAGGCCAGTTTACTGAAATACACTGCTGCACCATATGTGGCCAGGGGTTGAACCCAGGCCACAGTGGCTGGCCATAGCTTGATAGTTTTATCCTGCACCACCAGGGAGGCCCCATAATTGTGTAGTTGAAGTTCATGTCATGTTTTTTAACATAAGTGCTCATTTAAATACTGTGGTAACTTCTACTTTGCTATATGAGTGAAAGAATCTTCATGCTAATTAGATTTCAGGTTAGAGCTCTGGAAGCAGGATTTGCAGTATGGATGGAGTTCTATAAGAATATTTATTACAATCAGTTGACTCAACCTTACAGTCACTGCACTTTTTGTTCGTCACATTGGTTAATTTTCTGAATTATGTTCAGTTATTGAATCAGTTAGAGAAGAAATCCTTTAATCTTTGCATTGGGCTTTTTTCCTTTTCTTCCTCATAATCCTGTAAAGAATTCTGGAGAAGGGCTTATTTGGTGGTCTAGGGGGTAAGTCTCAGTGCTATCAACTGCTGCGGCCTGAGTTTGGTCCCTGGTCAGTTTGCTGACCATGGTACTGCAAACCTCTCCTGGCTTGCCTGCTCTGCTCCCCATTCTCTCTGGTGAATACTTCTGTGCAACATCCCAGTTTTTATATGCATAAATAAATCTTTTTTTAAAAAAAGAATTCTGAAGATTGTAGCAATGTTTGGTGGCAACCAAATTTTGATGCCTGTGGGGACAAAGGGTAGAGATGGATTTTTGTTGTCTGACATTTTGGACAGTGCATTGGCACTGGATTCTCCTATGTTTCTCTTCGGTGGATTTTTAAGATAGTTCCACTATCGTGTCATTTCATTGTCTTTTCAGGATCTTTTATATAGACGCACCAAAGCCCTCATTGACTATGAGAACTCAAACAAAGCACTGGATAAGTCCCGGTTGAAAAGCAAAGATGTCAAGTTGGCAGAAGCACACCAACAAGAGTGTTGCCAGAAATTTGAACAGCTTTCTGAATCTGCAAAAGAAGGTTGAGTGGCCTTTTTTCTTTAGACTCTCTTTCTCTCTCTTTTTTCTTTTTATTTTGACATATTTCAAGCTATAAAGGAAGTTAGCTAAAGAGTGCCTTCTTCTCTGTCACCTAGCATAGTGTAGTTTGCCCTTTCTGCTTTGTCATACATGTGCTCCCACGTGTTTTTAGGCACATGACCTTTATATTTTTTTAGTCACTTGAAATTGTTGTATACATACTGTTCTCCTTTTATCCCTAACAACTTTGTTGAGTATTACCAAGAAAGATAGCATCATTCTCTTTCATCCCTACAGTCTGACTGTTGATTTCAGTCAGCTTGCAGAGAATATAGTCTTATCATCTGTGTTCTCATTTTGATCATCTCAAGTACAACCTGTGCTGTCAGTTTGAACCTGATACTACTGTATTTGGCTATCATAGCTCTAAGGTCTATCCTAGTTTGCACTCATAACTTCAGACAAAAAAATAATTAGCCTTTTTCGAACACCATAATCTCTTTTCGAATTTAGTATTTCATGATTAAATTCTGGCTATGTCATTCCAACAGACTAAAACTACCTCTTAAACTGTAACATATGCAGATAGATGTTGCCCATCTTTTCCTTTAGCCACTGATCAGTAGTGGGTGGGGAGAAATTTAAAACCTTGGCCTATATTTTATATCTCACAGTTACTAGCCTGTGTCAGTGTTTCTTTACTCCAGTGGCTGTATTGCAGAAAGTCAAAATTCCCCCCTTTCCCTGCTCTAGTATTCCCTTTCTGAGTCAGCATGTGGCATCATCCTGTGTATGCACAAGCCTGCCTTACTCCCACATTTCCTTTATCATCTTTATTAGTCATGGATTCCCATTTTTGAAAGGCTTCTGGAATTCATTGCTATGCTAATTTGAAGCTCATAATGTCCAAGCTTAGCCAGTGGAATTTAGTAGTTGCTTATTACACACCACATTGTTTTCAGTAGTTAAATATTCTGTGTTAATCTTAGACCTTTTTTACTTTTTATAATTGCTATTCTAGGACAGCTTCTATTTTTCTTAGGGACTGTGAACCAAGATTTGGGTGCTGAATGCACTCATAGGTTGTGCCTACTTGGCCCTTGAGCTGCCAGCCAGAAAAGGTTCTGTACAAATATACAGAGGACTAGATGCAGTTTGGGATATATCTAAGCTCACTGTCCGGTAGTTCTCAGGGGTTCTGAAACATGCATAAGCCAAAAGTATAGGAATGTGTCGTTAAGATATGGATATAGTGGTACTATACTGATTGTGCCTCGATCACTTAAATTTTTCTGCCTTCTAAAAATTGAAGTTTTTGTTTTTGTGGAAAAAAAATCTTCATTTTAAAGCTTCTTTTTCTCAGTTTTTTCCCTCTGGTTAGGCATAGCTGGAAATGTCCTGATAATAGCAAAGAGCAATGGAGTTCTGATCCTTTATTGTGCTTTAGGTCCATTTAGGATCCTACTGTCCTACCTGCAAAGCACAAAGCTTTTTATGGAAGGTTTTTGTGAATGTCTTGAACATACGCACATGTACCTCTCTTGGGTTCTTTCAAAGGACCCTCCTTGCTACTCTGTTCTTAAACCCATGGCCTGTTTTTGAGAGTTTATTTCATATTATAAGGGAAAGAACCAATTTCAAAACTGAGTTGGAAATCTTAGGATACTTACATAGACCAGTTTTAGTGACCGACACTTTAATGGAAAAGTCACCGAGCTTTTTAATAGTGCCAATTTGGTTCTGACTTTTGTCTAAGGTTTGTTTTAGCTTTATGCTCTTCAAAATTTAAGCCTGGGTGTATGAAATTTGAAATTACAGTATTCTGTAGAAAACTGAGATAAATGGGTCTTAACCTGTTCTCTTTGGCCAAAGTTCTTGGTAAGTTTTGTTACTGATCTGATTAGAGTCCATACAACTTGCCAAAATAAAATGGGCATAGTGGAATTGATGGTGTGTACAGGCCTAGAAAGAGGAGAGCTTCACATCTTGGAATAGGTATTTAATCTAGTATATCAGGGTAATGTTAACACACCTATTTAAGGATATTTTTGTTAGTGTTTTTTTTTTTTTTTGAAAATTGTTTATGCATACAGAACTGTGGTACAGGCCAGAGGTACAGGGGCAGTGAGAGGATCCACCAGAGACAGAGTGGGGTCAGGAGAGGTCTGCTGCACCATGAGGATCACCTCTGGGACAGGGATCAAACTCTTGCTGAAGTGGCTTTAGCTTTTTAGTGCTGTGCTTTTACCTGCTGTGCCACTAGCGAGGGCCCACTGTTTACTTTTTAACATGAGACATGCATTGTGTTTCTGTATAGCTGTTAGACAAGAGGTTAAGATTGTTCCTGAGTACACCCAAGTAGTATCAGCTTGATCCTAGGAAGGTTTTGACCAAAGGGCACAGGGAGTTTTAAGTTTGTAAGTTTTATAGAAGTATCAGTTTTTCTGTTTATCCTAATTTCTAATAGGACATTAATCCTTAATTTTATCAGAAGAAATAGCAAAGGCTAAGAGTTAAAGGTACATTTCCTACACATAGCCATAAAAAGTTGTATGGACATGAGAGTGGCAGTTTTCATAGTTACAAAGTAAAAGCAAAAACCATTGGGCCTCCCAATGGTGCAGGTAAGGTCTTAGTGCTTGCTATCAAGCTATCATCAGCCTCTGCAGCATGAGTTCCATCCTTGGCTAGGGAGCACAAATGGCACAGCAGACCTCTCCTGTCTCATCTGCTGCTCCCCTCAGCAGTGTCTGTTCTGCTCCCCACTCTGTCTGAATCCTCTTAAACCCCCCAGCATACCTCTGGACTACACCCAAGTTATTGCACACATAAATAATAAAAATCTTTTCACCAAAGAAAACAAAAGCCTTTAGTGCAAGTATGTGACATTTGTACCGAGAGGTTAAGGGAAAAGCTGCTCATCCCGATCTCTTTAGTGGTCATTGGCTATTCTTCAGTTTTTAATGCTTGGTTATTGGATTGGTGCTGCTCACTTTTACAAGCAACGGTAAGAATGTCAATATAATGTCCCTTACTATACTACAGTTTTAAATTGTCCAAACCATGGCCCAGTTGTCAGAGATAATTAAAAATAGAGAAAAGATGATGGTACAGCACAAGTTTTAGAGATTTTTTTTGTCAAAAGTTTTTGGAAATTAGTGAAAATTGTTAAGTTTTCTTGGAAACTTTCTCCTATAGAACTGATGAACTTCAAGCGAAAAAGAGTGGCAGCGTTTAGAAAGAATCTAATTGAAATGTCTGAACTGGAAATAAAGCATGCCAAGGTAAGTGTTCTTCCAATTAGCCTAGAAAAGATAGAGGGAAACATTCTCCATTTTTCAGGTACATATTACTGTGTACTGAGGATGTTACAAAAATTTTCGGTGTCTAAATCCACCCAGTTAGAATTTCTGAGGATAGCCCTTGAGTAATTACTAGATTGAGCCAAATTGGAGCCCCAGAGTGCTGTCCTGTCTGAGAAAGCTTTTTGGCTGCAGGGGCTACAGAAGGGGGAGACCCTTTGGAGAAGGGGGGTGCCACTCACTTTCAGCATTAGTTAAAGCAAAATAACTGAACATTTGTGTGTATTTGAATTCTTTTGACTACAACAGATAATTACTTTAAATCAGAGTTCTTTGGTGTATGACCTTTTAATTGTTTTTAAGTAATATCTTCACACCCAAACTGTTATGTATGTTAACCAAGTTTCTATATTTAAAGTGAGTACTTTATGGCAAAATCCTATGAATATCTCTGTTCTTGATGATGTGCCTAATTTTTAGGAACTTTTTATCTAGGCTTTTTGAAGGGTTTTAGCTTCTTGTTTATATGACCTTTAAATCACAGTAAGCAGAAATGTCACATTGGGGCAGAGGTGCTGTGGGTTGGTGACTAGCTCTTTAGCTGTAGGCCCATACCCTCTGAGGGAGAGGATTTGCCAAAAAGAAATTGGGGTGAAAGCAGTTTAAACCCATCCTGTTATTATGAAGACAAGCATGGACCTGGTTTTAACTGGTTTCAGATCTTTAGTGAAAAGCTTAAGTTGATAGGTTTGAGTTTAACTCTTAGTAGTAACTACATATGAAGTCTTCAACTTCTTTCTAGCCATTCTTTGATAATGCCTTAACTTCCATTCTCCCTCCAGAACAATGTCTCCCTCTTGCAAAGCTGCATTGACTTGTTCAAGAACAACTGATCTGCCTTGTTCTGCTGTTCCTCTGAAGGATACATGTGGAAGAAAGCCAGCATTACTTGCACTTAAATCATTACCACAGATTTCTTACTTTTGACTTTGGTTTAAAATTATGTGAATAAATATTTGATTTCTAAAAATCTTAACTCTTAACCATGTTGGTTTTAAAATGTTCCTATTGCATGTTATTTGGACATAACTAATATTCCTTGTGCATTTAATACCTCAGAGTGGGCAGAATCCAAATACTGGATTCTGTAATTTGTGTTTGGCTATTTAGAAAAGGTGCAGGAAAAATGTGCCTTCTAAAAACAAATAGAAGCAATTATTTGGCACAGGTTGTCTCACTGTTGTCATGTGCCCATGGCCCTACAAACCAGTTACTTAAAGGCAGGTGCCGATTTCAACAGCTATTTGATAACATTCCATTCCTTAATTAGGCAAATTTCCTCCTCCTTACTCATGGCTCCTTACTCACCTCAAGTGTTTATACTGTAATAAGGGTAAGAAAGTTTCGTTTATCTTTATATACTCTTTTTGCAACTTCATTTTGTAGTTGGGATATAAATATTTGAGGGGAAAAGAAGCATCCTGGGCATAAAAACAAATGTGATGTACTTTAGAAGATGGACATATCTAACATTTAAGATGTGAACTCCCTCCATAATGGTGGGTATGTGTGCGCGTGTTTGGATTTTTTAATAAAAATGTATAATGAATTAATCATGCTACCATATGGAGTGTTTCTATGACAAACAAGACCAGTTAGACCCCAGGACTGCCAGTGTAGCTAGCTTTTCTCCCTTCTGAACATTCTGTTTAGATTTGGGTTAGCCTGCTCATGAGTAATTTGGGTCAGTATTTTTGTCCAACTGAAAAGATACTGCTGCCCTTGTGTCAGTCCCTTTGTCGGTGGTGACCACAGTGTCTTCCAGGTGTGTCCACTGCCTGTCCCCACTCCATGAATTGTCTTTAAAAGTTTCATGGTTTAGGAGAATACTTTGAGACTTAAAAACTGTCTACTCGTCATTTTTAAACCCCTATTTAATCAATTGCGAGTTGTAGCAGAGTTGCAAAGGACATCTGAACTATAGGGAACTTCATAAACTGTTATAGGCTTCCCAGCCAATACAAGTGGCTGAGGTTTAAATAGGTCAGACATACCTTTTTTCCATATAATATACATTGGGGAAGTATATTCATTGAGAAATGAATGAATATAGGCATAGAACACTG
>NW_004567123.1:6217440-6320892 GCF_000260355.1 Condylura cristata
GTTGGGTACCAAATAGGTTGCCCTTGCTTGGGCTTGCCACTATGTTGGACAAGTCTTAAGCTGCAGCAATACTTAGTAATATTTAAATCTTAGCTACAATTCTAGATGTGTTTAAGGCCATGATTAGATCTCATGTTATCAGGTATCACTGCCTTTAGGGGCAACATACCTACCATTTCTGAGGAACTAGGTGAATGGACAGGAAGGAGACAGCTAGGCAAGGCAGCGTGGGACTAGCTGCTGCTGTTATACAGGTGCAGTGCCTGGGGTCGCACATGAGGGCTGAGTTCTAGTTTGGTCCCTGGCCAGTGGAACTGACCTACATACGGTGCAGAACTCAACCTGTCACTCCTGTTTCCTTTAGCAATGCATTTCAGTAAAGCTGCCTGTTCTGAACCCCACTCTTTGGCCTACACCCCAGTTCTCCACTTAAAAAATAAACCAGAAAGGTGACCTCCTGTGGCTCTCAGCAGAAATGGATGAAATGGGTAAACCACAGCTACTGAGGAATATTCCAAAATGAAGCTGGGCTTAAGCCAACATTTCAAAATATTTTTAAAACCTTTTAAAATGTCTTTAAAAATAGGTGAATTTGGGCCACTTCAAACTATGTGGGTAGCATTTTGTTGGAGTGCCTGTAAAGCTTGAGTGAGAAATGCTTTGAAACTGGGTTGGATTTTATTGGGGCTCTTCAAAATGAATGAGAATGCTTGGAAGGTTGAAGATTGCTTTGAAAAACCTGCCTGAAAACTTATGGGAAGGGATATGTACACACATCCTTTGGACCCTTTGTTAAGGTATGCTCTCCTAGAGGAAAACAAATGAGCATGGTTTTTACAAGAAAGGTCACCTGATAAGGAGGGTGACTGCATTGTTAGCGCACACTGAATAGCCTCATTTTGTTGTTCTAAAGGAACACCAGGAGATGCAGATAACTAAGCTCTGAAAACCTTGATAGTCATTTTTTGGTAGGTCATTAAGTTCCTTAATTTCCTGTCGGTCAGCCGATCTCCCATCTTCAGTTGTCCCACCCACATTTTTCTGGGTGTTTCCCATTTTCCTTGCCCACCTTTTAGGGTTGAGATTCATTTGAGATAATGCTTAGTAAGCACATTTCTAAACTCTTTTTGGAATCCCCAGCAGGTATGGAAACAAGTTCCTTGCACTGTCAGCCTTTTGCCTGTAGGCGGCAGAAGTGACCCAGGGCAATCTCTGAATCTTCTCTGGGTATAACAGGAAACCAGAGGCTCCTTCATCTTGTAGTTGAAGCGCTGATAGAAGGAAATGTCATAGGATCTGAGATTTCCAAAATAGGGTGAAATCCTCAGGTTGTCCCCTCCTGGATTCATGTCAACCTCAGATTCCTGATAACCCAAGCAAACCTTGAAATCTGCCAGTTTTGGGAACTTGCCTTGTACAACTGGAGTCAAAACAGCCGTGAGCTAAGTGGGGCTCAGACCTACGGTGCTTGACTGCTAGGAAGGAAAGAGGATAGGACCATAGCTAGGCGCCAACATGAAGCACAGCTGGGACTGAAATGTCCAGCACTCCACCAACAGGACTCTGCCTGGGTGGGCAAAGCAAAGTGAATCATCACTGTATGTTTGCTGCCATTCAGAGGCATTTGCTTTTTAACATTTTAACTATAAATGCAATATATAGAATTCAAGTAATACAAAGTAGAAAGTAAAACTTTCTTCTGTTTTACCATAAAAGTTACATGTTGGGGCCTCCCTGGTGGTGCAGGTGTTAATGTCACCGTGCTTTCATGCTATTGCCGGCAGGCCAGCCCATCACTGCACCATGAGTTTGAAATAGCCAAGGAACTGACCCACATGGCGCAGCAGACCTCTCCTGTCTCACCTGCTTCTCAGCAGTGCATTTCAGTACATCTGCCTGTTCTGCTCCCCCACTGTCTCTGGTGAATCCTTTTACCCCTGTATCTCTGGCCTACACCCCAGTTCTTGCATGCATAACAAAAAAAATTTTTTTTAAGTCTTAGATATTTCTAATTTCCCTCTCTCCTCTCCCCCCATTCATATTTGTACATATATTTTACAGAAAAAGACTCAGGATTCCAGAGTTGGGGTTGGTTTCTGGAGGTTCCCAGCCATTGAAGTTACCTTGGTCCTAAGAATCTAGGCATGTTTCTTTTGTATCATCTGTTCTTACACTGCATGTTCCCACCAGAAAGAAGACAAACCCCAGGCTCTCCCCAGTACACAAACATGGAAGAGGCCAGTGGTATCTTGGCTTCTCCTGGCCTTGCTAGCTTGTACCCTTCCCTTGGCAAACCCTTCCCTTCTGTAAAGACTGCATTAGTTAGACTGAATAACAAAGCCGTTTGAAGAGAATTTTAATTTTGATACTAGTTACATGCCTTACAAAATTTTAAAACTCAAATTGTGGGATCTGTCATACACAAAATACTCAGGAAAAGGTGGAGAATCCATGAGCCTAACCTGCAGCTGTTTGTCTCATGGTTTCTTTCCAGCTCTTTCCCATGTGCATTAATTCATCTGGTAAACCCTCAACTAATGGGGAATTTTTAACACCAATCAAAGGGGAAGGATTTTGTGGGGGTGGGGGAGTAAGGGGGTGGAATGCAACAAAGAAAAATGGGGGAAGCCGGCCAACCGCCTGGGGTTCAAGAAACGGTTAATAAAAAACCTTTTTTTTTTGGACTTCCCTATTGCAGCAACTTTGCTGTCTTATAGCTGGGTTTGGAGATGGTGTGTTTGTTATTTTGCTTTGTTTTCTCCACACTGCATGCCGTGGACAATTCATGCTCCAGATGATAACCCAAGACAAGGCAAGATTTGAAACAGCACATGAAGTGGCATGAGAACATTCGGTTAGTCTCAAGTTACTTCTGATACACATGGTAATTCATGGCATAGTTGGTAAATGATAACTCCATTGCCCTGCCCTGCTAGGGAAGTGAGGTTTGTGCTAAGCAGTTGAGAGGTTCTTTGAAGGGTGGAAACTTGGAGCTGGAGCCAACTTTTGGAGATTCCAGCTGCCTCCAGCTGCGGCTTAGGGCCTCTCTGCTCCTGGGATTTGTTGATTGTTTCAGGAGACTCTGATTGAGCTGTGTTTGAAGGCAGGAGCCTTGTGTTGTATATTTGAGGGCAGAAAACATGGCAGGAGGAAGAGAACATACAAAAAAGTTCTGGGTATGAGAGTCCGTGAACTCACGCAAACAGGCGATGTGAAAATCCCATTTCTTGCATGAAGCTGATCTTGGCTTGCTCACTGATGCCTCAGAAGACAGGAAATCCTGAGTCTGTGGCGGTAGCCAGGGAAATGCTGGAAACGCCTGCTGCGAATCCCAATAGGGTTTGCACAAAGTGTTTTTCTAAAGTCTGTTTGTGTCTGCAGTGTTTTGACCCTTTTTGTACAGTCTGGTAAAATGCTTGGCTTGCAAGGAGGGGCAGGGGACCTGAAACTGGCCTGACCCTATGTGACTTGCCTCAGAGCTAGGCCAGAGGGAAGTGCTACTGTATGGATCCTAGGGGCAAACTGAAGGGGGGGGGGGGGTGAGAGGTGGGGGCTGGGAGTCTGCATTGTCAGGGAATTCCTGCATCTCCAGTACTTGGCAGAAGTCTCACTTCAGCCTCCCTCTGGCCTAGCCATATTCTAGATGTGCTCCCACTCCTTAGGTTCCATTTACACACACACAGCAGCCAAAAGGATACTTTCAAAACATAGCCCTGATTTTGACCCTTCTCTGCAAAACACTTCCATGACTCCCCATTGTATAGAAGCAAAATAAAAGCCCAAGTCCTTCCAACAACTTACGAACCCTGCCCAACTCAAGGTTATATTTTTCACAGGTGTCCAACCCATGTGTGCCTCTGGAAAAGTGGTCTTGCAGCTTCCTCATTACGGGAATCTAATTCCATCTCCATTGACATGACATGGTCTGGCTTCAGTGATGTGACAGGTTTGTAGCCCACAGAAATGGACAAAAGTGATACTAGGGTAACTACCCAGTAAAGCTCAGAAGTCTTCATCTGTGAATATTCTTGGCTCCTGAGGTCTCTCCCTATCCCTTTCCGGCTCTCCAGGTCGCTACCCAGCTTCACTGCAGTGAGAGGCAGAGTAAGAGGTGAGAGGTCACATGCCCTAACCAAGGTCAGCCTTCAAATCATCCCAGCCCAGGAACCAGATAAGGGAGTGAAGTCCAGGTCATCAGAGTCTAATAGAACTTTCTCTAATGGAATATTATATATCTGTGCTGAACAAGTGGCTATTGTCTACGTGTTAACTAGGGTTTAGAGAAACTTGAGGTAAATAATAAATGTTTCTTTAGTGTAAGTATACCCCATGCAACATTTTGGGATATACTTACACTGACCCAATCATTTGTTGTTTATCTGCTAAGTGTTTCCTAGAATGTAGTTACTGCAGCTGAGAGCATAGCTTTTACATTTCAATTTTGATTAAATTTAAATGGCCAGGTATGCCTTGCTACTACTATGTTGCACTGTTCATTCTAGATAATTCCAGATCTAGTCATTCCTATTATCCCAAACAGTCACTTCTTCCTCGGTGAAGCCCCAGACATTATGTAACAAACCATTCCCACTAAACCTTGTTTGAATTCTTGACTGAGAAATTTCCAAAGTAGAATAAGATGTAGTTGTTTAATGTATTAAATTTGTGTTAGTTATGCAGCAATTGCAAGTAGACCTCCCCTGGCCTCTCTCCCCTTCTCTGCTTGGACCTCCCCTGCCCTCATTCCACTCCTGCAAACCCAAGCACGCTCTGCCTCAGGCTCTGTGTGCCAGCTGTCCCGATGCTAGAATGTTCTGCTGCAGTCTTCTGCTGACTCATTCCCTCATCTACTTCTAATCTTTGTTCAAATCTTACCTTCCAAGAAGACTTTTCCTGATCACCTATTTGATTTCTGATCTAGCTTGCCTTACTCTATTAAACTTTTTTCCCACAAACATGTCCATCTTTATTTATTGTAACTTTCCATCTCTCTTTGCTGAGATATCAATCAGGTAAGGCAGGCATATTTCTTCACCTCTCTTGTTCCCTGATGTGCCCAGATGCCTAGAACAGTGCCATCACACATGGTAATCCAGTGGGTATTGTGGAATGAATGAATGGATGCTAAGCAGCCTCGAGTCTGGCTGCTGTTGTTGCTAACAGATTCCCTGCAAGTTTCAAGTTTCTTCTGTTAAGAGCACTCATTCCATAAACTCTATGCTGGTTATTTCCCAGGCCCTGGGGATGCAGAGGTGATTATGACAGGTGAGGTCTTTGTCTATCCTGAAGTAGCCTCTTCTAGGAAGGTGAGGATCTTGGAGAGTGACGCCCCTAATCAGCCATTTCACCTGGTGTTGGTGGCATGAACCAAAGAGCTATAGCTACTTTCTCAATGTGGCTGTCACTGTTTTTACTGGGCCCACTCCCAAAGGTTCTGATTTAACAGCACACTTGTTAAATGTAGGTCATTTACAAAATTTACCTGCTATCCAGGCAGGATTAGAACCTTAGGTAAACCCCAGTTGTAGCCTGAGAGCTACAGCTTCTTATAAGCTGATTGTACAGATGAGTAAATTGAGGCTCTAAGGATAAACTAGGTGCCCAGAGCCCAAGAGAGAAAATGTACTCCCTCAGACCCTCCCCCTACCTAGTTCCAACCCACAAGTGGAGGGACAGGGTTGACTTGGGGTAGGGCCCCTTTGGGTAGATAACCCCCCCCCCCCAGGGCCTTTCCTCTCATAGCTAATCAAGCTAATGTGAGAGTCTCTGCTCCACAGACAACCCCTCTGTAATTTGCGAGCAGCCCGGCCCTGTCATTTTATTGCTTTCTCAGCAGTTTCTTAAGACCTGGGGGTTCCATTTCTACTGGAAGGCCTGCCTTCCCAGGCTTAATGAAAGGGGATGTTTCCCTGCTGCTGGCTGACTGGACTCTGAGGGAGTGGCTGGTGTGCACTCCCAACAGGGGGTGGGATAAACTGTTGGCAAAAGTTTTAGAGTAGGAGGTAACAACTTGTTTTGTCCACCAAGTGCTGTTCTAAGTAATTTTCCAGACTTTTTAGGAATGTCACAGCACTAGTAAAGAAAGCGGGCAGGCCACAGAAGAGGAGTTAGCAGGACCTTTGGGTGCCCAACATCTGGCGTTAGCGTGTAGCCTCTCTTTTACTGCCTTGTATTGAACTCCTCTTGATCCGTTCCTGAGTCTGTTTTCCGCTCTGGACTGTCACTCCTGGGGAAAAGGATTGCGTGATTGTTACAAGCTGAGGAGAGAGGGACACTCCTGAACCCCCAAACTTGCCTGATCTAAATAGTTTCTGCCATCCACCGCATTAAGACAAAACATATAAGACCTTTCCTTTAATAGAAAGAAACTTTAATACAGTCAGTGTGCAATACAGAAAAGACAGAATGTCATTTCTAAATCACCCAAGTTACCCATCCCTTTGTGGGTAAAAGTCCACCTAAAAGGGACTGGCCCAGAGCAAGGCCTGAAAGCCTGCCCACAGTCTAAAGCACCTTCCAGCAGGGACCTATAGAAAAAGGTCAGAAATGGCCAGACTAGTCTGGGAGGAAAGGAACAAAATAAAAAATCAAGATGAACGCTGCCATAGTCAACCTCCCCATGGGTCTGTAACCTACATCTGTTTCAACTAGTCCAGGACCAAGAAGAAGCAAGTGGAGTTTCTTCACAGGTCTCTCTGCTCCATGTGCCTCCCTCAGGTCACCTTCTAGCTCTCCATCCTGCTTCTTTCTAGATTCTTTTCTTCCCTGCTCAGCTCCACCCTCCTTTTGAGTGGGGCAGGGAACCTGGAACCTCTCTTTCTCCTGGGGACCTCCCTGTTACATGATGTTTACATGGTGACCTGTTACATTAGGTCACCTAGGGTGCGTGCTTGATTTGGGGTCTCACTACCTGACAGCAGTGAGTGTGGACAGGTTCCTGAAGCTCACTCGTTCCCTCGTTTGTAAAATGGGGTGGTTTTTTTTTTTTTTTTTACTCAGAACACCAAAGGAGGTTTTGGCTCTGCCTGCCCATCCCTAAGAGAGTTATTTGGACTATCAGTCTTGTCCAAGGTGATGGTAATAATTCAGACGAATTCCAGAGGGAGGTAATCCATCAAAAGCCTAAAGAGGCAGAGCGCTCAGCACATAGTAAATGCTCAATAAACATGATGTCTGTCTGCAACTGTGCGCTCTCTAGGCTCTCAATCAGTGCTGTTGTATCCCTGTATTTGGAGCTGTTTACCTGGGGTCTAACCCTGGGCGTTCTATCTGTACTCCTGATAAATGAAATAAAAACAAACACGGAGCCATCCTGTATCTGAATTACAATCAAACAGAGCCAGGAGGCTGTTGAGGTCATGTCCCAGCCAGGTGCAGGTGCCTAAGCATGTACAGACACATCCACAGTTCAGAAGAAATGGGCACCGGCAGCTTCACCACCAAGGACTGAAATTCCAGCCATCACAACTTGACAAACTTTCCACCAATCAGAAGTGCACTGACTAAAAACCTCATTTTCATACCGTGTATCTAGCCCCACCCCTCTTGCCTACTTAAGCAGCTCCCCTTGGCAGATGGGCATTCAGCTCAAGTGTTCCTGGAGCTGGTATGTTGCCTGCTGTAATTTTCTAATTCGATCAGACTTTGGTATGGTGGACAAGTGTCTGCTGTGAAGTCAGAGACAGCAGGTTTTGGCTTTTCTAGAGATGGGCAGGCAGCCCCTGCAGGGCTGTAGGTGTTTCTCCCTTGAAGCATGCTGGGAAAGAATTCACTACTCATTCTGAAGGTGAAACATTCACAGTCTTCCTCCTCCTTGTCTGCTCTGCTGAGATACCCCCTAGGGAGTCATTCTTTGATTTTGCCCCCTGGGGCACTGTATTAAAGTTGGTTTTCAGTTTCCCTTGGGGCTTGCCCACCACAGGGGTCCTGCCCACCACAGAGGTCACCAGCCTGGGCGGTGCCTGTGAAGAGCAGGAGCTGGTGAGTCCACACAGTCCCAGCTTGAGGAAAAGGATCCAGCTCATCGCCACACGGCTTGCTGGTACTTCCAGAGTACACTTTCTGAATAAAATGCTTATGTGTGTTACAAAGCAAAATTCACAAATTTAGAGTTCTAATTGACTTTATTAAATGCTTCATGAATCCAGCAGCTACCTGTCTAGATACTGCGAGGACTTAAAACAAAATGGAAAGTATTTAAAGACAGAAGGAGTCTGGGATAAGGTTTTTAGCAAAAGAGATTATTTCAGTAAAGACACTTTCCTTCATGCGAAGGCAGGGGGATCCTGTCTTGCAGATGACTCAGCAGGTGCTGATTAGGAAACTCCAAGTTGATTGGTTTAGGGTAGTCAGGCCTGGGGTATGGGGGTGGGGGAAGGACTTCCCTTTTCCTCCCCCACTTTAGGGATGGTTCAGGCCTTTGTACATGCTGAGAGGGGCTGGGGGGAAAGGATCAGAGTGGGTCTCCTGACTGGGTGTAGGGAGAATTCTGGATTCTGGGCAGTAGTGGGAGATGTCTCTGTCCAGGGGTCTGAGGCCACGTGAGCAAGATATACCTCAAAATAACCTCAATTTTTTGTGTACGTCATTCAGCTTCCAGTTCTTCATTTAAAAAATAGAGGTGGGGGCTCTCCCTGGTGGCAAAATGGTTAAAGCACAGCACTACTAAGCTAGCCGCAGCTGCTTCAGCATGAGTTAGATTTTGGCCAGGGAGGTGACCCACAAGGTGCAGACCTCTCCTGTCTCACCCGCTGCTCCCCTCAGCAGTGTACTTCATCAATCTGCCTGTTCTGCTTCCCACTCTGTTTCTTTGGTGAATCCTCTCACTGTCCCTGCACCTCTGACCTGTACCCCAGTTCTGTATGTATCCACCTGCTGGTGGATGGAGGGATCACATGGGGCAGAAAATACTTTTACATTTTAAAGGGATTATCCCATGAAAGAACTACTGAGATCTTGGGGAATGAGGACCAGAGCCAGAAGGGCAGATGGAGGGACGCCCCAAATAAACCCTCTAAGGGGTGCCTTGTGAGGAGATGGAACAAACTCATTCATTTATTCTACAAACAATTGAGGCCCAAGATGCTGGCAGATAGTAGCAAACACAATAGATAATGTCCTTACCCGCTTGTACATCACCCCATGCTGGGGCATGAGAGAAGGCATAAGTGGGTACATAAAGAAGAGAGATGATAATTGCTATGGCAGGACGTAAACTAGGGAGACAGAGTGATGGAACTGTTATTTTACATTCATGGGCCAGGGATGACCACATTGAGCAGGGGGTCACTGAAAGAAGGCATGTGGGGCCTTTGGGGGAGCTGCTTTCAGGTCCAGAAAAGAGCAAGGTTAAAAGTCATGAAGTAGGGCTTATCCTGGTGGCGCCAGGGGTTGAAGCACGACACAATGAATCTATCCACAGCCACTGCAGCATGAGTTCGATCTCCAGCCAGGAAGGTGACCCACATGGTACAGCAAACTTCTTTCCCATCCACTGCTCCCCTCAGCAGTGTATTTCAGTACATCTGCCTGTTCTGCTCCCCACTCTGTCTCTGGTGAATCCTTTCACCCCATGCAACTCTTGTCTGTGCGCAGTTCTGGTATGCATAAATAAATAACTTTTTTTAAAAAAAATCATGAAGTAGGAGCACTTTTTACATGCACATTGGTTAACTATTGCTATATGACAAACTGCCCCAACACTTTGTGGCTTATAATAAAAATAAAAGCCACTTATTTTCATTTGTTTATCCGATCACCATCTCATTCCTTTGGGGTTTTTTCCCTTCCCACTCCTTCTTAACCTCAGAAATTTCATTTTATTTATTAGTGTCCAGTAGTTAGTATAGGCATTTTGCTTTGTTATTTTTTTAAAGGTTTATTTACTTAGGAATGGAAGAACTGGGGTACAGGCCAGAGGTGGTGGTGGTTGGGGGCAGAGGGTGAGTGGATTCACTAGAAACAGAGTGGGGAGCAGAACAGGAGGATCTTCTGAAATATACTGATGAGGGAGCAGCGGGTGAGACAGGAGAGATCTGCTGTGCCATCTGGATCATCTCCTTGGCTGGGGATCGTATTCACGCTGCTGTGGCTGCCAATATCTTTATAGCGCTGGGACTTAACCCCTTGCATCACCAGGGAGGCCCCCAATTTTTTTAAATACCAATAGTCTGGACAGGTTTATATGGAATAATGACTGATGATTTTTGTAGCTAGAGATAGCTGGATCTTAAGCACCAGAGTGGAGATTCAGATATTAGATAATAGGGAGCCATAGAGGGTGTGGGCAGGAAAGTGATGTGTGTGTGATGGAAGGTGAAAGTCTGGCTGCATGGGCAGCAGGCCCGGGGGAAGTCAGGACTCCAAAACATTAGAAACTGGGAAAGAAAGTGAAAGTGCTGGGTTGATCTAATGGGAGTGGGTTTTGGGGGTGCATGACAGGGAGCACATGAGCTGTCAGCAAGCACTTTAGGACTACCAGATGAACAAAGGGAGAGGTGATCTCTGTTGCTCTGGAAGGCAGAACCAGATGTCATGGTAGGAAAGACAGGGAGACAGGACTGGAATCAGTTCGGAAGAACTTATGTCACCAGAGTCACCCTTGTGACAGCTCCCTTGTGAGGATGGGGCTGGGCTGGGGTGTATTGGGTTTTGTCTCCCAGCTGCTGTCCCTCCTTTTGGAGGAATCCCCCACTTTCTCCTGGGGGTCTCTGTTCTGCATCCAGCAGAACTAATCCTGCCTGCCAGTGTTCTGAGTTTCCACCCAGCTTCTCCCCTCCAGCTGCAGCAGCTGACCCACAGAGGGCAGAAAACCCTGTGGGCCAGAGACACACACCCTGGTGCTGGGTGGGGCAGGGTTGTTGGTTTGGGGACCTGCTCTTCGTCTCCACTGCCAGGTGGAAGTGGGTAAGGGTGACGCTGCTGAGAGCTCCCTGGTGGTGTCACCCTTGCACTTTGTCCCTGCAAGGGGCACCCATGAGCTGGTGGTTAGTCACATTTCATTGTGGCTGATACTGGGAGAGTGGGGCACCTTAGGGAGCAGACAGGGGCTTCATCCCCAGACTGGGGAGAGGGGGCTCCCCCAAGAGAGGGATTGAGGCTCATGTGGTCCAGAGATGATCCTGCAGCTTGGGTGGGCGTGACAGAAGCAGGTCTTACTGCTCCACTCCCTGAGGCTTTGGGTAGATGAAGTGGAAGCCAGGACAGAGGGGCTCCCTCCCTCCCTGTGTGGCCAAAGCAAGTTGTATCCCTTCTCTGAGCCTCAGTTTCCTCTTCTATTAAATGGGCTTAAGGAAACACATACCCAAACAGCTACCAGAATTAGCAGGGAAGGTGCTAAACTTGTATCCTGGGCTCACCATGAGGATTTCACGGTCTGTATGTAGGGAAGGTGGTACCTGGGAATGTGCATTTTACCCAGAGGCCTCTCATGAGAGTCGTGCAACCACATTTGGAGGAGTTCCACCTGGAGAGTGCCAGCAGCCATTTGGACTGGGGGTTCACCATACTGTTCTGAGGCAGGACGAGTATTTACTTACTTATGCTCTTCGAGCCCCAGTACTTGTCATAGATTGGGAGGTGGACAGGTACACACATTTGCTAAACATGACTTGGCTTGCCATCCTGACAGCTTGACTTGAAGTCCCCGGGATCCCAGACCATGGAGGACATCTTTAAGGTGACCACTTCCTTGGGCGTTGGTGAGGGGAGCTTAGGAACCTGGGGTTTCCTTGGGGCTCTCTCCAGGGGACACTGTCTGTGCCTAGATCCCTTTGCAGACTTAGCCACCTGGCATTGGTGCTGCTCCTCACCTTTGTCAATATTTATTTCTCCCCTGGCCTCAAACAGCCTGGTATTTGCTGAAAGGGCAGGAGCAGACGTGGCAACCCAGCCTCTTTGCCTTGCTCTGTGCTTCCTGGTATTTCTGTGGGGGCTCCCTGTTCCCTGCCTAGAATTGCGGTACTGAGAACATTGCAAATGTTCTGGAAATACCCCTGGCTGTGGCACTGGCTCCTGATTCCAGTTCAGCCACAGGGAGGTTGTGGTCTTGTTTGACACAGGTGTGCATCCTTTTCTATAAAATCAGGCGCGAGTTGCTGACTCAGAATACTCGAGCTGGGAACATGGAGCCCCTAGTGCTGCTGCTAAATATGTATAGCCCTGGGAATGGTATTTTTCTGCCAAAGCTATTCAAATGGACCTTGTTTTTACTTCCTCCAACCCCAGGAGCATGTTTCAGAGAGTGTCAGCTCTCACCTCCCCTTTCCCACACAAAGATTTGGAGATCCATTGTCTCAGTTCTTGAGGCTTGCTCAAATCAACACAACTGTGGTGACTGTCCCTTTTTTAATAAAGAAGCTGTGGAAAAACTAAGTTTACTGCTTTAAAAAAAAAACACAACATTTTGGACCCCCCTGGTGGCACAGGGGTTAAGGTCTCAGGGCTATCAAGCTATCGCCAGCCACTGTGGCATGAGTTTGATCCCTGACAAGGGAGGTGACCCACATGGCACAGCAGACCTCTTCTTTTCCACTTGCTGCTCCCCTCAGCAGTATATTTCAGTGGATCTGCCTGTTCTCCTCCCCACTCTATCTCTGGTGAATCCTCTTCCCTCCACACCACCCCTCTGGCTATACTCCAGTTCTTGTATGCATAAATAAATAAAAAATAAATCTTAAAAAATATGACATTTAGATCTACAATTACATTTAGAAAAATAGTAGGAAAAATATGTAGTAAACATGGCAGAAAAGTCGCAAAATAGTAGTTTCCCCAACTGCCTCCCTAACCTTACAAAACTGTAGTTCGGTGATCAAAACCAGGAAATCCTGCTTTAACACCTTTAATTAAGCTAAAGACCCTGTGAGAACTTCACTGATTTCCTACTACATTCTTATGCTGGGGGGTTGGGGCATTCAGGATCCCACAAATACATTTAATTATTTTTCCCCCTCTAATCTATCTCTAGCAGTCCTGCTAGAGAATCCTGGGAGATAGTGTTGAGCATGCTCCTAAGACTTCTCCTGCCCCTCGGATGCTGGGGTGTTTGTATACCAGCTCCTGATAGGTTTTGGCCTGGGGCAGCTCTTGCACTTTTTTTTCCAAAGCACTTTTTTAAAAGATTTATTCCTAGTTTTTTATTTATGCATAGAAGAACTGGGATGTAGGCCAGAGGTACTGGGGGTGAACAGATTCATCAGTGATAGTGTGGGGGAACAGAACAGGTGGATTTACTGAAATACACTGCTGAGGGGAGCAGCAGGCAAGACAGGAGAGGTCCGCGGTGCCATGTGGCTCAGCTCCCAGGCCGGGATCGAACTCTGAGTGCTGAGGCAATAGTGCTTAACCCCTACATCAGCAGGGAGGCCCCCTCATGGGCATGTTAATTCTCTAGAATTTGTAAGTGTGCAGCTCAAGTGGGCCTGCGGTGGGGAACTTCCTCAGACAAAGCTGCGCTTGGAGATGGTGAGTCTACAGGAGACAGGGGCCACAAGAATTCCCACTATAGGCCTGACCCTATCACACTTTGAAGATTCTGAGGTGCAGAGAGGCTAAGTCTCTTATCCTGGGCTAGAAATGGTACTGTGAGTTGGTACTTGAAGCTATGCATTTGGGTAAGGATTGTGTTAAATGGTTCGAGATTTGCCCCAACTCAGCAATCTCCTTTTGCTTCTGTCTCACGTCAAGTTCCTCCTCAAAGCTTGCTTTCTTGCCTTTTGGTGGACTGGTCTGAAATTCACCTCCCAGGGCTGGCAGGGTAAGTATTTGCAGAAAGGCACACCCCAGAGAAATGAGCGATGGTTTGGTTTACTATCTTGGTAGTCACAAGTCCATTGTTTGAGTTGGGAACAAAAAGACTTGTATTATTTCAGGAGGTTTGCATTTTGTCAACCCCACCAATAAACAGTGTTAAAAGATTAGGCAAATTGATGTAAGATCTCCTGGCTTCTTGTTTGCTTAGACTATTGATCTCTCAGGCCCCAGGGTCCTTCCAGAAAATAGAACTTGCCTGAGTTGAGATGCACCGTGGTATGACCCAGGTTCTCCCTGGCCTTTGGAGCATCTGCTCAACCAGATCGCCCTTGCCTCTTAACAGGAGAGCTCTGCCTCTCCATGTGGACCACCTCCTGTACTGGGAATCAAACTTGCACTGCAGCTGGGACCAGCTTCACAGTGCTGCACTTCAACCTGCACCATCAGGGAGGGCTCACCAGCCTGTTCTTTTGGTGAACTTATGCTCCTGGGTCATCCTCATGAATCTGGAAAGGGAATTCTCAATCAGGAGACCCAGGCTGTGCCAAAAGGCACATTTGTGTATGCGGTGCCTGGATGCAGCCCCAGGCTCAGTTCCCAACAGGAAGATTTGAAGTGTTTAGAGGGAACACTCTAAACATCCCTTTGCCCTGTTCTCTCTTCAGAAGGCCCAACAGTTCAAAGCAGATGAGATTACGAAAGGATTGTCACAACTCACAGCCTGAGGGACTTTCTGGGCTCCAAGAGACATCAACAGAACATCAGCATATAAGACCAAAGCTGCACAGGAGCATGTGAATTTAAACAAGTTACTAATTGAGGGAGCGGGGAATATGTTGACTCTATTAAGAATGTCCATAACCTACAGCCTAGCAAGTTACCACTGAAGATCCATGACAGAGAGACCCTTGGCCACAGCATAAAGCAAGAGGTAGACATGAGGCTGTTCACAGGGAAGGGTCTTTCAGCCTCTGTGGGCAAGGTCCAGTGTGTATTTCCAATCTGTCAGAAACTTGTACTTTTTTTTACTTTAATAGTGAAAATAAATTAGCAAAGCAATACAATAAAAATAAATAACCCTGAAGAATTACAAATTATAAGACCCCTGATTTTTTTCGTAAAGATTTTTTTATTTAAGCATACAAGAGGTAGGGTCTAGGCCAGAGGTGTAGGGGGGAGAGGTTACAGGATCCACCAGAGACAGAGTGGGGAGCAGAACAGGCAGACTGACGAGGTACTCTGCTGAGGGGAGCAGTGGGCGAGACAGAAGAGGTCTGCTGCGCCATGTGGGTCAGCTCCCTGGCCGGGGATTGAACTTGTGCTGCACTGGCTTTGGAGAGCCCCCAAGCCACTGATTTTTATTGTGATATCTGATGTGAATAATTCTGCCAAATTGCTATAAAACTTTCTCAGCCCCCCCCCCCCCAGGCTGTTCTGTCATCATAGACTGAAGGTGAGTGGCTTGTGGACCAGACTGGCCTTGTACCTGACTCTGAGCACCATGGCTCTGTTTGCTTGCAGAACATGAAACAAAACCAGAAAGAACCTAAACATTTATCAATAGAAGAGTCACTATATGAACATATTAGATCCTCACTATAACATCTGTGTCATGTAAAAAATAAAGACAGTAGTGTTCTCTCTAGTGGCACAACTGGTTAAAGCACTGTGTTATGAAGCTCTCTGAAGCCACTACAGCACGAGTTCAATCCCCGGCCTGGGAGCTGACCCACATGGCATGGCAGACCTCTTCTGACCCACCCGCTGCTCCCCTCAGCAGTGTACAATCTGTCTGTTCTGCTCCCAACTCTGTCTCTGATGAATGGTCTCACCCACCAGATCGCTGGCCTGTACCCCAGTTCTGTAAGCATAAATAAATAAATCTTAAAAAAAAAAAGGGGCAGGAGATCACATTATAGAATGGAACAAAAAGTTACAAAATTATATGCAGTTCTCTCATGTGTTAAACATATAATCTCCTTCCTTCCCTGCCCTGACAATGAAACACTATGTATTTTCTGTGTAATCATTAGTATCTATGAAAACATAGAATTAGGGACTGGAAATGGAGACTGCTGGCATTTGGAATGTTGGGTAAAAGGGTATCATTGGTAGTGGTTTTATTTTTCTTTTTTAAAAAGAATGCATTCAAGTATTGTGTAATTTAAAAACAATTCAACCTAGGGCCTCCCTAGAGTACAAGGGGTTAAGTCTCAGCACTTTGAAGCTGTCAACAGCCACTGCAGCACAAGTCTAATCCCTGGCCAGGAAGCTGATCCACATGGCCAGCAGACCTCTCCTTTATTGCCCACTGCTTCCTTCAGCAGTGCATGTCACTAGATTTGCCTGTTCTGCTCCCCACCCTGTCTCTGGTGAATCCTTGAACGACACCCCCCACCCCGCCACTCCTCCCCCAACACCTGTAGCCTAGGCCTTAGCTCTTATATGCATAAATAAATAAAATAAATCTTTTTATTTTTAAAATGCAGCCTATAAGCAGGAGAGAGCTTCTACTTCTGAAGTTACATTGGATATTGAATTTTCTGGACTCCTCCCTATGTCTCAACAGAAGAGCAACCCATCTGCCCCCCTCTTATGCATGTAAACTATGAATTAAATGGATGGTGAGCATGAAGATGAGCTCATGTGCCAAAGTGTCTGCAGCCCGAGACACTGGTAAGCCACTGGCTGCATGGCTGGTTGTGTCTCTTTGTCAGGTGACCAGAAGCAGGAGAGAGCCTGGATCTTAGTGTCCAACATAGAGAGACCTGAGTGGAGGGTGGAGGTTGTGCCGGTTAGTTTTTGCTTCCGCCTGATCCTGCCTCAAATGTTAGCAAAAGGAGAGAAAACCCTACGAAGATGAAGAGAAAGGGTCTGGAAGGCTGAGGCAGGAGCTGTTAATGGCCTTACCAGGCAGGAAGCAATGGAATCCTCCTCTGGCTGCGGGGAAATGGAAAGTTTCATGACTTACACCACAAAACCCCAGACGGCTTTATTTATTTCTTGGTGTTCTTTGACTTTAGATTTCTGCCATTTCATGATAAGTTACCTTTATATGAGCCTTTCAATATGGCAAAATCACTCCCTTTCATTCTGGTAGTTTTATTGAATAATTTTCTTGATTACCTACTGTTTTCTCTGTTTTTTTTTTTTTTTTTCTAGAATTCTTCCTAGCTGGCTGTCACACCACCTAGATCCTAGATTAATGCTGTGTTTTTCTTATATTTTCTCTCCCAGTTTCCATGTTGACCTTTTTTGTTGTTGCTACTGTTGTGCTTCTAGAAAATGTCATTGACTTTATCTTCAAATGCTTCCATTGAATTTTTCAATTAACCTGTTTATTTTGAGATAATTGTAGATAATTTGTTGACTACTTAATGTTCAGTTTTGAGAATTCTTTATATATTCTAGATACTAGTCCTTTGCTGGGTAAGCAGTTTGCAATACCTTAGCAGTGTACTTCAGTCAGTCAGCTGGTTCAGCCACAGATGGGGACTTTGAGAACACAGACCTGCAGGGTGGGCTTAAGTTGAAGGAGGGTCTGCCTCAGCAGTTCAGTAATTTCAAATTCTACTTGTTCATGGGTTTTGGAAGTGAGCTTATGAAACAGTGATAGGCTTTAATGTAGTAACTTTGGTCTCTATGACCTTCATAAACACCTTTTCACTTTAGCATCCTTTTTGTTGATTTTTCTAGTTTTTCTACATTGACATATCATCTGCAGTAAAAGCAGTTTATTTCTTCCTTCCATTATGTATACCTTTTATTTCCTTTTAATTTTTATTTATTTTGGCATAGAAGAACTGTAATAGGCTTGAAGTGTGGAAGATTCACCAGAGACAGTATGGGGAGCAGGACAGATAGACTGACCAAAATACACTGCTAAGGGGAGCAGCCGGAGAGGCAGGAGAGGTCTGCTGCACCATGTTGGTCACCTCCCTGGCCAGGGATCGAACTCAGGCTCTAGCAGTGATAGTGCTGAGACTTAACCCCTAGACCCCCAAGGAGGCCCTATTTCCTTTTCTTATTGCATTTGCTAGAACTTCCATTGTGATACAGGGAAGGAGTAGAGAGGGACTATCCTTGCCTAGAACTTGATCTTAGAGGAAAGTCCCCAGGTCTTCATCATTGTGTGATGTTAGTGGTTGGCTTTCTATTCCTTCTGCACTTAGGTGGGACAATATGGCTAGAGGGGATGGACCTAGATATTTCCCCTCCCCTGTCTGTTGGGCTATAATAAAACACCAATCACTTAGGCTCTGGTTAACACAGTGTCTATTGATGGCCTTGTGAAGCAGAACAGAGTGTGCTGGTGTACTTCAAATGGTTACTTTTCTTTTCTTCCTACTGACAGCATGAGATATTTTTTCTCTGATCTTTATTGTTAAAACCTGGTAGAATTCCTGGAGTAAAACTCAGAAAAAGATGAATATGCCACTATCCCCAACACTGTTCCTAACCCAACCCATATTTTTAATGCTTAGACTTGTCCACACTGAGTCTCCAAAATTTTCTCAATTAAAGTTCAAGTTTGGGTCCTCCTGGGTGGCATAACCTGTTAAAGCACAGCACTATGAAGCTATCTGCAGCTGCTGCAGTGTAAGTTCAATCCCCCATGAGGGAAGTTACCCTCCAGTCACAGCAGACTTCTCCTGACCTGCCCGCTGCTCCCAAAGCAGTGTATTTCTATAGATCCACCTATTCTCTCCACTCTGTTTCTGGTAAACCCTCTCTCCCCCTTCCTGTACATCTGGCCTGTACCCTAGCTCCTGTATGCATAAAGAAATAAAATAAACCTTAAAAAAAAAAAGTTCAAATTTTCCTTCCCAGTACTGGTTTCAAGTCTCTTTAGTTGGGAGGAGGGGAAGTTGGTGATG
Source organism: Condylura cristata (assembly GCF_000260355.1). Taxonomy (NCBI): domain Eukaryota; kingdom Metazoa; phylum Chordata; class Mammalia; order Eulipotyphla; family Talpidae; genus Condylura; species Condylura cristata. The sequence goes on from NW_004567123.1 coordinate 6,236,070, forward strand.
GTTGATCTTTCACCCCACCTCTCTGATGTACCCAAGAAGAGTCATTGACTTCCAGTTTGTTCAGTTTTTTAATTGCTGTTAGGACGGAGTAATGACTTCCAAGCTCCTTATATGTTAAACCAGGAACTAGAAGTTTCTTTCCATTTTTTAAAAGTTATATCAGCTATCTATTGGCACAATGATGGTGCTTTATGAACAACTTCAAATCTTTACAACACATAAAGATGATATTTAATTTTAGTCACAAGTCAACCTGTGGACTGTTGGTTCTGCTGATTTGAATTGGGTTCTGCTGGATTTTATTGGGGTCATTTACATGCTCACAGGCAGGTGCTGGATACTGTGGCTGGCTGATCATTTATGGCCCCAGCTGGTATGATTTGGCTCTCCTCCACGTGGTCTCTCATCCTCTAGCGAGACAGCCTGGGCTGTTCACAGCATGTCTGGGCAGGGGTTCTGAGAAATGGTGGAAACACGAGTCCTTCTGAGACTGAGGATGAGAATCATACAATGTCACTTCAGTTTGTTGGTTAAAGCACGAAACAAAACCATCTCAGGCCCTCCCTGCCTGGTGGTGCAACTGATTAGGACACAGCACTGCAAGCTAGCTGCAACCACTTCAGTGCGAGTTCTAACCCTGGCCCAGGAGGTGACCCACATGGCGTGGCAGACCTCTCCTGACCCACCCACTGCTCCCCTCAGCAGTGTACTTTGTCTATCTGCCTGTTCTGTTCCCCACTCTGTCTCTGGTGAATCCTCTCACCACCCCTGCAACTCTGGCCCATACCTCAGTTCTGTCTGCATAAATAAATAATTTTTTTTTAAAAATCTCAGATTTTAGTGATGGTAAACTTAAGTCTACCCACTTGATAGAGGAACTGGGTCTATATTTGCAGTCAATGTGGCACAACGTCTGTCTTTTATTCTAGAGAATTTCTTTAATTATCCATTGTTCTTCCGTTATTCTTCATCTGGTTTATAAAGCCTGTGTGCCTATTGCACTTTTGTAAAAATATATATTTAGAAAAAAAAGATATTTCTTATCTTTTGTGTATCTTATATAAAAACTCTCTTGAAGGATTAATATTTATATACTAGGGGCCCTCCCTGCTGGCGCAAGCGGAGAGGACTCAATACTGCAAGTTGGCCACAGACACTTCAGCATGAGTTTTTGATCCCTGCCCCGGAGGTGACCCACATGATGCGGCAGACCTCTCTGACCCGCCTTCTGCTCCCCTCAGCAGTGTATTTCAGTGGATCTGCCTGTTCTGCTCTCTGCTCTCTCTGGTGAATCCTCTCGCCACCCCTTCATCTCTGGCTTGTACCCCAGTTCTGTATGCATACATAAATAAATCTTTAAAAAATATTTATATACTGGGATATTTTCTGCAATGTATCTAAATAATGACAAAATATAAGCGTCTAAGTGTTCAGGAATGGGGAGTATAGTTAAAGAAATGATGGCATAGTTATTTGATGGATATTACATAATCATTAAGAATGAAGTCTTTGAATTTTCTATAATGTAGAGACTTGTTCAAGATATATTGTCAAGGAAAAGAAGCAGCACACCAAACTACCCACAACATTCCCTCCTCCCCTCTCCTGCTGTTGCTTCTGGTTCACCTGGTGACTTTGCCTTGTGTCCCTGACAAAGTAGATGCTACCAGATCCAACACATTCACCCTCTTATGTCAGATTGTTTCTTCATTTTCACCAGCTTCACATTCCCGTTCATGTTTGCTAAAACCAAGGAGACAAATCTCCTGCCAGTTAGGGTAAATTCTTTCATCCTATCCCACTTTCCCTCCTGACAGTTTAAACAGTCCATTCTTCATTTATTTTTCCAATTTCCTTTGCTATGATCCATCCCATTTCAATTCTTAGTTAAGTGGTCTAAATATTTTACATCTTTTAAAAATACCACCCTTGAGAAGTTCCCATTATTTATGTGATATTTTTGCCCAAAATGTTTAACCTGAATCCAACCATGAGGAAACAATTAAACAAATCCAGGATGTGGGACATGCTTCGTGATAACTAACCCAAACTCTTCAAGCATGGCAGTGCCATGGAAGAAAAAAAAGAAAAGAGAGATGGGGGACTGTTTCAGATTAAAGGAGACTGCAAAGACGTGTCAGCCAAATGGAATGCATAAACCTCGGCTGGATCCTGGAGAAGGAGAAAAGAAAGTGGCTTTAAAGGACATTTCTAGACTGTGGGGAAATATGAACATGGTCTGTTTACTAGATGATGTTATTGAACTATTGTTGAATTCTTTGGATGGGATATGGCATTAAGGTCATGCGAGAGGATGGCCATGTTCTTAGGTCATATGCGACGTAGTTAGGGGTATTTGGAACTTTATTTCCAGTGACTCATCCCCAAATGAATATATACAGGTATGCATGTGTGTGAGGACATACGTGTGCAAAATCTTAACAAATGATCACTTGGTGTGAAGGATGATGATGTATGCCTTGTAGTCTTCTTTCAACTTTCTTTCAAAGTCAAAGTTAAGTAGAAAAAAAAGAAACTTTCCTTGGTGCACATCTGCCTGTATTCCAGATTGTCTGCTGATCTCAACCAAACTCTTGGGTAGAGTCATTGACAGGGCTTACGCTTGCTCCCTTCCCACTCATGCTTGGGCTCACTTCTGGCAGGCTCCTGCCCACCACTGCACTGCGAGTGCTTTTGCCAAGTTCTTGGCAGTTCCATCTGGCAACCACACTGGTGGTTTGTTCCCTTGTTCTTCCCCCCCCCCCACAATTTATTTATTTATTAATTTATTTATACAAGAGCCGGGGTACAGGCCAAAGGTACGGGGGTGGAGAGGATTCTCAGAGTGAGGAGCAGATCAACTGAAATCTACAGGCAGACATTGCTGAGAGGAGAAGTGGATGAGAAAGGAGAGGTCTGCTGCGCTGTGTGGGTCAGTTCCCTGGCCAGGATCCAATTCAGGCTGCAGAGGCTGTTGATGGTTTCATAGAACTGACACTTAACCCATTTGCCACCAGGGGGGCTCCTGTTCCCTTATTCTTGAAAACTCATCTCAACCTCCAGGACACCTTTCCTGGTTTTCCTTCTACTTTGCCGATCTTTTTTTCTTGTGCTTTGCTTGTACCTTTTCTGTACTCAACATCTAAATTTTCTGGAAGGATCACTCTTCCTTCTCTAAATCCCTCCTTAGGTAAATTCATTGATTTCTATGGATTTAAAAACTGAATTTGCTTTAACGATACCCAGCTGGATATTTCCCACATTTATTTGACAAATTTTTTTTAAAGATTTTTTTTTTAAATTTATACATGCAAGGAATGGGATATAGGCCAGAGGTGTTGGCGTAGGGGGTGCTCAGAGGACTCACTAGAGACAGAGTGGGGAGCAGAACAGTCGGATCTATTGAAATACATTGCTGAGGGGAGTAGTGGGCAAGACAGGAGAGGCCTGCTGGGCCATGTGGGTTGACTACCTGGCCAGGGATCAAACACTTGCTGCAGATGGCTTCATAGTGCTGAGACTTAATCCCTTGTGCCCCCAGGGAGGTCCTATTTGACAATCTTTTTTTTTTTTTAAAGATTTATTTATTTGTGCATACAGAACTGGGGTACAGGACAGAGGCTCAGGGGCGGTGAGAGGCTTCACCAGAGACAGAGTGGGGAACAGAACAGGCAGATTGACGAGGTACACTGCTGAGGGGAGCAGCGGGCGGGTCAGGAGAGGTCTGCCACGCCATATGGTCACCTCCGGGGCAGGCGGGAATCGAACTCATGAGGAAGCGGCTTTAGATTCTCAGTGCTGTGCTTTAACCCGCTGCGCCACCAGGGAGGGCCCCTATTTGACAATCTTTTACTTGTCATCTCTCCTTGGATATTTTTCAGACATCCCAATTTAACTTTTACTTACTTGTTCATTAAATTAACAAATATTGAGTGCTCACAGGTACTAGGCAACTGTTGTAAATACAGACGTGGGAGAAGTTATGGCTTTATTAGAGGATAATCTAGTTGGGCGAGACAGATGACAAGCAAATAAACAACTTGATAGTGGTAAGGGCTTTTGAAGTGAATCAATGAAAATAGGTGGATGAAATAAATCATGTAACATAACAGTGTTACAAACTGCTCAGGTGGACATGCTATTCACCTCTCTAAGGAGGTAACTTTTTTTTTTTTAGGATTTATTTATTTATGCACACTGAACTGGGGCACGGGCCAGAGGTGCAAGGGAAGTGAGAGGTTTCACCAGAGACAGAGTGGGGAGCAGAACAGGCAGATCAATGAAGTACACTGCTGAGGGGAGCAGTGGACTAGACAGGAGAGGTCTGCTGTGCCATGTGGGTTACCTCTAGGGCCAGGGATCGAACTTGCACTGAAGTGGCTGTGGCTAACTTGCAGTGCTGCATGCTAACCCATTGTGCCACTACGGAAGGCCTAAGGAGGTAACTTTTTTTTTTTTAAAGATTTATTTTATTTATGCATACAGGCATACAGAACTGGGGCACAGGCCAGAGAAGCAGGTGCAATGAGAGGATTTACCAGAGACAGAGTGGGGAGCAAAGCAGGCTGACTGACAAAGTACACTGCTGAGGGGAGCAGCGGGCAGGTCAGGAGAGGTCTGCCACGCCATGTGGAACACCTCTCCGGCAGGGATCGAACTCATGCTGAAGTGGCTTTAGTATCTTAGTACTGTGCTTTAACCCGCTGCGCTACCAGGGAGGGCCCTGCATTTCAATTTTTAAATTTACAACAGGTTGGGATTTTAGAGCAAAATGCAAACATTTGTCAGAGCTTCACCAGTCCTTTTATTCTCTACCACATGCAAAACAACAAATACTAATTTGACATCTGTTTGGCACCATGAAGTTTCCATTGTCCCCTGGACCTTAGCTCCACCCCTAGCCCACCCTCACCCTTGGCAGCTGCCTTGGTGTTCCTGGAACATGAGAGGGTCCTGGGACTTTCAGCTGACTCATCACTGTGTTACCCCTAGCGCAGTGGAATGGGTCTTATAACCTGCCTCTTATAACCTTTCAAGGTAGGAATTACAGCTGATGATGACAAAATCTTTACCCCTCCCTCAGGTCTGGATCTCATTTTGTTAAGGGGAAGGATGTCCTAAAGGAACTCTGCAGAGTCTTGTGAACTCCACCCCCTACTCTGGCTTTCTGGATCTACCCACTACTAGAGTGATTGAAAACCACAACTCCCACAGTTCCAGGGAGAGAACTGTGAGGACCCAAGGGCGGAGCTAAGCAGGAATTCTGGGACATTGGGGGATAAATAGGGAGCCATTTGGTCTCTCGCTTGGGAAACAGCTTTCCAGACTGCGAGACTCGGGGCTTTCAGTTAGTTTGTTACTAGAGCTCCAAGTCAGCCAAGCTGGTAAGATATTCCAGTTGTTGTTTCCTTTTCTTTTCCCCTTTTGTAAATAAACCCATTTTGACCCTTTTGTGTGTGCCTGCAGTATAACTGAATTTCCAGCGTGTGGGTGAGGCCCCACAGACTGGCAGCCCAATTCACGGTGGGGTGCCCTGTAACAATTCAGTTTTTGTTAATGAGGCAAAAATTCATCTTTTCCTAAGAGGAGGGAGGGGATTATTCTTTAAAATTAAATTATTCTAATTTTAGAAAAATCTAAGTATGTTCCCCTGCAACCTTGACCCCAACCTCACAGTTCCCATTCAACTTCACCTCCTGCCTTCAAAATGCACTATGATCAGTTTCTCGTTTAACTTTGTGGAGGTCCCACTCAGAATCCCAGAGTTGGTAACAAGATTATTTTAAGCTGAAGCTGTTCGAGATTCAACAGTTGCAGAAAGAAGCCATCTTGAAGTTTCTCTTTTCCAAATATAACTATACAACCAAAGGGTACATTCTAAATGGGTCCAGCCATCCAGGTACACAAAGGCAGAGAAAGTTTACTTTTTGTGTGAAAGCTCTTTAAAGGTGGGCAGAAAAGAAGAAGAAAAAAAAGAAGTACAAAAAACAAAAGACTTTTTTATTTTACAAAAGTTTATTTTTACATCATTTTGTACATTTTTTTTCCATCTCAATTATAATCCCTGTGGGTTTCCCATCACCAAGTCACCCGTGTGCCATCACCATAATCCCGTGCATTTCCCTACCCACCCCCGCCCCCCGTTTTTGATCCCATTCCCCACCACCCCCGCAAAATGTCTCTGGTATATGGTTTCAAATAACAGACTCTTAATTAAATTCTGAAAATTACCTTCCCCCTAATGGACAACTGCTTAGTCAAAGAGGCTAGGCCCAAAGCAGGTGACTGAGACCTGAAAGTTTGCTATAAGTCTAGTGTATATTCTGTCAGGGAACAATTACAAAGGGGTTAGCAGGTCCTGGAGATCTGGGATAGAAGAGACTCCAAGTTCAAAATGTACCATATAATCCACCACAAGATGAAGAAAATGGCTGCTACTGTCACTGCCAAAATGCTAAATACCTAGAAGCAGTCTCTCTGTGTATCTCACCCACTTACCTTTCTTCTAACTATCTCCCTCTTCCACCTCATTCCACCTCAAATTATATATCCACTCTATTCCTTCCCAGCTGCCCCCATTCAGCATGGCATGCTGGGGATTGTAGTCCAAGGTGGTTGCATATAAATAGGGGTGGGGAGAGTGACACCAGCTCATGGTGTTGGGATACTCTCCCCTTTCACAGAGCTGCATTCTGTTACATGATTAAAAGCATAAACTCCTGAGAGTTATAAGGACAACCATAAATTTCCTTTTGGGGGGCAACTTCCACTTCTCAGTGACCAAGAGAAAAGCTACCATAAATCCCCTCTGGGGGAGCTTCAGGGCCACAAAGAAGATGGAGAGAGCACTAGCCCCTGTATGAACAAACATTACTACCATCTTCCTTATCTCCAGTTTGTTTTCCTAAAAACCCCTGTGCTTTTTCTAAAGAAAACTTCTTCCTGTGGAAGTCTTTTTTTCCCTCCCTTTCCCCTACTGAGTTAGGTATGGACATATATAAGGTCCAAATTCTAATGACTCTAAGCTGCTGACTGAGCACTCCTGCAGGCCTCTCTGCAGTGTGTGTGTGCTTATAAGCTCTGTCTTTTCTCTTGCTAATCTGTCTTTTGTCAATTTCATATGTTGTCCCCCCTTCACAATTCTAAGAGGATAGAGAACGTATGCACAGACTTTGGGGGGTATATATGAACAAATATATTTTTTGGTACCCTCAGCACACCCCTTGGCAATGCTAATCAATTTTAGGAGTCAATCCTAAAATTTCTCATCACAAGGAAAAACCTTTTTTTGTTTTGTAGTCACATGAGGTGCTGGACACTAACTAACACAATGGTTTCATACTGTATTATCTGCTGAGCATCTTGCTTTTCCCACCTGAAAATATATCTTGGAAGCCTTTCAATATCTGTATACAGAAAGCAGCTCATTAGTTTTAGTAGCTAAATAAAACTCACTGTTGCATGTGGCATTGGTTAAAAAAAAAGTTAAATAATAAAGTACAAGAACTATTTAAAATATAAATAACTTAATAAATATTGCCACTTATTAAATGCCCCTTTTAAGGGACATCTGTGTTGTTGCTGATCCATCCCATTTGTGAACAGTAAAAAAATGAATAATCGGTACATACATGGGGTCACATCTATGCAAGTTTATTTGTAAAATAAGTGTATCAGGGTGGAAGTATAGGGTTCTGTACTTGTAATTTTGATAGATTTAGCCAAATTGTTTGCCTTGGATAGATTCCTACCAGCTGGTGGGTGGAGGAGGAAGGTCCAATTAGAAGATGGGGATGAAATGTATAATATGGTCATGTTAAAACTGCTGTATTGTATATGTGAAAGTTGCTAGTAGATCCTAAAATTTCTCATCACAAGGGAAAAATTTCTGTGTAATCGCATGAAGCAATGGACACCAATTGAACTAATTGAGGCAATCTGTTCTTGATACAGGCTTGTCAAATTATGTCATATACCTGACATATATCTCAATAAAACTGAAAAAAAGAGAGAGAATAATTTCTCAATAGCTCCACCCCAAAGCCATTTCCAGCCTCCAATTTCCCAGGTCCCCGAGAGCTCATTAGAACCTGATATCTTTGTTTTCCCCTCAGCATCTAATTTTTTTTTTAAGATTTATTTATTTATGCATACAGAACTGGAGTACAGGCCAGAGGTGCAGAGGCAGTGAGAGGCTTCACCAGAGACAGAGTGGGGAGCAGAAAAGTCAGATCATGGAAGTACACTGCTGAGGGGAGCAGCGGGCAGGCCAGGAGAGGTCTGCCACACCATGTGGGTCACCTCCAGGGCAGGCAGGGATCGAACTCATGCGGAAGTGGCTTTAGTTACTTAGTGCTGTGCCACTAGGGAGGGACACAGCATCTAATTCTTTGTCCCTCCTGCTCCTCCTTCAGCGTCATGTCATCGGGAGGTGCTCTGGTCTTTACACGCTTCCTGTTTCCTCTTGGCCTTTTCCTTTTCAATTCCCTGAGCTCTTCCTATTTTTCTATTTATTTTGCAATTAAGAAATTTATTTTTTTGCTTTTTTCTAATTGAAAAATTCATGTTCTTTTTTCATACTTTTACTTTTTTGCTCTTTTAAAAATAAACTTTGAGATAGAATTTATATACAGAAAAGTTCATTTACAAATTTTCAACATTCAGTTTGATGACTTTTGACCAATGCATGTACTTAAACAAAATATAGACTCTGTTCACCACCCCAGAAAGGTCCTTAGTCCCTCTTTGCATTTCTTTCAGTTCCAAACAATCACCCACATGCTTTCTGTCATGATAGAGTTGTTTTGTATGTTTAAGAATTTTATATAGATGGAATCGTGTAGAAGATGCTATTTTGCATCTAGCTTTTTTTTTTTATTCCACACAGTGATTCTGACACTTGCTCTTATATCTTTTGGTAATTTCATCCTTTTTACAAATGATCCCAATCCCTTTCTACAGCTATGCAAGTTGCTTACCCATTCCCTAGCTGATGGACAATTGGACTGTTTCTAGTAGTTAACAATTATGAACAAAGCTGCTATGCTGTTTGTATATAGTCTTTTCCGCCTCTTTAGAATTACACATTTTATTTTTTCCCCTCAACTTTTTAAAAAAAGATTTATTTAATTACCAGAACTGGGGTACTGGCCAGAGGTACAGGGGTGGTGAGAAGCTTCACCAGAGACAGAGTGGGGAGCAGAACAGGCAGATCAAAGAAGTACACTGCTGAGGGGAGCAGCGGGTGAGACAGGAGAGGTCTGCAGTACCATGTGGGTCACCTCCGGGTCAGGGATTGAACTAGTATTGAAGCAGCTACGGACAGCTTGCAGTGCTGCATCCTTACCCATTGTGCCACCAGGGAGGGCCATTCCCCTCAATTTTAAGGCAGATTTTCACGAGCATTTGAGCAACCAGATATCTAGTAGACATGTCCAATATGGCGATCACTAGCTATGTGTGGTTATTTGTATTTGTGCACCTTCTTTTTGTGGACATTTGCTTTTATCACTATTTGATAAAGATCTAAAACTGGATAGGAAGACCCCCGATGTGAAATGGGTTGGGTTGGCCTGACTGTGGGTTCTTACCTGCACTCTTGAAGGGGCTTACAATGAGATGCAACTGCACACACACAAATGGTTAATAAAGGGCTTATTTTAAAAAATGGGAAATGAAGAAAGAAATAACTCAGGAATTATCCAGGGAGAGAGAGAAATACATTGGTGAATGCTGGGCTGGCGAATGCCAATAGCACATTGAAGGCCAATGAAAAACCAGCAAACTCCAGGAGCCATATGTCTGGCTATGGGCCAAACCTAGCTGCTTCACTCCACCCTCATTCCCAGAAATCCTCCCTTCAGTGGTGATGGCATTCTGGGATTTGTAATCCTTGGTGCCTTTGATCCCTTTGGCTTGGGGTGAGGGTGTTTGTGGAGCTGGTTCAGGACATCCCTTCCAGTAGATGTGTATTTACCTTTAAAAGAAGTGCCTGAAATTCTCTCAAGTGTTGTTCTATTTTCAATTCCAGCCTGAAAGACAGTACAAATCTAGTTGTTCTTAGTCTTTTGAGTCTTTACCATTCTGGCAGGTATTATGTGGTCTCTTCCTGTGGTCTTATTTGGCATTTCCCTGAGGACTGATGGTTTTGGGCATCTCTTCATGTGTTTGTCAGCTATTTGTAATCCTTTATGAAGAATCAATGTCTTGTACCTATTTTTCTCATGAGTTGTTTGCCTTGCTATTAGTGAGTTGTAGATGTTCTTAATGTATTCTGAATGCAAGTTTTTTTGCTCCCTGACATATATGGTGTGAATATTTTCTCACTGGCTGTGGCTTGCCTTTCCATAGCAGGAAGTCCTGACAAATATTTGACTCCACCTGTTCCTCACAGGCCTCCCACATTCCTCTCATTTTTCCAGTTTCAATCCATTTCTTTTCTGCTTCCACATGAATTTGTCCAGCTCTTTCCTTCAATCTTGCACAAATCCCTCCTTCTTGATAAAGCCATCCCAGTCCTATGAAGCTTATCCAACTCTGTCTTCCTAGCATGCAGGCAATCCCAGGCAAAGACTGGAATCTGGTGAAAGTTCATCAGATATGGGGACTCGCCTTTGAATTTTTTTTTTTAATGGGGGAAAACTATTGTGGATCTTACAATAAATTTTGTTTTTTACTTTCTACTCCTCATCTCTCTGTCTTAGGCCATATCTTCAGTCCCCTCCCTCCCTTCCCTTCAGGACAGTGACTTATAAGTGGCATTGATACTATCGCCATGACTCAGACCTGACCTCCAAATTCCAGACTGCCCTGATCCTATGAAAAACTCCCCAATAGGGCACTCCCTGGTGGCACAACGGGTTGAATTGCAGCACTGGGAAGCTATTGGCAGCCATTGTAGCACGAGTCTGATCCCTGGTCAGGGAGGTGACCCACATGAACCACTTGGTGGAGCAGACCTCTCCTGACTTCCCTGCTGCTCCCCTCAGCAGTGCATTTCAGTAGATCTGCCTGTTCTGTCTCTGGTAAATCCTCTCATATGTATACCCCACATCTCTGGCCTGTACCTCAGTTCTTGTATGCATAAATAGATAAATCTTAAAAAAAAAAAAAACCTCCCAGATAACTAGAGCCCTTCATAACCTCTGGGATTCCATTGCGGTCTAGACTTCAGTTTCTTCAAAATCAAGACTTGCATCTAATAGTGCAAATCTCTCAGCACCTGGATTCCTAGATCCCCAGAAAAGGTCCCCAAGACCACAAACTGCCCTCCAAATTCCAGGTCTTTGTTGAGCATTTGCTCTTCCCAGGATGATTTCCAGACTGGGGATTGACTGTTGTACAGTGTTCTTTTGTGTGCAAGACTCAGATAAGCAACTTCCCACTCATCTCCTTTGCCACCTGGCTTCTCAGTGGTCCAATCAGTACTATGAGCAGAATGGATAAATGAATGATGAAAGGTCTGATTCATTTCCCAATCAGGCTAGCCATTTTTCATTCTTACCATCTTGGGCCAAAGGAAAAAAAAAAAAAAAGAAATTTCTTTTCATGTTTTACAGAGATTCAAACATTTTGATGTCTTCTTGTTCTCGATGATTTCATAAAATCCTAACTTCTCTTGATGATTGCCTGAAAGGACATACTTCATTTCTACATTGACTTCACAATATAAGAGATGTGTTCAACTGGAAAACAAAAGTTAAGAAAGAGGATGAACTGTTCAATGGTGCAATTCTGGAATCTTCAGAATTAATTAATTTATTCATCAGGTAACAACATTTGTTACCTATTACCATTGCCAGGCAATGTTCTAAGTATGAGGGATATGATATTGCAGATGGCAAGCTGGTGCTGATGGACTTTCTTGACTTGGTTTCTTCTCCTGGTGCCTCCTCTCTGGCATAGAACTCTCTAGTACAGTGAATACCCTGGCACCCTAAGGATACTAGCTTGTTTCCAGGGTCTGCTTGTGCTAGGTTGCAATGTAATGCACTGCCAGTAGGTGCCTCCCTTCTAACACCTGATGCTCTTGTGGCTGAAAATTTTGGTTTCTGTACAACAAATGAGAACAATATAAAAGTAAATTTTGATTTGAAGTTTTTTTTTAATTTTTAAAGTTAAATTTGAATAGTTAAGGGTATACAAACATTTTTTTTTATTTTACAAAAGTTTATTTTTACATCATTTTGTACATTTTTTTTTCCATCTCAATTGTAATCCCCGCGGGTTTCCCATCACCAAGTCACCCGTGTGCCATCACCATAATACCGTGCATTTCCCTCCCCCCCCCATTTTTGATCCCATTCCCCACTCCACCCCCGCAAAATGTCTCTGGTATATGGTTGTTCATTTTTTTTGTTATTTTCTCGCCTGGTCCATTATACTCCTGCTATGAGTGAAACCATCGGTATTTTTCTTTCTCTTTCTGGCTTATCTCACTAAGCATGATCTTTTCCAGCTCCATCCAAGTTGCTGCAAAAGACATGTGTTTCTCTTTTTTGGTTGCTGAGTAATATTCCATTGTATATATGTACCACATCTTTCTAATCCAGTCATCTACTTTTGGGCATTTGGGCTGCTTCCATGTTTTTCCAATTGTAAATAAAGTAGCAATAAACATGGGGGTACAGGTATCTTTTTCAATCAGTGTTTTTGTGTCTTTTGGGTAGATACGTAGGAGTGGGATTTCTGGGTCGTAGGGAAGGCCCATGTTTAGCAGTTTGAGGAACCTCCAAACAGTTTTCCATAGTGGTTGTACTAGTTTGCATTCTCACCAGCAGTGCAGGAGAGTTCCTTTTTCTCCACATCCTCGCCAACATTTGTTGTTGTTAGTTGTTTGAAGATGTGCCATTCTCACTGGTGTGAGGTGGTATCTCATTGTGGTTTTAATTTGCATCTCCCTTATTATGAGTGATGTTGAGCATTTTTTCATATGCTTGTTGGCCATCTGCATTTCCTCTTTGGAGAAGTGTCTTTTTAGCTCTTCTGCCCATTTTTTGATGGGGTTGTTTACTTTATTTTTGTTGAGTTTCATCAGTTCTCCGTATACTTTTGTGATCAGTCCTTTATCACTACTTTTGGGTACACAAACATTTTTGAAATAGTTCTGTTCAAGAGAATTTTTGGCAATTTGTTCTATAGCCTGTGCTGTGCACTATCAGAAGCCACTAGCCATGTGTGTGAGCCGTGAGCACGTGAAACGTGGTTAGTGTGACTGAGAAACTGAATTTTACATTTTATTTAATGTTCATTAACTTAAATTAAAATAGCTACATCACTCAGTGTCTCTATATCAGACAGCACAGTTTTCCAATCACTTTTGTCTCTGTCATTGCAGTGAAGGAAAAGCGAGAGAGGAAATGCAAAGAACAGAACAGCAGTCCTGAGTCCCCTCCTCAGCAAAATCCCTGAAGGTGATTCCAGTTCAGGTTGGTTTATAGTTAAAACTGTGGAGCCAGAGGGAGTCAGTTCCGCCCTTCCCATTAAAAGTTGCTGTGACTCTGGGTAAGTGAGTCATCTCTCTGACATCCATTTCTTTAACTGTAAATTGGACACAGTGACATCAACCTCAGGTCTGTGGTGAGGAGTGAGTGAAATGCAGCTCTCAGGTAACATGTTAAATGCTCAACAAATGACACTGCAGCCTCGGCTCTGGTTGCCCAGGCTGTTAACAGACCCCTTGCTGTGTGTCTCTGCAGGGGCTGAAGCCATTGCTTGTGAGGGCACAGTCCAAGGTCAAGACCATAAAATCAATGGATTATTAGCCAGGAGTTGCCTAGGAGTCAGCTGCTGTGTCAACTTCATTCACCCAGAGGTCAAAATCAAAGGGCCTACCCCTGGCTGAAATGCCCTCCCAGGGGGTGGGGTCCTCACCTCCATCTTTTGCCTGTGGTCTGTTAACTCTTGCATAGCCTCGGTCTTCTCTTTCCTTCTCTGATTGTTACAGGGCAGAGAGAGGGGCACCTCAGAACCTCCAAACCCACCTACTCTAAATACATTCTGCTATCCACCGCATCAAGACAAAACACATAGGCCTTTAATGGAAAGGAACTTTAATACCACTAGTGTGCAATGCAGACAAGACAAAGAATATAGTTTCTAATTCAGGCACCTAAAGTTACCCATCCTCTCATGGGTAAGAGTCCACCCAAACAAGGTTGGCCCAAAGCAAGGCCCGGAAGCCTGCCCAAGTCTCTTCTGACAGAGACTCATAGAAAAGGTTTAGAAACATCCAGATAAGTCTGAGAGAAAAGGAGCAAAATCAAAACCAAGATAAAAGCTGCCATTGCCTCTCACCCACATCTGTTTTACCCAGTCTCTGCTCCACGTGCCTCCTCCTGGCTTCCCTCTGGTTCTCCATCCCGATTCCTTCCTCTTTGTCTTCTCCTCCCTGCTCAGCTCCACCCTTCTTTGGGTGGACAGGGAACCCAGAACCTCTCCTTTTCCTGGGGACCACCTTTTACATGACCACAGTGGGGCCTGGGAATAAGGGTACCAGTTGGAACTTTCATTCTGGGCCCAGTACACTGGCTGCCCCCAACTTTCTACTTTAGGTTAACTGACTTTTTTTTTTTATGCATACAGAACTGGAGTACAGACCAGAGGTGCAGGGCTGGTGAGAACATTCACCAGAGACAGAGAGGGAGCAGAACAGGCTGATGAAGTACACTGCTGAGAGGAGCAGCAGGCAGATCAGGAGAGGTCTGCCACGCCATGTGGATCACCTTCCGGGGCAGGGATCGAACTCATGCTGAAGTGGCTTTAGCTTCTTAGTGCTGTGCTTTAACTTACTGCACCACCAGGGAGGGCCCAGGTTAACTGTCTTTTACTAGAAGGTTCTTGGTCCTACTACACCAATCTTATCCAAAGTCCTGAGTGCTTGGGGCCCAGATACGTGTGTGTGAATTTGTTATCAACCTTTAGGACTAAGCTCCTGGCTGGTTCTGTACCTACTGAGAATCATTCATGTCAATACAATGCCACTGAGTTCAGCAAGCAGGCAGAGATTTTATTCATTGATGAAGGGATGGGGAAGGGTGATCTCTTGCTCAGAAAATAGCTTCTGACCAGGTGAGGGATGTGGGGCCCTTTATGAGGAAGAGTTGCCCATCCCAGGGAAGGGTTCAGGTGGTCGTGAAAAAGTGACTCTTTTCTTGTGCTAGGCACTTTTGCACAGGCCAGCCCTTCCCTGTTTGGATGATGATTAGTTTGGTCAGGTCCTGAGGTTACAAAGGAGCAAGAATAGCTCAGAGAAACCTGCTTACTGCCCAGTGACAAAATAAAGTGGATTCTTTTGAAGCAATGTTTCTCAAGCTTTCCTAAACTTACCCATGGGCACAGATTACCTAGAAATCTTTCTAACATGCACATTCTGACTTTGGCTGGGGTTGGGGCTGAGACTGTGTTTCTAAGACTCTACCAGGGATGCCAAGTAGCTGATTCCAGTTGCATGCTTTAAATATTAGGACCCTTGGAATCACTGATTGTTAAAATGTGGGTCAGCAGTATAATTTCCCCTAACAGGGACTTGTTAAAAAAGCAAATTCTTGGGCTCCATCCCAGATCCACCCAGAAACTCTTGGGTTGCGACCTACTAATCTGTTTCTTATCAGGCAACCATGGTGCAAGCTAATGTTTGAGAATAGCTGTTCCAAATGACTGGACGTAGAACTGGCTGCTCTTCTGAGTCATCTGTTTCTAGTGATTGCTTTCTTTATTTTCAAATGTGTTTTAATAGATCATCATGGGGGTATAATTCCTAAGAAGTAAAAAAAATGTTACTTGGGTCCTAACCCTAAAGGCTCTGCTTTTATTGACCCTGAAATGTAACCTGAGTATGGGAAATTTTAAGTAGCTCTGTGTGGGTTGTAGTGTCAATTTTTTTTTTTAAATCTTAGTTATTCAGTCAAATCATGGGTAGAGCTTTGAAAAGTCCTGACACTGGGTCCCACCCTGGAGAATTTGATCTAGGATGTTTTATAAGCTTTGGCATTTTTTTTTTTAAGATTTATTTATTGATGTATGCAAGAGCTGGGTGTAGGCCAGAGGCTTGGGGTGGGGTGAGGAGAGGACTCACCAGAGACAGAGTGAGGAGCAGAACAGGCTGATCTACTGAAATACACTGCTGGGGGGAGCAGCGGGCCAAACAGATAAGGTCTGCTATGCCATGTGGGTCAGCTCCCTGGCCAGGGATTGAACTTGTGCTGCAGTGACTGAGGATAGCTTGATAGTGCTGAGACTTTAACCCGTACACTACCAGGGAGGCCCAACCATTTTGCTATTTAAAAAAATTTTTGGTTTGGTTTGTCTTTTTTGTTCTTTGAGCTCCTGCTTTTTGGGTTTGGTTTAGATTCCATTTCCATTATCTTATGTGTAAACTCTATTAATTTTTGTTTGAGGGCTCTTCTGAGATTAGTATCTAAGGAGATATTTGTTTTACCCATTGTGTAGCCTGGTCTCTGGTTTGTTCTGATGGACCATATTGTTACTAGCGACTTAAGGGTCTTTTGCTTTTATAGTGATTGCTCTATTTTTTTTTATGATTTATTTATTTATGCATACAGGACTGGGGTACAGGCCAGAGGTGCAGGAGTGGTGGGAATATTCACTAGAGGCAGAGCAGGGCACAAAACAGGCAGATTGCGGAAGTACACTGCTGAGGGGAGCAGTGGGCACACAGGAGAGGTCTGTTGCACTGTATGGATGCTATATGGCTCACTCTGGGGTGAATCAAACTGGCACCAAATTAGCTTCAGCCAGCTTCGCAGTGCCTTGCTTTAACCCTTTGCACCACCAGAGACGGCCATCTGTTGCTTTGTAATAACCCCTTTAAGACTTTTTCATGTGGGGCTTTGAGTTAAATTCTTTTAATTTTTGCTTTCTGTGAAACGTCTTACTCTTTCTTCTGACTTGAATGCTAATCTTGCAGGGGAAAGGATTCTGACTGGAAATATTTTTCTTTAACTATTTTAAATATTTTCTGTCAGTACCTTCATGCTTGTAATGTTTCTACTGAAAAAGCCCACAGGCAATCTGATGGGTGCTCCCGCCTAAGTTACCCTATTTCCTTGATGTTTTTAGTATTTTGCCCTTTTCATAGCTATCTTATAAGGTGTCTTGGTGTGTGTCTGTCTGGTATTATTTTGTTTGGAACTCTCTGGGTCTCTTGGATCACAACATCTAGTTTGTTTCCCAGATCGAGATGTTTTTTAGCAATTAATTCTCAAAATAAATTTTCTCTTCCTTTCTCTTTCTGGGACCACCATACACAGATATTATTTCTTTTTAGTTACCCCAAGGGCCTCTTATTGTGTTTTAATTTCTTTTATTCTCTATAATGCTCTCTTTGTATACTCTCCAACATTACACTTTCCAATTCATTGTCTCCACTGCTGTTGAGTCCCTCAGTTGTGTTTTTTAAATTCAGTTATAGTTTTTACTAGCACCTTTATGTCCAATTGTAACTGCCTCATATTTTCATCTTTTTTCGTTGTTTGATCTCCAGTTTTTTTTTAGTCCATAAGAATTATTATAACTGTTACCTTGAACTCTCTTCAGTCATCTTTTGCTGAATTGAGGCTCCTCTTAGGGTTTATTTGGGGTGTGTTACGTGTTTGTTCCAGCATCTCTGTTATATTCTTCTGTCTTTTCATTTGTAGTTTTTAGGGGCCATAACAGGGATAGACCCTAGACTGTCCTCCTTTAATTGAACTCTTTGGAGAGTGGTAGCAGAGATGGGTAGTAAGTAAAAATGGACCAGGGTAGTAGGGCGTGCAAAGGTCGCCTCCAGTGAGCATCAGTCAGAAGCACCCACGCTTCCTACTGTGTGGCATGAGGACCAGAGTTGTGTGATAGGGTCGACAGTGATTTCCCCCACTTTCCTCCCTGTGCCTATATAGTCTTTTTTTTTAAATTTTATTTACATATGCATACACAAACTGGGGTATAGGCCAGAGGTGCATGGGCAGTGAGAGGATTCATTGGAGACAGAGTGGGGAGCAGAACAGGCTGATGGACAAAGTACACTGCTGAGGAGAGCAGTGGGCAAGACAGGAGAGGTCTGCTGCGCCATCCCAGTGGCTGAGATCTATCTGAAGTGACCACAGCTTGGCTCATCTTCACAGTGCAGCACTTCAGCCTGCTGTGCCACCAGGGAGGGTCCAGCCCCCTCCTCCTCCCTCACCTTTGTCTTACAGTGTAAAATCTAAGCTGTTTATGAGTACTAGATACAGTGTTAAGTATGAATTGTCGTTGACATGGGGTCACAGATTTGTGCTTGTCTCCTTCCTGGCATAGAGCCTTATCCAGGGGTGTCTGATCCTGATGATCTGATCTCCTGTTTTTCCTTCAAGGGCTTTTGGATTTGTTCTGCTGCAATCTAGCTGTGAGTTGATGGGAGGAGGCAAGCTCAGTGTCTTTACTCCTATCATACTGGACTCCCTATATTTTCATTTTAACATAAATTAAAGTTTATAGAAACTTTACAATAGTACAGAGTTTTTAGCTCTTCCCCTGATTCTCTCTCTCTCTCTCTGTATTCTGAATCATATCAGAATAAATTGCAGGTGTGGTGCCGTTTACCTCCTATCGATTGTGTAATTCCTAAAACTATAAAAGACATTTTCTTATATAATCACAGTGCAATTACCCAACTCCGGAAGCTTTTATCAATTCAACACAATTACCTAATCCCCAGGCCTTATTCAGATTCAGATTTCACCAACGGTCCCAATAATATCCTTTATATAGCAAAACAATGTCCCAGATCACATGTTGCATTTAACTGTCCTGTCTCTACTTTCCTCCAGTCCTTCCTCAAGCTTCCTTTGTCTTTCGTGACACTGGCATATTTGAAAGTACTGGCCAGTGATTTTGTAGAACGTCCCACAATTTGAGTCTGGCTGATGTTTCCTTTGGCTGTGCATTTTTGGCAAGACTCTAGGAAAGTGATGTTGTATGCTCAGTGCATCGTATTAGAAGAACAAGAGGTCAATTTATTGGTTTGGGAGATTTTAAAACAGATTTGGATTATAAATATTCTCCCCGGAGAAGGAAAAGCAAGAAACATAGAGTGAGATTGATGTGGTTTGCATGAACAACAACTAGTTCAACTTTTGAAAGGGCAACAGAAAAGGTTTCAAAGCAGTGGACTCAATATAGGGAGGGCAGAAACAGAAAGAATAATGACTGAAAAACTGGCCCCCCAAATAATGTTGGCTATGAAAAATGCTGAAGGCCACCAAATGGGCTTTTAAATTGCTACTTTAAAAGCACTGATTTGTTTTTCTGTCAATAAAAAAATAGAATGTGCCTATGGTGGAAGATATAAAACATATATAGAAGAAAATAACTGCTCCCCAACTCCTACAACCAGCTGTAACCACTGCTAATATTTGCGCAGATTTCATAACCTCCAGGAAGTGTTTTCAAAGAGGTACTTGGAGCAAGAAACAAAATAAGGAAGAGACAGGTCTTCTCCAGGGCTGGGGGAACTGGTGGAGAGAGATAAGTCCATGTCACACAGAGCAGGAGTGGGGTGTAGGTGAGAGGCTCATGTCATTGTTCCAATCTCTGTAAGCCTTAGGGGCTGGTTCCCAAGGTTTGGAGCTTGACATATTTTTTATTGATTTGTACAAATTAAAGGCACACAGAATGTGGTGAAGAGGAATATCCAAAGTTTGATCTCCTGATTCAAATGGAGAGGCCTGCACGGTGGGAAGGGCAAGGAAATTTCTGGACAGATTCTGCTCCAAAGACAGCTGAAGGCAAGAGTGGGTCGGGGGATACTCTTGGGTACTAGAGGGGTGTCCATCTGGATTTGCTTGCAGTCCAGCCTTAGACCCTCATGTCTGGGAGAGGGAAAAACATGGTAGCTGCTCTTACTGGAAAATGGGAAGAGGATCCTCCCTGGTGGTGCAACAGATAAAGCGCAACACTGAGAAGCTAGCAGCAGCTGCTGGTTCGATCCCTAGCCCCCGGGGTGATCCACACTTCAT
The DNA here is from genome assembly GCF_000260355.1 of Condylura cristata. Taxonomy (NCBI): domain Eukaryota; kingdom Metazoa; phylum Chordata; class Mammalia; order Eulipotyphla; family Talpidae; genus Condylura; species Condylura cristata. The sequence goes on from NW_004567123.1 coordinate 6,256,064, forward strand.
AGCAGATCTCTGTCTCACCCCCTGCTCCCTTCAACAGTGAATTATGTAAATCTGCTTGTTCTGCTCCCCACTCTCTGGTGAATCCTCTCACTGCCCCTGCACCTCTGGCCTGTACCCCAGTTCTGTATGCATAAATACATGAATATATCTTAAAAAAAAAAAGAAAAAGAAAGTAGGAAGAGCTGTTGACTGCTTGCCTCAGCCCATAGCTCTGGGGGTGCTGTAAATGTGGTGCCTCTTAGTGGGGGTTTCTGGGGTACCCACTGCAGGTCAGTCTGATGCAGTCTTGGGCATCGAGGCTGAGAACTTCCATCAGTGAATGAAGCCGAGCAAGGGACAGAAGTGACGGTTCTTACCTGGTAGCTGAGGATATTTTTCCTGCCAGGAGGAGAGGCTGACTGAATAGCACTTATAGCGCACTTAACTGTGTGCCAGGGACTGTGCTAAGAGAGCTGCATGCATTGCACAAAAGAGCTTCACAATGGTCTGTGCAGTCAACCACTTCTTGTCCCTGCATGTCAGATAAGCAAACCGAGACTCAAAGGCAAGTGCCGTGACAGAGTCCATTAGTGCCCCACACAATGTCTTCAGTCACCCGGAGGTCACCAAGGGTCCTCCTAGGTCTTATGGCATCCCACGTTTCTCTGAGGTGATATTTTCTGGTGTTTGGAGTGTGGAGAATAACACCTCAAGATTGACTCCCCACCAGTGAGGGTGAGAATTGACAGTGAATAGCCCAACTTGTTTGTTCCTTCATGAAGCAATTTTTTTTACTTTGCTAGAAAATACGTAAGATTTACAGCTTAACCATGTTTAAGTGTACAGTATGTAGCATTAACTGTATGTACCTTGTACAACAGACATCTAGAACTTTTCCATCTTACAAAACTGAAACTCTCTACTCATTGAGTATTTCATTCCTCCCACCCGCGCAGTCCCTTGAAACCACCAGCCTACTTTCTGTTTCTATGAATTTGACTGCTTTGCATACCTCATAAAGCATTTGTCCTTCTGTGACTGGCTTATTTCACTTAGCATACTATCCTTAAAGTGCAGCATGTAGAAGATTTCCTTCTTTTTTAGGCTGAAAAATATTGCTTTATAGGTGTCTGCCACCTCTTGTTTATCTCCTCATCCATGGATGGAGAAAGATGCTGCTCTACCTCTTGGCCATTGTGAAAATGAGCGTCATGTTAAAATCTTGTTTTTACTTCTTGAGGACATACACAGAAGTAGAATTGTTGGATCATATGGTCATTTACTTGTAAATGTCTGAGGAATTTTTTTCTAAAGTTTTATTTATTTATGCATATAAGGGCTGGGTCATTGGCCAGAAGTGTGGGGGGTGAGAGGATTCACCAAAGACAGTGTGGATCAGAAGAGGCAGACTGACTGAAGTACATTTGCAGAGGGGAGCAGCGGGCAGGTCGGGAGAGATCTGCATGCCATGTGGGTCACCTGGCTGGGGATTGAACTTGTCCGGCAGAGGCTGCAGCATTTCATAGTGCTGTGCTTTAACCCCCTGAACCACCAGAGAGGCCCCGTCTGGGAATCTTCATACTTTATGATGGTGCACAATTTTATAGATGAGTCAACTGAGAGAAGAGTTTTGCACGCTTTCTCAGAAAATCCCCAGAGGGCCTGACCCTAGAGGCAATCTACTTAGAAATGCTTTTCTTCTGGCTGTTTTTTCTTCCATTTCTCACTTCCCTACTTTCTTACCTATATTTCCTGGAATCACCTTCCACATAAACTATGAGCACCAAGGCTTCAGGTTGCAGTTAATATGAGGCTTGCCTGAAGCTCTGTGCAGTGCAGTATAATGAACCACCCCAAAACCCGTTATCTTAAGAAGTAGTTTATTATCACTCATGATTCTGTGGGTGGACTGGGCTCTGCTGGGTGGTTTCAGTTGGGTTTAATGTGGTTAAAGTGATGTGTTGGCTGGGGCTACAAGCAACTGAAGACTGGATGCTGGGTTTGGAAAGCCACAGTGTTCTCTCACGCGCTGGCAACCTACAGACCCACAATGGCCTATCATGTGCATGCGTTTTCCTGGTAGCAGGGCACTGGCTTGAGAGAAGAACATCCTGAGAATGAATATTCCAAGAAGCCAAAGAAAGAAACTGCTGCTCAGTGAAGGGCCTTGCCTGGAAATGGCACAGTGACATTTCTATCATATTCAACTGGAGAAAGCACTTTCGACACTTCTTATTTATTTATTTATTTATTTATCTGTTTGTTTGTTTGTTTGTTTTGTTTATGCATACAGAGCTGGGGTACAGGCCAGAGGTGCAGGGGTATGAGAGACAGAGTGGGGAGCAGAACAGGCAGATGTGCTGAAATATACTGCTGAGAGGGAGCAGTGGGCGGGTCAAGAGAGGTCTGCCACGCTATGTGGGTCACCTCCTGGCCAGGGATCGAACTTGCACTGAAGTGGCTGTGGCCAGCTTCCAGCTTCACAGTGCTGTGCTCCAGCCCGCTGTGCTACCAGGGTGGGCCCTGAAGAGATACATTCTAAGGAGAGTCTGCAATAATGGCAAGCTTGAGAAAGATTGTTTTTGTCTTTTCCAACTCCCTTTTCATTTCCCCCCTTATTTATAAAATTTATTTTACACCTATTATAGCAAATGACATCCTAAAGGCTGACATATCACTCCCTAATAAGATAAGCAAAGACAAAACATTTTATATTAGTGAAACAAGATACACTTCTATTGCTTAAAGTTTTCAAACATTATTGCACTTTAACATTCATAATTTGCCAACACATTCATGAAACAACCTGTAGACACTAAGCAGACAAATTAAAGAACACTTTTAAGCAGATATAACTGTCTTCAACTGTTTATTAGGTAGGAAATTAAAGAACACTTTTAAACAGGCATAACTGTCTTCAACTGTTTATTAGGTAGGTGAGAATTTTACAAACAATACTTATTAGCAGTAGTGGGGGAGCTGGAAAATATGGTGCCTTCTCCCAGCTGCACCGTGAGAACCACCAGCACTGCGTGGAACTTGTGGTCCTTGACACGGCCAGGCTCTGTGGCCTGCAGGTGTCAGCCCCTCCACCTCACTGTGCTTGTGGCCCTGTTAGTGATCCACTTGGTGGTAGAATTTCTTCTGATAGCTTTAGGGAGTGGATCCATGAGGATAACTGCCAACAATTTGTAAATGGAGTCACCAGCCCAGTAAGAATTTAGAGCCCCACAGGGACACCCCACTCACACCTCAGCAACAGATTAAAGGCTTCTTGCAAACTTGAGCTGATTAACACCCTCATGGACAGTCCTGTCATGGGTTGCATCCTTAGGAGCTGATCATTTGTGGCCTCCAGGGCGCATATAAGTCCTATAGATGACATACCCTTGCCTGACCTGTACCTAGCTTGCATGATTTATTTGGCCAGCTTTGGCAGGGGCCCTGTGGAGGGTGGATGTCTTGCCGTAACTGCCCACAGTGCACCCTGGGATAAAGAGCAGCACATTGGATACTTCTTCCTCCATAGCTCCTGGATGTACTCGTTTGCACCCATTTCAGCTTTCCTGATGGCTGCTACTGGGTGGGAAGCCTCCAACTATTTTTAATCTCCAGATTGTTGTGGGAAGTGTAGGTCTTAAGTGGATTCCAAAAAAGTAGAGATGGTGACTTTGATGTTAACTTGGAAAATCATAGAGCAGAGAATGGCATGATTCACTTGTAAATGTTAGGAAAGAATGCAGTGATCATGCAGACAAATTGGTAAGATTTGGTAGGATGTGGGTCTCCTAATCCTAATTGGCCTATCCAGCCTCCATTTTGTTACCTACAGTTCTGCATTCCTAAAGCAAAGTCAGAACTGCTGGTCATAGGAGCTCAACCCTACAAGGGGACTTTTCAATCAATTAAGAGCATAAAGATAGATCACTCTGGGAAGGGTATGCGTCAGGAAGTGGGGGGAGCTGATGCATAAACTTACTCCTGACCTGTATATCATGAAGTATGATATATAACAAAGGACTCCAGAAGCTGATCAGTGGAACACCTTATTAATAAGGTTGAAATCCTGAGTGGGAATCAGGGCTTGATCTACATACCAAGCTATCAGCAGATGAGAACTCCACTTCCACCTTTCCCTTGCTTCTTCTGCTTCCCAGTGTCCTTTTATACTTCCTCATGTGATTGTTCTGTATGACTAGTTTATCAATAAAAAAGCCAGGATCTTGCTCTTGAGCAGCATCCTGCATTATGTAGCCTGCTCCATGGCTCCTGTCTCTTTATCAGTGTGGTGTTGCCTGGTGCAACAGTAGGGGGTCTTCAACCTATGATAGGTTGAAAAGCCCCATCTCTCTGCCCACCCCAAGATATCAGGTCCTAATCCCTGGAACCTGTAATTTTTTTTTAAAAGATTTATTTATTTGTGCATACAGAACTGGGATACAGGGCAGAGGCTCAGGGGCTGCGAGAGGCTTCACCAGGGACAGAGTGGGGAGCAGAACAGGTAGATCTATGAAGTACACTGCTGAGGGGAGCAGTGGGCAGGTCAGGAGAGGTCTGCCATGCTGTGTGGTCACCTCCGGGGCAGGCGGGAATCGAACTTATACGGAGGTGGCTTTAGCTTCTCAGTGCTGTGCTTTAACCCGCTGCACCACCAGGGAAGGCCGGAACCTGTAATTTTTATAAGGAAAAGTATTTCTGCAGATGTGATTAAGGCCTTGAGTTAGCTCATTCTGGATTTTCTGGGTGTTCCTTAAATGCCATCACAGTATCCTTATAAGAGATAGGTAAAGGGAGACCTGATACAGAGAGGAGAAAGTGATGTGAAAACAGAGCAGAGAAAGACTGGAAGATGTTGGATTTGAAAATTGTAGTGATGTGGCCAAGAGCCAAGGAATGCCAGCAGCTACTGGAGGCTGGCAGAAGTAAGGAATAAATTCTCCCTTCAAACTTAGACACAGAGCACAGCCTTGCCTTGATTTCAGGTGAGTGGTATTGATTTCAGACTTCTGACCTCCAGAACTGAGAGAGTATAAATTTCTCCTAATGCTTATTTTAAGCCATTAGGTTTGTGGTAATTTGATCTAGCAGCTGTAGGAAACTAATACACAAGTTAAGATAACTTCTTCTGTCACCAGTGCTGGTGAGTGGAGTGAATGAACCTATATCTACCCAGCATTTTTAAAATAGCCTTGGCAAGCTCACTGATGAGAAGATCATTTCCATGGGTTGATGGCAGGTTGTATGGCCTCTGAAGTGTTTGTTGTCAAGGGTGTCTGTTTCCTGGGCAGTGGTAGAATCCACAGGGGAGTCCACAGGGCTCTGAGCTAGTTTTGCCCAGTCACCTTTTTGGATGCAGATGATGAGAAACTATGAGGTCAAATTTGCGGGTGACACAATGCTGGAGGGAAGAGAGGACGTGAATTGAGATGAAAGTGGTTTTGATACCTTGGAACTTTAGAATAAAGCCAGGATGAAACTGGTAAGAGAGACAGTGGTTGATTTTAAAGATAAATCTGTCATCCATGCACAGGACCTATTGAGGGGGTCTGGTTGGGCAGGAGTTTGTAGGAATAGAATCCCTTCATCTTATTCTGTGCCCATGTGGCTGACCTCTTTGGATTTTATCACTCAACTCAGAATATAAGTTATGGAACAAATCACCTGGTGTCACAAAAACATAATGGCCCAAAGCAACAATAATCACTTATCTTCCTCTCTGGGGGTCTGGAATCCAGGATTGATTTAGCAGGGTGGTGCTGGCTCCTGATCCCTCACAAGTTTGCTTAAAAGATGCAGTTAGGTCTGCACTCATCCAATTGCCTGCCTGGGCCCGAAGGATTGGTATCCGAGAAGGCTCACTCACATAGAAGGCAGGCTCATCTTTGCCCATGGACTTTCTACAGGGCTGCTGTGTGTCCTCATGACATGAGTTGGCTCTCCCATGAGGGAGTGATCTCAGAGAGAGAGTCAGGGGTCTCAATGCCTGTTATGATCAGTCACATTCTCCCATTTCCAAAAGTGGGGGGTGGGGGGAGAGTACATGGGTTCATCTTGAAACTTGGCTACTACAGGAAGAGCAGGAGGCCATGTGGTGTGACTGGAAATACTCAGGAGAAGCTGAAGTTGGGAGTATAGCAACAAACTGCCCTAATTCAGGCTGACCAAGTTCCGGTTCCCATTCTGGAACAGAGTTCTATGTTCCTGGGCCCTGCCAGGGGGGTATCTGCATGCGCTGGGAGGGAGTAAAGGCCTCCTTTGAGCCCTAACAGGATTGAGTTACACTGTCCACAGAGCGGGGCTTTGGGGTGAGAGCAAGGCATTGTGAAGAGCAGCACTGACCATAGACAATGGCCTCCATTGATAACATATGACATAATGAACCAGCCAGCCCATGGCCATCATGTCAGGAAACAATAGGCTTTCAGGAAAGCACAGGAGGTGTTGCCGAGTGGGTCTGCAACACGCCACCATGCCTGCATACCCCCCTCTCTGTGGTCTCGAGACAGTGCCAAGGGAGACATTTCGCTGGGATTTGTCTGAAAAGGTCAGTTGTTCACTATAGCTTTTAAAGCACAGTGTCTTCTGACCTTTCGTGCAATTTGTCCTTGCTTGGTTCAGAATGCGCTTTTCAGATCCATTTTCCAATTTTCTAAAGCCACTCTTACCCTTTAGCATAAGATGAGCTGAGATTAGGAAGTAGAGGAGGGTTTGACCACGACTTGTTTAAAACCCGTTTCCATGACGCTGCCTGTGCCATCCTGTGTCCGCTGGAACATCATCGGGGCCAGGAACAGGGCGGAGGTGGTGGACTCAGCCATGCATCTGCTGGTCTGGACTCTGTGGGTGGGCTTGGGTCTTGGAGTTGAGCAGAACTCCCAGATGGACTTAGTGTCTGTCCTTCTTGATGTCATATTTTATCAGTGAAGAACAACTTTGCAATGATGTCTTATACCAGGGACACTGAGTCAGACAAATCTCTATTTTCTCTGCTTTTCTTGGAAAATGCTTGACAGCTGCTAGGTCACCCAAGACAAGCATTGTGTGTACCTATGGGGAGTGGCACAGGTGACAGACCAGGGCATTCCTGGCCGGAACACTGAGGAAGAAATCTTGGGGAATGACCCCGCTGATCGGGCACTTAAGGACAGTTCAAAGTGGAAGACTGCCTGGAATATTCACCAGAGCTGTTGGGGAAGACAGGCTGGCATTTTGACTGCGGCTCAGTCACTAATAAAACGTGTGACCTTTGCAAGTTAATTTGCACCTTTGTGGGTTGGCTGGCTGGCATTCGTGGCCCGCCAGTGTATGTGCTTTCTGCCACCTCCTGATTTCTTTCTGGGAAACTATTTGCCCTCTTCCCACTTGGGTGTACTCAAGGAAGTCTCTGGAGGGGACATTTGCTACTAATGTATATAATGCAAAGCCAGCCCAAGTTTGCTCCATACTTTTTTCAACTGAACTCTGTGGCCTTGAATAGACTTCTGAGGTAGCTGAATTTTCTATAAATGAAGTCATATTTTAATTGTGGTGGGACATTTTGTTATTCATTTTAAGATTTATTTTATTTATTTATGCATACGAAAGCTGGGGTTTAGGCCAGAGGTGCGGGTGAGATGGGGTGGCGGGAGGATTCACCAGAGACAGGACGGGGAGCAGAACAAGTGGATCTACTGAAATACACTGCTGAGGGGAGCATGGGGGAGACAGCTGAGGTCTGCTGCACCATGTGGGTCAGCTCCCTGACCTGGGATCGAACGTGTGCTGTACTTTAACTCCTTGCACCACCAGGGAGGCCTTGTTATTTAAAGGTAACTACTGATAGTTGGAAATGCTTATAACAACTAAAAAAATCATTTAGATGGGCAAATAACTTCTCTCAGGTTTTTGTGACTAATTTCATTCTTCTGATTTCATTGTACTCAGAGCACATGAGAAACCACCGCTGCCATTGCTCCTCCTCCCTGCATCCCTCCCAACCTTTCTTGATTCCCCTCTACTTTGACCACTGTCCTGGGAAGCGGGACACTTAAACTCATGTCAGTGGATGGCCACGACAGCACGTTTCCAGTTGGGTCCATCCAGTGGGAGTATACCTGGAGAGCAGGAGGAAAGGGAGGCATGGATGTTTGTTCCCCCAGCTCTTTACTTTCTGGGTTCTCACCAGTTGGGTGCACGACTCCCAGCGCTTCAGCCTCCGTGCGGGGCCTTCTCCTTGCTGTCCCTCTCTCTGGGTTCTGGCATTACTTCCTCACCTCCGGGAATTGCCCCCCATGTTGCTGACCCCAGGATTCTGCATCATCCTGCACTGGTTTCCTAAATCCTATCTGCATCTCTTTGAAATACTCTTTACCAAACTCCCCTCAAATTGTCTAACTGAGGGATCTATGTCCTGGAGGCCTGGTTGACACCAGATTGAAAATTTTGTTTTGCATCATATTTTGAAAAGCCCCATGCTGTCCTCTTCCTCGTCTGAAGACTCCAGGAAAGAGAGAGGAGGTGCTTATGTTCCATCAAATTGCTATTATTTGAGCTTAAAAAAAGCAGAGCTGGTCTTTGGTGGAGAATCCTTCATGGTAAGAATCAACTTACAGTGTTTTGAAAGTCACAGCTGCCAGGGAACACGACCAAACTGGAGATGGTTTCATCCCTAAGAGAGCTAGCTATGGACAGCTCAGAGTAAGTCAACACTGCAGAGTAAGGATGGAGGGAGAGAAGGAGAGCCCGGGGGCCCCTTCAGAGGGATGGCAAGAGAGGGTGCCCTGCCTGCCTCCATGCTTACTATATGAACTGCAAATGAAGGCCAGGGTTGGGCGGAGGAAAGAAATCAGGATGGAGTAAATCAGCCCTCTGTTTTCCAAGGGATCCCGGGGGTCGGCTCTGGGGGAGGGGAATGTGTTTTAAACAGTAGTGATAGTCACTACAAAAATAGCCCAGGCTAAGGGAGAAGTCAGGAAAGTAAAGATGGGTAGAGCTAAGTGGCAGCTGAAAGTGGTATGGTGATTCTACAGTGTGGAAGAATATTGTGCACACGGGGAAGTTCCCGATGATAAATGAGGAAAAGTAGACTGCACAGTATGTAAGTGTGAGCCCATATGTAGCATAAAGTCTTCATTTTCTTAGAGTATGAGATGAGTGTGAGATGGTACCGAACCATGTCTGGCCACATTCAAGATGCAGCAGAGAGAGGAAGAAGAAACAGAATCAATCAACCACTGAGAACTGAGTCTGGCTCCCTGCTGTTGCCAAAAGCCCCAGCCACGCCCTTTCCCCCTCTTCTTCCTATGGATCTGCAGAGGTCTCTGTTTTTGCCATGTTGAAAATACTACCGCTGGCAGTGCCATTAGCACAACCGTGTACCAGGCGTGGACACAAAGGCGGAGGGAGGCCTTGCAACTTGGAGCTAAATAGTGGAGCTGAGATTCTGGCTGAGGTCATCACCTGCTACTTTGCTGGAGCCAGATGCCATCCAGGTCCCCCAACTCTGTGCTCAGGCCAGCAGCAGGAGGCCAGCAGCAGCCCATGTGGACTTACTAAGATTTTTTTTTAAGATTTACTTATTTGTGCATACAGAACTGGGGTACAGGCCAGAGGAGCAGGGGCGTGAGAGGCTTCACTGGAGACAGAGTGGGGAGCAGAACAGGCAGACTGAGGAAGTACACTGCTGAGGGGAGCAGGGGGAGGGTCAGGAGAGGTCTGCTGCGCCATGTGGGTCACCTCCCTCCGGGGTGGGGATCGAACTCATGCAGAAGTGGCTTTAGCTTCTTAGTGCTGTGCTTTAACCCGCTGCGCCACCAGGGAGGGCCAAGAATTACTAACATTTTTTTTAATGGAGGGGCTGTTCTAGCTGGGAGGGCAGAGCAGAGGGGACCAACAAAGGGTTTGGGGCCCCCACCAGCAGCCTGAGGGCTAGGGAGAGAGGATATTTCCAGTCATTGTTGAGAGAATTAGCATATGGGAAGACCACCTGTGGGGAGCTCCCCAACCAGAACTACTGTGAGGGAGGAGGGAGGAGTGAAGGGGTGGAATAAATGCTCTTTGCTCTTTCCCACTGGTCCTCAACCTCTTTCCAGTGGGCTGAATCCAAAACTCTGCTTAGCTTGGCAGTGTGCAGGGAGTGCAGTGAAGTTGCCTCTGCTTGCTGAAATATGGGGAGGGGAGTTGGTGGGGCATGCAGACATGGCAGAAAGGTTCTCTAAAGAAGCCAGCAAAACTGCATGAACCCCGGGGACTGGCACAGGGGAGTCATGCTCTGGTCTTTCCTCCCCACCCCCAAGTTTCATCCCTCCTCCCTTTCCCTCTTCTAACTTCTTTCACTCTTAAGATTGTACTTGTACTTTCTGTCACAGTGACAACAATGGGGGGAGGGGTAGAAGAAAGCTCCAGAATGTTTCTCCTCTCCAGTCATTGCTATCTGATACATAACAGGCACTGATAAATGCTTGTTGCATGTGGCAGAGGTGGGAAGAGACTGAATGCTTGTAGAAGAGTGTTCTACACCAGAGTGCACTCAAGCCAGGATCAGGTACAGGCAGTTTGCCAGCTGGTTCCTAGAAGCCCAGGCAGTGGGTGGGGAGAGGGAGACAGACAGGGGCAGGCAGATGGTGGGTGATGAGTGGGCACCTGGGACTCCATTCGACTGGACCTTCTGAGCAGTTGGTAGGTTGCATCTCCAAGTTGTTCCACTAGAAAAGGGAAGCTGAGGAATTTACCCACCAACTCCTGACCCCTGTGGGTGGATGATGGCTCCTGGGGCATCAGCCCTCTGCCATTTGTTGAATTCTGAGTTCAGGTGAACTGTGGAGAGAGCCTTCAGCTGGAGAAAGTCGAGAGCACTATGGGAGTACTTGAGGTGGTGGCTCGGTTCCTTCTGGAGTGCTGTCCACCTCAGCCAACGTGGGTTCCCAGGAGAGTCAAGGGGCTGGAGAGGCGTTGGCCCCTGCTGCCAGGTCCATAAAGGAGAAGTAGTGTCTCCAACTGCGGCCCACCTGCCAAGCACCTGCTGTGTGCACAGGGGCACAAGGATATGGTCTCTGCAGAGCCCACCACTCCCTGGTTCTGGAGGTGCCAAGTGCTGTGGACCACACAGAAGAGACAGGACCTGGCTCTCAGCAGTGCTCGGTATAGGTTTACTGAAAGAGCGGTCCTTGCAGTGCACAAATCCAGACACTGTGGAGCAGCTGGGGTTTGGATGATTGAGAGGACATTTTCAGTTGAATAACAAGCATGCAGTTGTAGAGGGCTGTGGAGTGTGTTTCTGGTTCAGCTGGTATCTCTCAGGAGATTGAAGGCAAATGGGACTGAGGCCCTGGGCCCAGGGTGGGCAAATGTCAGTGAGGGCCTGCTGAAGGGGCTTAGAATTGGGGCGTAATCCAGAGGTGAGAGGATTCACCAGAGAGGGTGTAGAGCAGAACAAGCAGATACACCAAAAAACACCGCTGAGGAGAAATTCAGGGAGGCAGGTCTGTGGCACCATGAGGGTCAGCTGGGATCGAACTCATGCTGCAGTGACTGGTGACAGCCTGGCTGCACTGTGTCTTCCATCCCTGCACTACCAGAGAGGTCCCATGTTGGGTTTTTCTGCAGATAGTAGGGACCCTGAGGTCTTTGTACCCATCCCTGGCCCCCTGGTGTCTGACTCAGGGTGGGTTGAGTGTTGTGGGAAGGCTGGTGGTGGTGACTCCGTTTAGGGGAGAGTTTGATGGAACATGACTGGTGCCCCCTACCTAGAGACGTTGAGCGGCTCTGGAGAGGCTGGAGACTGCTCAACTCTGCTTGTGAGTCTGGAACCAGCCACCGCGGCTAGCTGAAGGCACAGGAGTCCTGTCTGGGTCGTCTGAGGTGCTTCAGCTGAGTGTGTCTTTCCTGGGCTGTCCAGCCGGGCACAGACAGAGCTGGCAGCCTCATGGGAGACTCCAGTGACTGGATCCCAGTGCCTGGTGGAGGAAGGGAGGAGGTGGGCCTTCCAGGCGGGGCACACAGACCCGTCTTTGTGCTGTGTGGTTCAGGGGAGGTGTGGGCTGTCTGCTCACTCAGCACTGCCTGGCCAACACAAAATCTCTTTGTGGGGCTTGGAACTGGGGTGCAGGGGGTGGGAGGCACAGGAACAGGTTTTCTGTGGAGCAGCTCCATTGTGGTGTGTTGGGGTGGGGGTTCCACAGAGACAGGATGGAAGGAAGGCAGGCTGTGCTCAGGGCGCCAGTTGGCTTTCAGGGTGAGGGAGTCCATGTGAAGATGCCCTCAGGCCAGCCAGTGGAGACCACACAGTGGGCAACTGCCATGTTCCTCTGGCCCACAAACCTCATCCCAACAGCAGGCCCTCCTGACTTGCCCCCTTGCTAATTAAACTTGCCAGGCACCCAGGGCCCATGGAGTCTGCTGGTGGCCTTACACATCTCATGTGGCCAGAGATTCAAATATAGAAGATATGTATCACATTTCTCTGGTGAGTTGATAAGTCTGTGCGAGTCTCTTACTCATGGAGGTCCTAGCTTCTCAAGGCCCATATCGGCTCCACATTTCTGGCTGTTGTCTCTGGCCACGATAGTAAATGCTCATGGTAGTAATTTGCTTGATGGTGTCACCAAGGGGTACTGTTCTCACAGGTGCAGCTGTAATGTCACAGGGCCTGAGCATGGAGGCCTCTTTTTTTTTTTTTTAATTTATTTATTTATGCTTAGAGAACTGGGGCACAGGCCAGAGGAGTGGTGGGTGAAAAGATTCACCAGAGACAGGCACATTGTCAAAGTACACTGCTGAGGGGAGCAGTGGGAGGGTCAGGAGAGGTCTGCCTCACATGTGGGTCAGCTCCCTGGCAGTGGGGATTGAACTTGTGCTGCAGGGGCTTCAGAGAGCTTCATAATGCGGTGCTTTAACTCATTGTGCCACCAGGGAGAACCTGAGCATGGAGGCCTTTTATTTGGCTGAAGGTTCTGTTGTCACTGTTGAAATTTTTTTTTTTTTTTAGATTTATTTATTCATGCATACAAGAGCTGGGGTACAGACCAGAGTTGGAGATTCACATGAGACAGAGTGGGGAGCATACCAGGCAGGGTCTGGCTGGGGATGGAACTTGTGCGACAGTGGCAGCGGATAGCTTCATAGTGGCTAAGACGTAACCCCGTGTGCCACCAGGGAGGCACCATCTTGAAATTCTTAGTGATTTTTGAACAAGGTGTTCTACGTTTTCATTTTGTACTGGATCCCACAAGTTCTGTAACTGCTCCTGTCTCAGCATCCAAAGAGGGCATAGGAAAACCCTGAGTCACAGCCCAGAAGGATCCTCAGCTCCCTTGCCGTCTCTGAAGTCCCTCCCCTGTCTCTGGATAAGAGTAAGACTTGAGAAATCCTTGGTAGACACTTGGGATTTAGTGATAGTCTCTTAAGTGCAAAATATCAGGCTTCTCTGAAAACTGCCTACGAAATTATTTTTAAAAATAATGGCTTCATTAAGATGATATATGCTTACTGTGTACATTTTAAGTAATATTTAAAAATACCAAGAAAAAGGTAAAGAAAAATAGCTTAAATTTCATCTCAGAGAAGTAATCATTATTAGCATTTGTGTGAAATTTCTTTTTTTTAGTGCTCTTTGTGTGTCTGTATATTTATATACTGCCTTAGTCAGCTCAGGCTGCTAAAACAAAAATACCATAGACTTGATGGCTTAAAAAGTAGACATTTCTTACAGTTCTGAAGCTGAAAATCCAGGATCATGGGGTCAGCAGATTTGGTGTCTCATTAGGGCCCATTTCCTGGCTGATAGATGGCTGCTTCCTTGCTGGGCCCTTGGTGAAAAGCAAATTCTAGTCTCTTTCTTTATTATGAGGACAGAAACCCTGTCACAGAGGATCCACTCTGATGATTGTTTTTAATGTTTATCACCTCCTAAAACACCCAACTTCTAATACCACCAACATAGGAGTTTTGGGAGGGGTGCAAACATGTAGCTCAAAACATATACATCTTTATTCACACCCATTTATATATATCTGTGTATCTATAGAGGTCTGCTGCCCCATGTGGGTCAGTAACCTGGCTCATGCTGCAGTGGCTGTGGCTGGCTTCATTCTGCTGAGACTTAACCCCTGCACCAACAGGAAGGCCCCTGTTCTAGAACTTCCTATGAATGGATTCATACCACAGTTCGCAGTTTCTTTTGAGTCTGATTTCTTACACTCCTACACCGCTCTGGACAGCCATCCACATTGTAGTATACATTAGTTCCAGTGTGTGTGTGTTCACTGCTCATATTCCTCTTTAATTTTCCATCTTTAAAAGGCCTTTGTTTACCATTTCCATTTGACTTCTAAGACCTATAAGTCACCTCCACTGCCTTCGAGGAGATAGAGATTTACTTCCAGACCTCCAGTCAGGGAAGCGCCCCAAAGATTATAATGGAAACCACAGAGCCCACCACTCTCTGGCTCCCTCTGTGTCCATGCTTGAACCTCCCCAACCCTCCACCACACTGCAGGATTTATTGATGGATGTGGGTGTGTTCATAGCTTCTGTAACTTCTCCTCTCGCCCTCTCTTGGGGCCACAGCTGGGTAGCTTTGGTTTCCACTTCTTACCTTATCAGATTTCCCTGCAGTATCCTGTCACCCTCTTGCCAACCCCCTGTGGATTTTCTTCCTGCCTTCTTGACTGTTCTGACTCACTTTCCTTGGCTGCCCTCTTATGAGTGACCTGAGCATATTGAGGGTCTTCGAAGCTTAGTTCTGGACCCTTGTCTCTGCTATCATAACTCTCACTTGCCAATTGGTCACATCTAGACCCATGACTTTAAATATCACCCATGTGGGTAGCTTCCCAGCTAGGCCGGCCCTTAAGTCTCAGATTTGTCCAAGCTCCATCCAGGACACCCCAATGAACATCACCAGACACAGAACCTGAGCTTCCCCTGGCTGATGTGATCCTGCTCCATCTCCCTGTCTCAATAATTAAACACAGCCACTCCAGTCTGGGGTCATCCTCGATTTGTCGCACATCTTCACCTCCTACCAGCAATCATCTCCACTCTCCATGGTGTCTGTCCCTAAATGAAATCTTCTGTGTACTCTTTACCCCTTTGCCATAGCCCCAGTGCACGAGACACCTAGATGCAGTCGTGTGCCACGCAATGTAGTGTTACTTCCATCAACAACAGGCCACAGCCGTGACCGTGGACTCTGGATGTATGTAGCCTAGCAGTGCTATGGGCAGTACCACCCAGTTTGGTGTAAGTCACACAGTGACAAAGTCACCTGATCACAGATATCTCAGAGCATACTCCTGTCTTTAAGTGATACCTGCCTGAGCTATACATTATCGCTTATGGTTTAGCTGCAATTCAATTGCAACTAGGAATCCTGCATTTAAAAAAAAAATTATTTATATATGCATATAGGAACTGGGGTACAGGCCAGAGGTGTGGGGGATTGAGAGGATTCACCAGAGACAGAGTGGGGATCAGAACAGGCAGACTGACTGAAATACACTGTTGAGGGGAGCAGCGGGCTAGACAGGTAAGGTCTGCCATGCCATGTGGGTCAGCTCCCGGGCTGGGGATCGAACACATGCTGCAGCACCTGTGGCTAGCTTCATAGTGCTGCATTTTAGTTGCGCCACCAGGGAGGGCCCAGAATCCTGCATTTTTATTTGGTAAATCTGGCTGCCTCTCCTTTGAGGTTTTGCAGCTGGTCAGCGCTTCCCACTCCATCTGACCTCATTCCTGCCAGTGAAGTCCCTCTCTCTCTCCTCTGGCGGCCCTTGTAGACTCAGCCTAGGCCAGGAGAGGCCCTTGCCTCCCCAGCCTGCCTTCCCCACGGCCCCCTCCTGCTGATCGAGGGGGAGGCCAAATGTGGCCGAGCTCCCAGTTCCTGGGACAGAGCAGAGCTCATCAGAGGTGGGCTTCTCCCTGCGCTCATTCCAGGCTGCGCCTACACAGATGTTTCCACTTGGGTCAGTCTTGCTTGCCCCAGGGCTCTAACGCTTGGGAGGGCCCAGCAGAGGATTTGGCTCACTCAGTGTCCAATAAAAGCTGGCGCCCTCTGCCCTCTCACTGCCTGCTCCCTCTGCAGACAGTGTGAGGAGCCAAGCAGATGAGAAAATGGTTAGTGAGAACGGTCTTGCCCCGCCCAGCAGCCTTCTTATTAAAGCTGCATTTTAAATCATGTGCAGAGGCAATGAGTCCTGTTTCAGGGCAGTTCTGGGAATCACAAGGACAAAATCTGGCCTTGCTGCTGGGGGATCAATATGGGGTGTGGATACTTGTGTGCATTCTCCCCGGCCCACGCAGGACAAAGTCCAGCCCCCATGCCAGCCTTTGGTCAGCCACCCCCTGGCTTATCTCTCTAGCCTTGCCACCCCCTCCTTCCTTATCTTCTTGTCTTCCTGGTAAACATACTTCTGCCAAGAATGGAAGTGTAAACATGTTGTCCATTTGGGATCTGGGAGACGGTCTCTGTGCTAAAAGTCTGCTCTTAGGGAAGATGTTTCTTCCTCTGTGCCTCCACTTTTTCACCAAACAAATGGGGATAAATTCTGTTCCTCACTTGTAGAGCAAATGGGACCTGCCACACATCCTGGAGCTGAGCAAGAGTCCAGAAGGTTCTCTGCTGCCTTCCAAGGACTTGCTGCTGCTTCATCTCCTTTTTCTGCAGCTCTTTCTTTATTCTTCCCCATGTGTCTTCAGCAGTATGTTGCTGGGTGACCATTTATTTTTACATTTCTTGATGCCACTGAATTCTGAGGGCTCTTTGATTTGCAGGCGGCTATGACTCCTTGTACGGTGCCTGGCACACAGATAGTGCTCAATAAATGCTCAGTGCAGGCACTGACTGCCTTTCAGGCCTGTGGAATATAGACACAGCCTCTAACTCCCTCAGGCCTATGCTAAAACAAAACTATAGCTCCTTCTAAAGGGAGGGTCCTAATTCTTCCTATTAGTCCTTTTTATGCTTATGGGTGAGCAGCACTGACTTTAATCCAGGCCTTTTACTTTATTTAATCCTTACAATAATCCTATGAGGTGTGTTCTGTTATTATCATCCACATTTTACAGATGGATAAATGGGCACAGAGAGACTAATTTGCCCAAAGTCACACAAACCAGGGAGCTGCTCAGAAGAGATTTGAACTCAGGGCTCTCTGATGCAGGAGCATGAGCCCTGGTACCTCTAGGCTACACTACCTAAGGCTTATGAGGGCTGTAAAAGGGATAAGAAAGAAAACTTGATAGGGCTGGGTGCTGAGTGGAGGGAGGTGTCTGTGTGCTCATGTGAGCACACGTGTGCATACGTGTACAGGGCAAGGTTGCTGTAGAGTGACAAGCAGCAGGAGAGGCAGGACCTGGGGAGTAGAGAAGGATGATAGAGGAGCCCCACAGTGGTCAGCTGTACGGACGGACAGGGTAGGGGCTTGTCGAGCTCAGAATAAGGAGGTGGGGCTTGGTGAGCCCGGCCATGCCAAGCCTTCCTCCCAGTCCGGGCATGGAGCCAGCCTTCACTTTTGAGACTAATGAGAAACAGATTGAGGAGTGAGATGGGTTAGAGACCGGAAGGCTGGCTTTGCTACGTGGCATCATTCAGCAAGCTCCTCCACTAGCCAGCTTACTGCCAGCCAGCGAGAGCAGGGTGGGGAATCACAGCTGGATGGCAGGTCTCCCTCTGGTTTTACAACAGCTCAGATTTTGTTTTATTAAAAGATGAATTTAAACATTGCCAGTTTTGGTGAATGGTGTGGTGGACATCTGGATCACCCACAAAGGGTGTCCCTCCTGTGATGGGTTTCCCCTTCCTTAGCCGACATGACGACTGTCTTGTCAAAAGGCATGGGGCTTCCAAGGCTGAGGGTGGCTGGCTCATGTGCTATGACAGTCACATGCAGGAGTGGGCGCTTTCTGGGGGCCAGGTGGGTTCAGCATCCCTCCAGGTCACCTGAAGCCAAGGTGGTAACATCCCAAGTGTTGAGACCAGTATCTTGGTGACAGCTGTATCCCTAGAACCTTGCATGGTGTTTGTTAGTAGAGACCCTATAAATATTTAAGTTATGTAACATAATGATTCTCTCTATAGCAGATAGGTTCTGGAAACAACCGTGGATTTGACCCTCAGCCTCACTAATAGTTACTAGTTCAGGAAAGGACCTAATATCACCAAGCTTCAGTTTTTCCATCTCTGAAATGGGAATTGATAAAAGCGTGCACTTTATGAAAGGGGGATTTGAACACTATCTGATATTTATTGAACATTTACTTTGTATCAAGCATCATGTTAAGGTTTTGCCAGTTTTCACTTATGGAACCTCCACCACAACCTCTGGAGGCAGGTACATTATTGTCCCATTCAATGAGAAGAAAGCACCACCTAGAGAGACTAAGTGACTCTCTAAGCTCACACAGCTGGTAAAAGGCAGAACCACGTTTCAAATTCAGGCAGCTGACTCAGAGCCAGCTCTGAACCAGTCAGCATTTGTTGTCTCTAAAGGCTTGAGTCGCAGCAGTGTCGGGCACATAGTATGTGCTCAATAAAAGGTAATGCTTGATGTTTAATTAACAAACACATGGAAGTGAAGTCGAATGTCTTGGGTCTTCCTAAAAGAAGCAAAATAATGGAATGTTAGACCACTCACCATTCATTCGTTTAATTCCTCTAAACATTCTCAGCAAACTTTGCCTAAAACACAGTGAGCGTGGGGGTAAAAATGGGTCCTGGGCCCTCCCTGGTGGTGCAGTGGGTTAAAGCACAGCACTAAGAAGCTAAAGCCACTTCCACATGAGTTCGATTCCTGCCTGCCCTGGAGGTGACCACATGGCGTGGCAGACCTCTCCTGACCCGCCCGCTGTTCCCTCAGCAGTGTACTTCGTCGATCTGCCTGTTCTGCTCCTCACTCTGTCTCTGGTGAAAGCCTCTCACCGCCCCTAAGCCTCTGGCCTGTACCCCAGTTCTGTATGCACAAATAAATAAATCTTAAAAAAAAAAAAGGGGTCCGGTTCCACCACCCTCCTTGAAGTCTATTTGGACACAAGAAGCAGAGAACCATTCTAGTGGAACGGGTACAAAGGGCTCCCTGCAGGAGCTGGACTGCAATTGCTTGGACAGCAGGTTGCCGGGTAACCTGGAGCTGAGGTCGCCTCCCTGCAGCTCTGTGATTCTGCTTCCTCAAACTCATCATATAACAGACTCTGGGTAGCTGTGGTAACATCAAGACCCCAGTTTTAGATGTTCTTACCTCTCCTGGTTGGGCATCCCTGATGGTGTTTGGGTCTTTCTGGGTTCAAATTCTATCCCTTTCCTGACTCCCCAAGGTGTGGGGTCATCTGTTCCAAACCTGGCTGTCTGCTCCCTCATCCTCAACAAGGATGGGGACATTTGAGTCATGACGAAAGCCCACATTGTCTATTATGAACAGACTAAAGGAGAAGGCCCCTCCAAACATCACTTTCAGATAAATATTTCTATACTATTTTTTTTAAAGATTTATTTATTTGTACATACAGAACTGGGGTACAGGCCAGAGGCTCAGGGGTGGTGAGAGGCTTCACCAGAGACAGAGTGGGGAGCAGAACAGGCAGATCGACGAAGTACACTGCTGAGGGGAGCAGCGGGCGAGACAGGAGAGGCCTGCCACGCCATGGGGTCTCCTCCGGGGCAGGTGGGAATCGAACTCATGTGGAAGTGGCTTAGCTTCTCAGTGCAGTGCTTTAACCCACTGCACCACCAGGGAGGGCCTCTATACTATTTTTAAAGATTTTTATTTATTTATTTATGCATACAGAAATGGGGTACAGACCACAGGTTCAGGGGGCAGTGAACACTATCAGAGACAGAATGGGGAGCAGAACAGGCAGATCGAGGAAGTACACAGTTCAGGGGAGCAGCGGGTGAGACAGGAGAGGTCTGCCTCGCCATGTGGATCACCTCTGGGGTGGGGATCAAACTCACAGTGAAGCGGCCACAGCTTGGCTTAGCGGTGCAGTGCAATGCCAACCTGTTGTGCCACCAAGGAGGGCCCATCTATACTATTTTTATTTTATCTCTTGTCTCTCTCCAAGACTGTTAGTAACTCTGAGAGTCATAAAAATAATCTAGAAGGGTGTCCCAATTTTGTTTCCCGCACAAACCAGCTTTTCTGGGTAGATGGCTTCATCCTACCAGGGGAACATGCCAGCTTCTTATCATCCCCGGAGCCCCCTCCCCTCTGGTTCTTAGTCCTAAAAATTCAGTTTGATTTCTGTCTCCTTCAAGAACTTTCCACTTGAGTCCAGACTTTAGATCAGGGTGCTTAGGGTATAGCCTTATATGTCTTCCATCCAATTAGCCACCTCCTGTATTATTGTTTGGAAAAATTTGTGAATACTTTCAAATGCACAAGAAAAATAAAATGATGGCTGAGTGTCTTGTCTACAACCTTTATTGGTGTCTTTCATGGTCTTCGAGTATTTTATAGCTCTGTAAGTCACAAAAACCTGATAATGCTAACAATTTGTATTCATAAAAATGCAAATCATTTGTGTCCAGTGGGATTTAATGGATTTACTGCCCTGTGGATAGATTCTACATATGTTTGTAAAATCATTTCAGCATCTTGATGATCTGTGGTGCGGTTCTTGGAATTCTCCTTTGAACTGGTTAGAAAGCTTCAACTGGGGCCCTCCCTGGTGGTGCAACAGGTTAAAGTGCAGCACTACGAAGCTAGCTGCAGTAACCTCAGCAAGAGTTCGATTCTTGGCCAGGGAGGTGACCTCTCCTGACCTGCCTGCTGCTCCCCTCAGCAGTGTATCTCAATGGAACTGCCTGTTCTGCTCCCCACTCTGTTTCTGGTGAATCCTCTCACCACCCCTGTACCTCTGGCCTGTGCCCCAGTTCTGCATATCTAAATAAATATATAAATCTTAAAAAAAAAAAGAAAGAAAGAAAGAGTGGCTTAACTAGTGTTTGGAGCAAACAACAAAAGTGAACTGTAATTAACTTTATGTCAAAAGAAAAAAAAATCAACGGGAAGATTATCTGCTTACAGAATCTGCTGAGAACCTGAAGTTGTGTGGACTGGAGCCATGGGTGGTTTGGTGGCAGGACAAACAGGCAAAGGATGGACTGGCTGACTTGAAAGCTGTCTCTGGATACTGGCCTCCCTCTCGGTGCTAGGAAGCAAATGCTAAATGATTCCTGATTGCTTTCAATACTTGCTCACTGCTTGAAGACTGGCCTGGGTTACCCAGTCCCTTACTCTGGTCCTCACTCTGGATTAGGAGGCAGGGACCTATCACCCACCAAGATCCATGCAATGGGAGCAGTGACCCTGAATGCCAAATGCTGATGATTGTCTACCAGGCTTCTCTTGAAACTAACCTGTGACTTCTGTAACTGCTGTCACCACAAAGTACATATATTCGTGTTTTAATAGTGAGGGGGTCACTCAGCAGCCCCTGTAAAGAACTTGTGTAGACATCAAGGAGATGGGGGAAAGGCTGGAATGAGAAGACATGGGAGCTGGGTGGGTCACCCAGGCCACTTGCACAACCTCTCATTTCCCTCTAGGACTCTGAGCTCATTATTGAAGGTTCTGTGTGATATGTGAGATGGCTCCAGTCTCTTAGGTGATGTCAGATGTTTATTAGAGGGGCATACCTGCTTCCCCCCAAAGCTGGTTATTGTGACTGGTGGGAGGGAACAGCCGCAGGCTAATAATAAGCAGCATTTCTAGCTGAGTTGGGCTCCAGCACATTTCCCAGCTTCCTTGGCAGCAGACTTCTCTTCTGAGGTATGTTTCGCTGACGTGGCTGGCTTTGGGAAGCCATGAAGCACAATTTTCTGAGGATCCGTTTGCAAAATTGAAACAGTGCCCTTGAGAACTCTCTGCACACCACAGCTGTGAGGAAAGGTGAGCGCAAGGCCAAGGGTGGCCATCCGGAGAGACCCAGTGGGCACCAGCTTGGCTCGGGCTTTGGGACTTCAGCAGCCCGTGACTCCAACCTCCAGTGTATCCCTCCGGGGCAAAGGGCCAGAGTCTGCTCTTTGCTGGGGCATGCGTCCCTTTTTTTCCTTTCTCTCATCTCACACCCTGATTTCCAGAAGACAGGGAGACTCCACCTGGGATTGGGGGAAGATGTGCAACACTGGGCTGCCTCCATCCCTCCCCCCCAGTCTGGGAGTGTGGGGGGGCTCCCACATGTGAGGGTCAGCACCAGGCCAGGAAGGGCTGATTGGAGTCAGGGAGAGGAGGAGTTCTGACAAGCAGGAATATTGCCAGTACCCCCCAACTCCCACTCCAAAAGGGGGAGAGCTTTGGGGCTTGGCAGAGGTCTCCTTTGGGTATGTTGGGGTGCCAGGTGCCTGCTTCTCCCCTCTCTTCCTCTCAACACCGAGGACCCAACCTGTGCCGCTGCAGTGCCTTGGCAGCCCTCACCATCCCTTCTCTGTTTCCATTAGGTCCTGGGTTCAAATTATGCTGCCTCCACTATGTGACCTTGGCAATTTCTTCATCCCCGGAGGCTCAGTCTCCTCTACTATAAGGTGGAGGTGACAGTGAGCTCCGCCCCACATATGCTGTATTTGTGTGAAGTGCCCTGGGGTTATACAGTGGCCTTGTGTGTTTCTTTCTCTCCCATTGGATTAGGCAGTGAATCTCTTTCTCTTACCCCTTAATTTCCCATAGTGTGTGGCACCTAGTAGGTGTTGAACGAGCTGTTGGTTGAGCCAGTGGTGAAGGGGATTCACACACTGTTGAGCTCCAAGTAGTGACTGTGTGTCCTAGGTAATCATCACCCTTTCAGAAGTAGGGGTCAGTACTCATCTTACAGATGGGGAAAGCGAGGCCGAGAGCAGTAGAAGGTGGTGGCCCCCGTCCAGTAGGGCTCCAAAGCCCTCAGCCTCCTATGACACTCTGCTCAGTCCCCATCTCCCTCACGATCTTCAGTTCTGCTGTGGCAATCAATGTGATGGACTGACCTTGGAGAGAAGAGAAAAGAGTCAGGGTTTTTCTTTATGTCTCATTTTTTAAAAAAGATTTATTTATTTATGGACAGAATTGGGGTTCAAGCAAGAGGTGCAGGGGTGGTGAGAGATTTCACCAGAGGCAGAGTGGGGGAGCAGAACAGGCAGATCAACAAAGTACACTGCTGAGGGGAGCAGCGGGTGGGTCAGGAGGGGTCTGCCCGGCGATGTGGATCACCTCCAGGGCTGGGGATCGAACTCGCACTGAAGTGGCTGTGGCTCGCTTACAGTGCTGCATCCTAACCTGTTGCGCCACCAGGGAGGGCCCTATGTCTCATTTTTTAAAAAAATATTTATTTGTGCATACAGAGCTGGGGTACAGGCCAGAGGTGCAGGGGCAGTGAGAGGATTCACCAGAGACAGAGTGGGGAGCAGAACAGGCAGATCGACAAAGAACACTGCTGAGGGGAGCAGCAGGCAGGTCAGTAGAGGTCTGCCGTGCCATGTGGGTCACCTCGGGGACAAGGATTGAACTCATGCTGAAGTGGCTTTAGCTTCTTAGAGTTGTGCTTTAACCTTCTGCACCACCAGGGAGGGCCCCTTATGTCTCATTTTTAAATTGCTTACAGACATTTGTCCATCTGAAGTGGTCTTAGGGCACTATGTACAAAAAAATCTTTCACTGTGTTTCCTTCTGAAGTTTTCATTTGGGATGGGAGAGGTCATTCCTTGCATCCCAAGCAGAGAGAGGACCCTGCCATGTAGTTGGATCTGCTGGGCTTTTCTCCCCTGGGGTTTCCAGATTGGTGAGGGAGGTTAGGGCTACGCCCATGGGTGTTGCCCACACCTGTCAAGGGTGGCAGTGTAGGGACAAGGAGCAGGTGCACATTAGGGATCTTTCATTGCTTAGAGCCTCTGTTGCTCATCTTTAAAATGGGTTCTGAGGATTGCATGTGTTCATGTAATGTAGTTGCGCAAACCTCTGTATTTGGTATTTGGATGCACTGTGATGGTCCCACAATTTCCAGGAACCGGGAATAAGAGGCTCTTTATTTTCAAGACCTTACACCATATCTCATGTCATCAGGTGTTCTTAATTATTTTATTTTGAACAATCAAGTGCTGGTTGATTAAGATTTGTTACCTGGTGTGACCTCTATTGGTCATCATGTTGGCCATTCAATAACGCCAAGAAGTTTTACTAAATTTGGAACCAATCCCTCAGGGTATGGCATCATAGCTTTGCAACTAGAGTGTGGACAAGTCTTTTAAGGACACTTAAGAAAGCCACACCATCCGTGGTTACATTATGGAGAGCACGCGCCACACCTCTGAGATGAATGAACAACCAGCTGCCCTAATGTTATGCAAATAGGTGCTCCAGGCTTGGGATAAAAATTCCATCGAAAGCATCCTCCACATTCCAAAATTGCTGCATCGCCAAGAAGTGAGAGGAGAGGGAGGATGTGCTCAGAAAATTCAGATGATTCAAAAGGTGGCTTTGATGATGACAATGAGCCAGCGCTCAGAGAGATGGAAGAGCTGGCTTGAATGAATCAGGAATGAGGGTGAAGAAAGCAACTCTCTGAGTTAATAGATTGTTACATATGAGCTGGAGGCATGCATGGTAAGCAATAAATTCATTGTTGTAGATGTTTAACTATGTCCTCTACCTTTAAAATATATTTGCAACCACAGCACACATTTTTGGGGTCTTTTAAGTGAGGAAATTGGGAGTTATTTTTAGGATGTCTTTTATTTGGGTGCTGTTGGTACCCCATCCTCTCCCAGAAGGTTGGGTTTCCCACTGCTCTTCTTCATCCCAGGTGTCCTACAGTTGTATATATTGTGGGTGACTGGCACGAACCTCTCCTTCCTACCAGTAACAGCCCTTTCTGGTGACTGATGAACGTGGGGTGTAAATTCACCAGTTCCATTGTGCCTTGCATGAGAGATGCTGAAGTCTGTGTTTTATACCAGCCCTTGGACAGTTCTTGGGGGCCTAAGCTCCAGGTACCCCTTTGGTACCCTCTGAATAGCACTTACTTTACTGACTGCCCCTCAATCTGTCTCATTTTCTCACTCTTCTCCTGATGCTTCCAAGAATCCCTCCAAATAAAGCAGATTGAGTAGAATGCTTGTCTTAAGGTCTGCTTCTGGGGAAATCTAACCTAAAGCAAGCACATGTGAAGAAGGTAGTGATTGCTAGTGCCACTCATCATTATTTGATAAAGATCAGGATAATGTGTGACTTTCCCCAGAACTTGTGGGAGCTGGCCAGGGCATCTTTTAGGTTTAGTCAGGAAGGGAGTTGTCTGACTATGTATTTATCTCAAAGCAATCTCAAACTGATATTCTCTCTCTCTCTCACTCAATTATATGCTTGAGCAGCTAAGCCAAAAATCGGTCCATCCAGAGCAATTAAAAGCTTCCTTTGCCAGACCTTGGGGATTTCTCTGTGATCAATGAGAAAAACACCGCAGTTGGAAGACAGCCGAAACCAGAACAGGGCAATCCTGGCTTAGTTGTTCAGATGATCTAAACCACCATTAAAATGTGTTTTTAAGAGATCCTTTTATTTTCCAACATGGGTTGGGATGGGGGTGGGGGAGAGGTAAAATTGGATCAAATGACCAGAAATTTCTCATTTGTTTTCCAGTGCTTTGGCCCCCAAATGTAATTCATTTGTGAAAGTCTGCCCTGGGTTCCACTTACCCATTTATGAGCGGTGGTAAGGTATTATTATTATATTTGTGATTAATAAGACAGTAATAGCAGCAGGAGTAGAGTGACTTGTAGTTATAGTGTGTAGGTCACTGGGCTAAGAAAGTCACATATTTTAACCTCAGATGACTCCAAGGACACAATGAAGAGATTATTGTTATCATTGCCCTTTTATAGATGCAGCTACTTCAGCTCAGAGAGGTTAAGCAAGTTGTCTGAGTTTACATAGCCAAGAAGCAGAAGAATGGGCTGTAGACTCTGGAAGCCTGGTTTCAGTTTGGGTTCTTCCTGGTGAGAAAGAAGAGCAAGGACGCACTGGTTTGGTTGACTTCACTGCTGTAGGCCTGGCTCACCTGATCTGAGTTTCCCCAAGGAGCTGAAACAAGATGGTGACAGCCAGGACCACAGCCTGGATGTTCTGTAGGTCTGTGCCCAGCTGCTGGCGAGATCATCCAGCCCCTTGGGACACCTCTGTGTGTCCACAAGCAAGTGGTTGTGTTCCCACTGGAACCTCCTGCTGGCCTAGGGATTGCTTGTCTAGAAATAGGAAACACCTGTTCCTTATCATATGCCATCTTAGGTGATGCCCTTTCCAGGGGTCTCCTTGAGACTCCAGTACGCCCATGACACCTGACAGTGGATCAAGAACCAGGAAAGTGTCCAGGGACATCTGGAGATGCTACATAGGATAGAATCATCCTAGTTTCACCAACATTGTACACTGTGTGACTCTGGCCACATCTCCATCACCCCTATTTCCTCCCCTGTGATAAGTGGGTAGTCCAGAGGAATGTGGAACCCCCATCTGTGCTCAGGGATCTGTGACCAACACTTCCAGCAGGAGACCTGGACCCCCCCCCCCCAACACACACACACTATCTTTTCTCTTCTTATCCTTGAGTCTGTTTTTGGGGCTATGTGTATAATTGAGAATTGAGCTGGACTTAAAGTTCATGAGGTCAGTGAATGGAAACTTCTGTGTCTTTAGTTTTGCTTCCTAGAATAGTTCCAGGGAGATGGTTTCCAACAAAGAGCTTCCCACTTGCCCTTCCTAGGACATCTGGAAATATTTAGGAGTTTTATTTGTCACTTGGGTCGAGGGGTGCTCCTAGCATCAAGTGGGCAAAAGTCAGCTAGCCTCTCACAATGCACAGGACCGCCCACGGCAAAGGAAGGCCTGGGCCATGTTGTCCATGGTACTGAGGTCGAGAAGCCCTTGGTGAGAGGAGACTTGAGGGATTCACTGGCTGCTGGCAACTGTGGCATCCCTTCATTTTCTCTCCTCTCCAAATTTCATTCTTTCAATAATTAAGGAATTATAGGTAAATCTAGTTATAGATATTCTTTAAAAATATATATATATATACATAATACATGTATTCAGTGAGAAATTCACAACAGAATGGTTCAAAATGGCCACAGTGAGAAGTAACATCTTATACATCCATTATTCTCCTGGCCTTCCCCTTTGCTACTTCACAGACAGCCACTGCCCCTGTTTCTTGTGCAACCTTATAGACTGGGGTTTGCAGTCTCAGCACTGATGACATTTTGGACCAAATGTTTCCACTGCTGTGGGGTCTGTCCTGTGCATTGTAGGATATTTCACAACATCCCTAACCTCTACCTACTTGATGTCCAAAATCTCTCTGGACATTGACAAATGTCCCTTAGGGAAGCCTGGTTGGAAACCAGAGTTTGAGTTTTTCTTTGCAAATCTTCACATATATAGATTTGTAAAATACGTATTTTTATTTTTTTAAGATTTCTTTTTGTTTACTTACACAAACAAGAACTGGGGTGTAGGTTAGAGGTTCAGGGGGTGAGACGATTCACCAGAGAAAGAATGTGGAGCAAAATAGGAGGATATATTGAGATACTGCTGAGGGGAGCAGCAGGTGCGGCAGAGAGGTCTACAGAGCCGTGTGGGTCAGCATCCTGGCAGGGGATGCAGTGACTGGTGGTAACTTGATAGTTCTGAGACTTTAACCCCTGTGCCACCAGGGAGTTCCAAAATATGTCTTTTTCCTGTGGTGTATGGCATATCATAGATTTTCATAGGGATATATATTAAATGAATAAAAAACCAAGAATTAAGCAGTTTAAATAGGAAGTTCAATTCCTTAAGTACCCAGGGGTACAGGCTACCTATAACTTAATCCACATATAGTATATGAAATTTAAGCTTTCCTGGTTTTCACTTACTAGTTTTGCTTTAAGGAGTATCCTTGTATTATTCAACCCAGACTTTATTTCACTCCAAAGACTGGGTCGTAGGGGGTGAGTCCCATTCTCCAGAGTGGCTGGGCTGCCTGTATAAGGAGGAGGACAGGATCCCTGCCTGGGATCCTGGGATGTCTCCCCCCACGCCCCCACTGATGTTTGGGAGACGATGGGGATGTGCCTTATCTACCCCAACGAGATCCTCCCTCGTCTGACCTGCTCTGCCAACATCTGGCTCTTGTGACAAGCTGTGGCCTTTGTTCCACAGAGTGTCCTTTTGAAGAAGGTGGGGGCGTTAGTCCAGCTTGGGCAATCAGCCCAAAGTTCATTTTGTGTAATTCTGGGCAGACTGCCTAGTTTCTTCCTGGAGTGCAGCTGGGACAGTCTCTGGATTTTGACATGGTTCTTGGAGTGGAGTGGGTGGGAATCTGGGAACTGGGCAGGTGACTTGTGCCCGCTACCAGCAGGACGGGCTCAGGATGGACACTGCTGAAGGCCGGCTTGCTTATCACTTCCCCCGGGACCCTAGAGGGGCATGTACAAGGAAATAGAGCTGGGTTTTCTAGGGAGGGAAAGGGTAGGCAACACTCTAGATTATGGTTAAAAGTCCTGGTGACAGGTGTGGCCTGGACATGTTGGCCGGGAGCTCAGCTGAGCCTGGGAGCAAGATCTCTCTTGGTGGTTTTAGGAAAATTAGATTTATTAGATAGAGGCTTAGGACTTCAAAGACATAGCCCAAGAGGGAGAAACTTGTGGAAGCCATGTGGCCCTGTCCAAGCATAAGTTCCAGTCACAAGAATGGTGTCACCCAAGATATTTTATTCCCGATTTAACAAGTTGAGGTGGTCACAACTTCAGGTCCACTGAGTTTCAGGTAAAGGATGGGAATAGGTCAAAGTCACATTGTAGAAGAGCTCACGGAATGGGAGATAGTTATGGCCACTTTTAGAAAATGCTGCCTGCCCTAGGGCTGTGATGGGTACCAACCTGAAGAGCAAAGGTGACCAGTTCGGAAGCCCCAGGTACGCCTGGGATTCCCAGTGACTGCTCCCTTTTAAGTTGTTCTCAACAGCCCGTATAAGCCAACTTCAGGGGCAAGTTCAAGGGACACCGGTTGATTCCTCACCCCAGCGGCTCCTCTCTGGCTCCTTTTGTGCTTGCTCTGTGTCCCGCTGATGGGAGAACTGGGGCAGTGGAGGGAAGGGAATGTTCAGGCGTTTGCTAATTCTTCATGTGTATGGCATCAACTCCTGCCCATCCCAGAACCTCCTTTGCCTGGTCTTTGATCTGCCCCTTTCCTCCTTCTCCCTTCCTGGCAAGCAATTCTTTTCTCAGCTTTACCCCACTTTCCCTCTTGATGGAGTGACTTGGGCATTCTCTTCAACAGCTCATGGACTTGGAGGCCACTGCTCTCACATGGTCACCAGTGACCCTGAATCACCAAATCCTTTCAGGTCCTCTCATTTGCGTGAACTCTCTCTAGCACTGAATGCGACTTACCTTTCTCCCTAGAACTTTCCTCAGCACCATGTCTTCTGTTACATTGGTTCCGAATTCCCCCGAGGCATGTTTGGCTTTCTCATTTAACTCCATGGCTTCCCTATGCCTGGTTGGCCTTGACTTCACAATCTTGTCCTTTTATTTCCCCAAGTCTCACATTTGTATCTTCCTACTAGATATCCTGAATGAACTGAACCCAACCCTCTCGGATCCGCTAGGCCAAAGTTCCACGAAGGCTCTACTTCCCACTTGGATCTATTCCTCCCCATGTCTCGGGGCACCACCCTGCAATCCCAGACAGAAGCTGGAGAGCATCCCTAATCCATCTTTGCCCCGCTGCCACATTTGAACATATGAAGTTTTAGCAAGTCTATTGCCATAACATCTCTTAAGCTCTTTCATTCGTTCTTTTACATAACAAGTATTTACTGAGCACTTATACCCCAGGCACTGTTCTAGTGACTGGAAATACAGGAGTAAATCAAATAAGATTCTTTTTGTTTTAAAGATTTATTTATTTATGTATGTGTACAAGAATTGGAGTATAGGCTAGAAGTGTGGGGAGGGGGTTTGAGAGGGGTGAGGGGTGGGTGAGAGGACTCACCAGAGAGAGTGGGGAGCAGAACAGCTGGATCTATTGAAAGACACTGCTGAGGGGAGCAGTGGGTGAGACAGGAGAGTGCTGCTGTGCCATGGGGGTCAGCTCCCTGGCCGGCATGGAACTCAGGCTGTAGTCATGATATCACTGAGACTTAACCCCTAGACCAGGGAGGCCCCAAATGTGGGTCTTACATTGTACAAGGGAAGGGAAATTAATAAGCAGATAAATGGGCAAGAACATAATATGACAAATGGTGGAAGTGTGGCTGGGAGTCCACGAGGCTGGGTGAGGGTTGGAAGAGGAGGCAGGAAGCTGTTTTCTGTTAGGGAGACAGGAAGGGCCTGGCCAATCTCAGATGGCATTTCAGGAGAGGGCCAAAGGGAAAGAAGGACCAGCCAGTTGGATCTTGTGTCTCTTCTCCATTCATGGCCTCAGGCCCTGTCTTCTCCCCTGAACTATGATGATCACCTTCCAAAGGTGATGGCTGCTTTAGCTTTGCTTTCTTTTCTGACATTCCAGCCCCTTTCAATGGGTTCCTGTCTCCACAGAATGAAGTTCAAACTCTTTTTTTTAAAGATTTATTTATTTATTCATATGGAACTAGGGTACAGGCCAGAGATGTGGAGGGTGAGAGGATTCACCAGAGACAGAGAGGGGAGCCGAACAGGCTGATCGATGAAGTACACTGCTGAGGGGAGCAGCGGGCGGGTCAGGAAAGGTTTGCCTTGCCATGTGGACCTCTCCAGGGCAGGTGGGGATCGAACTCATGCAGCAGTGGCTTTAGCTTCTCAGTGCTGTGCTTTAACCCGCTGCGCCACCAGGGAGGGCCCCAAACTCTTAACTATGGTCTACAGGGGTCTTCACAAGTGGGCTCAAGCTCTCTTCCCAGTTCTGACTGACTGGCATGCAGTCTTCTGAGATGACCCCATGATCTCCACCTTTGAGATCTTCCAACTAAAGTGTGGGTAGAATCTGTGACTTGCTGTCAACAGAGAGGATATGGCAAAGCAGTGGTAAACTCTTTTGGGTAGGCTCATTGCCTTAGGTTACATAAGATCCATCTTAGCAGATGAGAGAGAGTTTCCCTCAGCCCCGAAACAGCTAAAAGCTGTGCTGTGAGCTTCCCATGGAGAGGATCGTGGGCAGCTGTCCTAGGAACCGCAGAAGCTCCTGGGAGCCCAGGCAACTCCCAGCCAGCTCTCAATAAGAGTCTGGGGCTCTGGGGCCCTAGACTGGCAAGGAAACGAAATCAGAATGAATTAGAAAACAGATTTCTCTGAAGCCTCAGAGGGCACTATGGTCCCAGACCACACTTTTAGAGCTGGTGAGTCCCTGAGCAGAGAAGCCCATGGGGTCATGCTCACTTCCAGACCCCGGAAACGGTCAAAGAATCTTTGTGTGCTGCTTAAGCCTCTGGATTTGCAATAGTTTTGTTTTTTTTTTTAAATAATAGAAAACCAAACACAGTCACCCTTGGGATCCTGTATAAGTCGTCAGGCTGTCCCTGCATCCAGGTAAACTTTCTTCCTTGTGTCCTGCCATCAACATGCATTCTATGCACACAGGACCATGCATTTTCTCTCTGGTGAAATCTTTTTTGTTCTTTAAAACCCCATTCAAATGGAGTCTCTTCTGCAAGTGCTTGTGATACCTGAGTTGAACCCCACACTGAAATCCCAGCGCCCTCCCTTCTCAGCTCTCTCAATGCTCAAGGTATTGAATATGTGCCGCTAGTCTCCTCTCCTATTCATCTTTCCATCTCAGGGTCTAGTTCAGTGCCTGACTTTCGGCTCATCAAGGATTCCTCCCTTGGGGACAGGTCCTGAATGGTCATACTGTCCACAAATCCCTTACAATTGATAGAGGGATGCTATTTATGAGCCATTGATCTGAGTCCATAGCTTTCACTAGCTTCTCAAAGAGGCCCGAAGTCCTGAAAAGATTCAGGCTGATGGAGGCAGAGTGTCAGTGCACGTTTCTTGAATAGAAGCCACTGGGTTATGGCCTGTTAAGGGGATTTTCGCTTTAAGCCTTGCTGCTAATTGTGGCTTTGCTAGAGGAATTGGAAGCTTGCTGGGTGTTTGCAGGAGAGCTGCTGTTCTGACATGTGTAAAAGCACAGTCATGTAGGCAACCCCAGGCTCCATCCAGGGATGAAGATGGTCCAAGCTGAGGGAGGGGAGGGAAGCAGGGGAGTAGCAAAGAGGAAGGTGTTTGGCAAGAAGAACCCATGGAAGAGTGGTGGGGACCAGAGTGTAGGGGGCCCAAGAGAGTGGTTAATTCTGTGTTGAGGGAAGAACTGCATTTCTCCTTTTAATTGTGCCAGGTGCTAGAATAACTGTTTCCCACTCCAGCTCCCCTGAGCTCTGGAGGACTGCCTTTGGCGATGCCAGGGTATTTTTAGCCCTCCAGTAAGTGGAACAAAGCTCTCTGAGAGGCAATGCTGTGCTCTTGGCTCTTGACTCCAGGCAACGCTCAGCAGCTTCCTGAGAAAGCGCAGGACTGCCTCCCCAGCCACAAGGGGACATGGCTCCAGCTCCCTGACTGCCCTTGAGGCTCTTCCACACCGAGAGAGGGCATTTGCTGGGTTGGGGATATGTTTTGGGGGAGAGAAAACCTTTCCCTCAGAGAGATCTAGCAAAGTCCAGTGCTTGCTGACCCTGGCACTTACTCTGGGGAGCAGGGGAGTGGTTTACTTGGGTTAGGTGGGCAAGGCAGGTGTAGGCCAGCCTGGGAGGGAGGGTGGGCCCTTGAACCCAAGCAGAAAAGCTTCATCACTAAAGGCCGCAGGAAGGGAGGTTAGCGGGAGAGCAGCTGGAAGCCACTTCCTGCTGACCTGGGTGATGAACTGTCAAGGTCAGCCTTGGCCATCGATCGACCAAATATTTGCTGGGATCATTGACCTGGCAGACTTCCGGCCCCCACTCTATCCTGGCTTGTACCTAGGCCCTGTCACACATCCAAACATCCCTATCCTTGATGCTGGAGGTTTGGGCACTCTTTTCCAAAGAGGTATTTCCAGGCAGGTATGATTGGTATAGTCCTTTCCTGGAGCTGTGGGTCACAGTGGACAGGCCTCAGGCTATAGAACGGGGCCTGCCATTCTCATAGACTTTTTATTTGAAGTAGCTACTGTCTCAAGGTAGCTGGTCTGAAGTGGTCAAGGTTCAGCCATGTAGAGCCAGACTCTACAAGGATCAGGCCACCAGCGCCTTCTCTGTACCACAACCATCACACTCTACCCCCTAACCCCCAAGCAGTTGAGTGACTTCTTCAATGTCAGTGGAGAAGGAGAGAGGTGTGGTTCCTCAGAGCAGACAGAGGGAGTGAGAAGGTGTGTTGGCCACAGTCTGGAGAGAAGGAAAGAAACAGTCTGTTCATTTCTCTGTTTGTCTCTCTCTCACACACAGAGCATCTCAGCTGAGCTATTCCAGATGGGCCAGGTCTGGCAGACTCAGCACCTGGTCAATGATGTGTGAGCCCCTCTGGGATCAAAAGACCCACCCAGGTGAGCCCTGCCTAAATCGCTAACCTGCAGAATCACCAGCTAAATAAATTGCTGTTCTTTTAAATCACTAAGTTTGGGGGTGGTTTGTTACCCAGTAAAAGCTGTCCTCTTTGCATTGCATAATAACATAGAGTGAGGTTAGAGTGACCATCTCTACCTGAGTGAGTGAGGCAGAAGGAACCTCCTCCCTGTAGCAAGAACTCCTGGTATCAGGCCTGCTGACATAGCAGGTGGTAATGCTGGAGTATTGCCTCTTCCTAAATAGCCTATGGGAACCCAGAGAGGTGGATCCACTGAGTCGTTGATGGAAGATGGGCAACAACTTTGGAGTCTGTGATCAGAGACCCAAACTAAATCGCCTAGCCTCCCTTCACTGAAGGTCCCATGAAGCCATAGGGAGCTTCCCTTATCCTATGGAACAATGAAGACTTAGTATATATTTTCTGGAAAATGCCTCACTGGATCATGGAAACCCACAGATCCTTTTTTCTGCCCTATAGATTTTTTTTAGGGGATAAAAGGTCTTAACATATTTGGGATAGGGAGAAAACAGATTTGCCTTAAACCAATCTTAATAAATTCCAACCTTCAATTCAAGAACAAAATCTTGGTTGCCACCTGTGAAGGAGTGTGTGAAAAACCCAACCCAACCCAACCCAACCCACTTTGCTGTCTAGGTTGGTTTGAAGCATCGAAACTCTGTAATAGCAAAGAGTCACTCCAGGGAATGAGAGAGGAAGCAGGTCATGAAACAGATTTGCAGCTGCATGTGGTGGTGTGTGGTTGTCCTCTAACCAGCTGTGTGACCTTGGTCAAGTCACTCAACCATTGGGGCCTTATGACGAGATTGACGGGGAAACTCCACAGTCCCTTCACATGCGGTCTTTTTATTGGTTTGAAGGGAAAAGCCAGGGAGAGCTGGAGAGACGTCTGACAGTTGACTGGCCACTCCACTATGCATGACCCAAGCTACCTGCACTCCGTGTTCCAACTGTGTTGATGTGGCTGCAGCAATGGCTCCATACTCCAGTGCTTCTGTCAGCTTGTATTTGGGATGCTGTCGGAACATATACATCCAATCTCACCCCCAACCCCACCACATCGGCCTTGAACTGACTGGATAGGTAGGGAAATGTCAGTGGAGTATATGGGGTTCATTAGCAGTAACCCCATGTCTGGGTGTTGGTCATTGGCAAGCTGTGTCACCCTGGCCAGGTTTCTGCCCCTCTCTGATCTCCCATTTCTTCCATGAAAGCATTTTAAATATTGAATCAATAAACAATAAAAATGTATGTATTGATGATACATCCTTTATCACAGAGAATATATACTGAAGTTAATTTTTTCCCAGTCTACTTAATGGAAAATTGTATTGATCTATTTTCTAACTGGCCTCTAGCAACTACACAACTTACTCAGGCCTCCTGGGATGTTCTCATTTTTCAGTTTCAAAATTTGACATTATTCAGTTACTATGGACAATTGGGACACACTTTTTTTCTGTTATAATTTTCTCGTGGGTTGGGGATGCCCTTGGTGCTTACCTTAGCTCGCTCTTGAAAGGATTAAATGGAATCACCCACCTAAGGCGTGAAGTTTGGTGCCTAGAACAATAGATGTTTTAGCAACAGTAGCTGCCATTGTTGTTATTTCCCCTTAGGCTGGCCAGTCACTCGGCTAAAGAGGAGCCTGTTGACTTGGGAAACATTGAACCGGACCCTATGTCTAGAACCAGGAAGGCATGATGTCAGCTCTCTGTGGTGTCCACCTAAACTCATTTTCCCCCTCTCTCTGCTGATGGGGACAGAGTGCCAGAATTCTCCACCACCCCTCGGCCCTCCATTAGTGTACAGATCAGAGAGCACTCACAGGTGTTGACAGAGGAAATCTCCTGCCTTCAGGTAGACATAGGAGACTTCTTCATCCTCCTCCTGTAATTAAGGCAGTGGAGGCTTAATTCCTTTCCTGATTTGCCATCAGATCCGTCCCTTACCCTTCCTCACTCAGTCCTGTGTTGTAGGGTTCCTACCCCTTGGACTACATTTCCCAGGCTCCTTGTCCTCTAACTTCCTGTAGGCTCAGCAGTGGGAGGCACTGGTGGGGACAGGTCTTGGAAGGGAGAAACCAGGGTGAAGCTCCCTCTAGCCTCCTCTTCTTCTAGTGATGTCTAGTCATGGGCATGGTGTCCCTAAGTGCCAGCTTCTGGGGTTCATGGTTCTAACTCTTGCTAACCCCCTTACTTCCTTTTTCCTTTTAATCCTCAGGAAGCAGCAGCTTCTTATTGTTGCTAGTCTCTGAGCTGCTTCACCCTCCCCAGTTTAGGTCTTCAGCTCTTACGTTACCTTTGTAACTCCTTTCTTGTGGT
The DNA here is from genome assembly GCF_000260355.1 of Condylura cristata. Classification (NCBI taxonomy): domain Eukaryota; kingdom Metazoa; phylum Chordata; class Mammalia; order Eulipotyphla; family Talpidae; genus Condylura; species Condylura cristata. The sequence goes on from NW_004567123.1 coordinate 6,291,878, forward strand.
GGAACCACGTGACCTGTGCTCTGTTTTCCCAGTGGGATTCTTCAGCTGCCACAGTAGACATCTTACAGACCGCCCTGACTCACCTGGGGCCGCCACCCTGGAGGAAGGGAGAATGTATGGCCACTTAGCCGGCCAACCCCCCCTTGTCTTGCCAATTCCTTACCCTGTGAGGAACATGACTGGAAGAGCCAGAGTGGGGCTCTGTAGGGTGATGTCTGGGCAGTGCCTTTCCTCACCAGGCTCAAAGGGCAGCACCGCTGCTGGGTGCCTGGGAGTTACCCCTTCCTGGGGTTCCACTCCTTACTCCTTAGGCCACCAGGAGCTCATTTCCTCTTCCTACGGATGCCAAGTTCAGATCATTTCAAATAGATTTTTGTCTTCATCGTCCTTCAATATAATGGACAGAATCTTTCCAAATGTAAAACACAAACTCAGGCTTTGTTAGGGCATCCTTGTGGGAGGTTCTCCTGCTGCAGTGGGGAATCTTAGCCTGCCCAGAGTGGTCCTCCTACCTTGGTTCTTACGAGCCTTAGGACCATGATGGCTGGGGTATGCTGTCCTCACACCTGCAGGTTTAGTGTCTCCTACCCACTTCCTGTTCTAGACCACCCTGGAGGCCCTCAGTTCCAGCTGTCCTCCCCATGCTGGGCCCGCTGTTATTCAATATGTCATCTGGGAAACGTGGCAGATGTTTTGGACTGTGGTTAACCTGTGTGAGCGGGGGCGGGGAGTGGGGTGGTGGTGGTGGTGGTGGTGAATGTACTGCTTTGGCGGGGGGTTCCCCTTCCTCTAATCTCCCTCCAGGCCATCTGGGTTCTCTGGCTCAGAGAGTGAGCTACATATGTATTTATAGGTAGCAGTAATTCCACAGTCACTGGGAATAAATAATACTTCGTCCACTCCAGCTGCCTGTTGGGTCAGGAGGCTTAGAGGACTATGCTAGCTGCCCAGTCTGTGTTAACGCTCTGTCTGAGAAGAGAGACCCCCTTCTGTTGCAGGTGAGGAAGCTGAGGGCCTTGACCAGAGTGTTCTGACTCCAAGGGCATTTCTGTGGGTACAGGCGGGTATGGCCTCTTAGGTTTTCTGTACATATCTGTGCACAGTACACAGTACCTGTGGGCACACGTGGCTATGTTAGCGAACATGCGAATGTGCGCATGGAATGTGTTTACATGTGTGTTTCATGTATGTGTGAGAGCAGCTGTGTGTACATGTACATTTGTGTTGTGGGTAAGCACGCTTCATAAGAGCACATGGGTATGTTTGTGTGTGCACATTCTGTGTGGATATGTGCATATAAGAGTTTGTGTGTATGTGTGTGTGCATGTTTGTGAAGAACATGCTTGTTATTGCCTCCCAGTTTTGCCCCCTTCCCGGGTTGGGGAGGCGTCAGGCAGTGACAAGCCATCTGTATCAGCCTATCCTCCCTCCTGTCACCATCTTTTGCCTTAACCTTTTTCTTGCTAAAGTCTTGCCTGAAGTTTAGTGTTGCCAGAAGATTATCTGTCCATCCTATGAACAAAGTTTTACATGTTCCTTGAGGAAAATTTGGAACAGATAGAAGGGCACAAAGAAGAAAATGAAGGCCCTCCCTTGTGGCGCAGTGGGTTAAAGCACAGCACTGAGAAGCTAAAGCCACTTCTGCTTGAGTTCGATTCCTGCCTGCCTCAGAGGAGACCACATGGTGAGGCAGATCTCTCCTGACCCGCCCGCTGCTCCCCTCAGCAGTGTACTTCGTGGATCTGCCTGTTCTGTTCCCCACTCTGTCTCTGGTGAAGCCTCTCACCGCCCCTGCACCTCTGGCCTGTACCCCAGTTCTGTATGCATAAATAAATAAATCTTTTAAAAAAAAAAAAGAAGAAGAAGAAAATGAAAATTGTTCTCAGTCCCAACACCCAGAGTTCTGGCTGGGCTTCATAGAGCTTTTCTCTGCAGGTTACAGCTGGGACTTGAAGACAAAAGGGGAAGGAAACACCAGTGCCACCATCATCCCTGTGCCTGTGACCCCTGACTCCACCTGAGTGGAGTCTCCAGAAGCTTTGATCTCCTAAGTTGAATTCTTCATGTTCCACACAGTCCCAGTTTGGCCAGCATGGGTTTCAATCTGGCCTTCACCAATGAAAAGTTGTTTCGCCTTAGTTGGGGGAGCAGTGGACAAGATTGGAGAAATCTGTTGTGCCACATGGGTCAGCTCCCTGGCTAGCCTGTCTGGCTAAGTCTTCCTTGGTGGCACAAGGGGTTAAATCTCAGCACTATGAACTATCCACAGTCACTGCAGCATGAGTTCTATCCCAGCCAGGGAGCTGACCCCCATGGCACTGAGGTCAAGCTATTTAAAAAGCTACATGGGGGCCTCCCTGGTGGCACAGAGCTTAAAGACACAGCACTATTGGGCCCCTCCCTGGTGGTGCAATGGGTTAGGACAAAGCACTGCAAGCTGGCCACAGCTGCTTCAGTGTGAGTTCTATTCCCAACACCTAAGGTGGTCCATATGGCACAGAAGACCTCTCCTGACCCGCCTGCTGTTTCCCTCAGCAGTGTACTTCACTGATCTGCCTGTTCTGCTCCCCACTTTCTCTGGTAAAGCCTCTCACTGCACCTGCCCCTCTGGCCTACACCCCAGTTCTGTATGCATAAATAAATAAATCTTTAAAAAAATAAGATACAGCACTATTAAGCTATCCTCAGCCACTGCAACATGAGTTTGATCCCCGGCTGGGCAGGTTGGCCAGGGAGCTGACCACATGGCGCAGCAGACCTCTCCTGACCCGCCCACTGCTTCAGCCAGTGGACCTGCCTGTTCTGCCCCTGGTGAATCCTCTCACCTCCCACACCTCTAGCCTACACCCCAGTTCTTATGTGCATGAATAAATCTTTAAAAAGTATAGGTTGACCCAGTGATAAAAGAAGTTACCCAGGGAGTTGAATCAGATTCATCCTTAGCAGCTGGGTGGGCGTGAGCAGTCACTTCACTCAGCAGCCTTATCCAAGGGGCTAAGAGTAAATGGGGATAGGGGAGCTGACTTGTAAACAGTATACGTAAAATACGCAACACAGAGGAAGCCCTCCTGCTTGCTAACTATTATGAGTAATAGTATTTTTTTTTTTTTCAAGAACTTGGGCTCTTTTTCTTTGGATTTGGGTCAACACACATAAAAATGGCTCACCCCTGTTCCTCTCAGAATTTTTTGTCAGGAAGACTTCAAAGGCTGTTGAGCCAGGGATGGTCAAATTTGCATAGGTGCTGAGAATTATTGTGGAAGGAAAAGGAGAAACCTAAAACTTCCTTTCTGGTATTGGCCTCAAAGCATCCTGAGTGGTTGAGGTGGTCACCAAAAGTATGGTGAGAGAGGGCTGTGCCAGGGAGCAGAAAAGGCAGGTCTACTGAGATACACTGCTGAGGGGAGCAGCAGGCAACACTGAAGAGGCCTGTTGCACCAGGTGAGTCAGCTCCCTGGCCAGGCCCCCCATTGCCCAGCTGGGGGTCAAACTCATGTTGCAGTGGCTGAGGATAGCTTGATAGCTTGAGCCCACAGGGCTAAGGTCTCCATGTCTGATTGAGGACAGATCACAGAAGTAAAGGGTAGAAGCCCTGGATGCAAATCTGCTGCTTTCCACAAGCACTGATCATTTCTTTGTAGAACTTACCCTGCCTTTTCTCGCCTCTCCTCTTGGCCCTCCCATTTGTTTCCCCCTCCCCGCCCCCTCCCAGGAGTGTGTATGTGGGGGGTGGGGGGGAGGATGAAGAGGGTGGGGACTGACTTTTCATTTCTTGTCCATTCAGCAAACTTCCATACAACCTTCGAGACCCGGCATAGCTAGCACCCCTGGGGCCTTTGGTGGTAGCCTCCTCTGTGCATTTACAGTGAGTACATTCTTCAGTTGTGGCACTTTCAGCACGAAATCCTCTTTGTACTCTTAATAGCGCCTGTCTTTTTATGATGGCACATATCACACCTTCCTCCTCGGGCTTGCCTTACGGTTTGTACACCCTTCTATTAAAGCACCTGCCACCTCACTGCAGTACAGTAATAGCAAGAAGGATAGCTGGTGATTGTGGGCGCTTTAACTGCGTACCAGGCACGGTGCCAAGCGGTGCCAAGCACCGCATCTGCACCACCACTCAGAATCCTCAGCCTTTCCCTGTACGGTGTCCCCATCGAAGAGGTGATGAGCCAGACCCATGTTCCAGCCCACGGATACCTGGTTCTGGAGCCTGTGCTCCTAACGTTGCTTGAGAACCCCCAGGAGTGAGAGACCTGCTTCTACCCACCTTTGTGTACCCAGAAGCTGGCCAGGTGCCTGCGGCCAAGTGCGCACTTAACGAGCGCCAGAAGAAATAGAAGGACATTCCATTGCACTGATGTACCGAGGTTTATGAAACCATTTCCCCTTGCCACTCAGAGTATTTCCGGACACATCTCTCTTTCGGGCCTGGGCTGTTTTCTTTGGGTCGGCTCCTGGGAGCGCAGCGCCGGGCGGAGACGTGGCGATGTGGCGCTGGCTCCGGCTGCCACGTCAGCCTCCGCCTCCCAGCCGCCAGCAGCGCCGGGAGGACCGGTCCTTGGCAAACCCGCAGGCCTCCTCTTACCTCGACGTGGCTCTCCTGACGCGCCCGCCGCCGCCTCTGACCTTGGCCGGCGTGAGCGGGCGGAGCTGCCGAGCCGGTGACCACACGCGGGGGCTGGGGGCCGCCCTCAGCCGGGGGGTGGGCAGCCGACACCTCCCAGTCCGACCGCTCCGCTGCCGCCAGCTCCTTATTTGCTGGGAGCGGAGGTGGGGAGAGCGGAGGCGGATGTGGCAGTTTCGGGAGAAAAGTGTGGAGTGGGGATGCGCCAAGGGTTGGCTCCGAGGGAAGTGGGGATCCCGGGTGGTGGATCCTTCACGTCTGTCGCTCCCGGGCTGGGCCCGGTAGCTCCCAGATTTCTGCAGATCTTCCCGGAGTTCTTGGTTCACAGGAGGAAAAGGCAAATTCTCGCCCTCTGCTGGGACTAGCGCGCCTCTCAGGCCGGATCTGCACAGGGGTGAGGGCCAGCCGGCTGAAGGATCCTGCTCCCCTCAAGCCCCCAGCTTGGGCTCTCTCTTCTCTCTCATCTCCTGGGTACTTTCAACTCCGCTTACAAATAGGAAGAGACTAAAGACCCTGTAGACCAGAGACAGCTAGTTAAACACTTAGATACCCAGTTTAATTTAGACTCCACTTGAGGTCAGTCAATTTGTATTGTTTAAGCGTTGCCAGAAAAAGTCCAGGATACCCCACTAAATTTGAATTTCAGGTAGACAATGAATAATTCTTTTAGTATAGTTATGCCCCATGAAATATTTTTGTTAGGTTAAATAACAAAAATCCAGCCTACCTGGAAAGATCCAGTTGGCTTTTTAAAAATGTTTCATGAATTGAAAAGCGTTCCATCTAGCCCGTAGAAAGGCACTGCAAGATGTTGTCTAAAGGGAAAGTTGTTATATAGTCAGAGGGTGGGGAAAACCTACTAATCTCTAAAAGAAAAGGAATATTACTTCAAGTAAAACCACTTTGGGTAAGGGTCTTATGCAGGTCACCTCCTATGTGCTAACCAGGAAATTCCATATTGGTCAGTTTAAATTTGCACTTTAGGGAGAGACTGAAATTGCAATTAGGTTAGGTATTAAGGTTTAGTGGGGCTTGGCATGAACAACTCCATTTTGGGCCTGCTGTTTCTTCCTCCCCTCCACCTCTTCTTTTTAAACAAATATGTCCCAAAGTATTACATGGAATTCACTTACACAGTAAAGCAACTATTTTTTGTTCATCTGAAATTCGATTTGAACTACACATCCTGTGTTTCATTTGCTAAATCTGGCAATCCCAGGGTATTCCCCTTTTCTCCAGAATTTTGAATTCAGAACCCTCCACTTCTCCCCCTCTACAACCAGCTTCTCCCTTTCACCTTTTTGATGGAGATTTGGCTTCTCTCAGACCCTTGCTCTTTCTCATTTCCCTCCTCCCTGGGGCTTTATTTACTTTAGCAAACTCACTGGGGTCTCAGTTTCAAAGTCTTTGATGTTATTACCAGATACTGGGGTTGAGGCAGCATAAGCTTTTAGGAAGGTTTCTTCAGGACACTGGAAGGAAATTAAACCTCAGAAAATATGCTTGACATTCTTTTTTCTTTCTAAAAAGAAAGTCTGCGGGTTGAGCTCCGTTATGGTCACGGGAGCACAAACAGTAGAGTTAAGGCCAAAAACCTCATTTCTCAAACTGCCACCAGCTGCAGCACTAGCCAATGAGTGATTTATCTCCAGTTGCACTGGCCACTTTCTCAGGGTTTCCATCCTCAGCTGAACTTGTTCAGAGAAGCCCCAAACTCATAGGCTGAAAGGGTCCTGAGATATTTGCAAGACCAGGGCTTCTCAAACTATCTGATGCTCATGAATCCCCTGGCTTTTGCCAGTGCCAGTCCCCAAGCTGAACCCCAGCCTCATTAACTGAGAATCTCTGGAGGTGGAACCCAGATATCATGAGTGTAAAATCTTCCCAGATCAGAGCTTCTCATTGGTGGGTGGCAAAGAATGGGAGAGTGCCACAGCTTCTGTCTGTGATGGGATAATGCGAGGCATGTGACCCTTCCCTACTGGTCATCTTTATCCTTGGTTGTCCAGTTGCCATAGCAATAACTGGCTCAACTAGAGCATCTTTTATTGGCTCCTTTAGTTCCTGCAAAGTGCCAGGATACTTTTGGTTGCAAGCAACAGAAACTAGATTTGGGCATTGACTTCTTTTCATTCAATTCTCTCATCTGCTGTCTTCTATAGGTCAACTTTGTTCTCTTCTAGCTCTCATATTTCAAGCCTGCCCATTCTCTAGACTATGTCTGGGGTCCAGAATTCCCAGCTTCAGGATAATTGGATCATCTCTACACTACTCCCTGTATGTTTCAATGGGAACTCATTTTGCTCAGTGACTTTAGTCTGGTTTGTTGGTAGCAGCCACTGTGCAAGAAGGCTGACACTTAAACAAACTGGCTTACACTAGACAATTCTCACCCTCTCAGGACTGGTCAGAGGCATTCATGGTTGCCCAGTGGGGGAGGAGTGGATGAATTTTGGGGGTGCAACCACAAGTCTAAAGGAAGGGGTGGAGGGGCTGGAAAGTGAGAGGCAGTTAGAGGGTCCAAGCATCCCAAATTGAGTCATAGGCAAAGTAATGTCTGCTTACAGTCTACATCCTCTGAGGCTTTCGGTTTTACCAGCCACTAGCAAAAGTTCTTTTTCCAGTGTAGGAGGAGCTGTCCTTTGGCTTTGATGTCGTCTTTTGAGTTCGGGGTCCTTGGGTTCACCCTGGGAAATCTCCCCTTTCAGCGGCACAAGGAGAGATTCTCCATGAGGCAGAGACTCAGATTTTTTAAGAGTAAGTTTATTAGAAAGAGACAGGAGATAACAGACACAAGTGGGCAGAAGGAGCTGCCCATTTATGGGGGAAGCATTCGGTTTTATTCTCTTCTTCAGGTAAGGGAGTGTCAGTTGTTGATTGGAATATCTATGTAGAACTAGAGGACTGGAAATTTCCTGATAGGTTTTATCTTATCTTTCACCGTTTGGATTTGAGCTTCAGACACAGCCCCCAACTGTCTGTTATCTGCTGGGAACTCCAGCAGATATTCAGGCATCCCAGGGGCATCCCAGGCAAGGGTTGACCTTGATTTTATGGCTTGGTCAGTTGCTGCACTGGCCCCTTCTACCCATCCCCTTTGTGTGAATCAGTCTTGTGATGCCTCCCCTGCATTCCTTCCTCCATCAGCTTGGCTATCTCTAAGAGGAGAGGAGTTCTTCTGGGAACTTGCCATCTTGGGACAAGGATTTATTAAGGAAGTTATCCCCAGGACAATGTGGGAAGGAAGGGAGGAAGCAGGTCAACGTAAGGAGGATGCCAACTCAGGTGCCATCTCAGGAATGCCCTGTGGAGCTGGCTTCAGCCTGGTGCTTCAGGAAGCTCGGAACCATGCAAGACACTCAGAGTTATCTTGACGCAAGGCAAAAGGACTGGATTTCCATACTCCTAAGAGTCCTTTATCAAGGCTGGTGGGTGTGAGCAAAGAATGCAACATTCTAGGCCTTCTGGCTCACTGTCTCCAGACAAGCTCTCAGGAACCTAGGGGATGTCCTCTGAAAAGAACCCCAAGTGCATACTTCAAAGGCTTGAGGTCAGGGGAGTGGGGTGGGAGGGTGGGTCAACAACACAGAATGGTAAACGAGGGATGGAGTGGAGTGTGACATTGCCTGCGGATGTCGCACAGCCTGGGCTGCCGGGCAGATCAGCCAGGCTCCATGCAGCAGTTCTCACCCAGAAGCCAGAGGTCTCAAACTCTCACTCCAGGTCCAGCTCTGCCTACAGATGCATCTTGCTTAGCTCAGACAGCTGAGCCACCAGTACCTTAAGATTTCTGAATTAATTGCCAATATTTATATATATGAGACAATTTCTACAGAAAAATCAAGATCTCTAGTTCAGATTGATTATCAGAAGACCATATATCTCCACATGTCCACGATTGACAGATATCACAGAGTCTGCACAATCTGAGTTTTACTTGATACCACAGTCACCACCATACCCTATTCAGCCCCAAACACATACACTATTTATTTTTCTTGTAGGAAAGCTAAGAGAAAAGAGAAAATTAAAAAAAAAATTAAAAAATCAAACTCATAGCTTTAAAATGGAGGAAGAAACATGGCCACAGGATGGTTAAATGTGACTACAAGATGTGTCTTAGTGTCTGAAGAATACAGCTCAAGGCACCATTGTGAGGCTTCCCTCATGGTCCCGCTGGGCCCATGGGGCATTTAAGTCTGCCCCTCTTGCTATGAACTTCGTGCCCTCACCAGACTGTTGCTTTTCCACCAAGATCCAGCTGCTGTGCCTCCCTCTCCTGACCCCATTTTGTTAAAAGCAGCTGTTTTTCCCCTTTCAGCTCTCCAAGTACTGATTTCATTTCTTTCCCGACAAAAGTTTAGAGCCAAGAGGGAAATGGTTTGGCAGGAAATCAACATGCAATGGGAGGAAGAAGACAGCATGGAGAAAGCAGATGCTGTGTAGAGCTCTGGGATGAGGGGTCTGAAGGAAGGCAATCCAGACTCTGAAGACCCCAAGAAGCAAGAAACGTCCAGAAACCAGAGGTTGCTGGCTTTTGTAGAATTTGCTTGACATTCTAGTAGGTGCTTTCAGTAACAGCTGGGGTGGATCCCAGAGAGTTTTTTTCCTAGTAATTTTTCTCTCCGGTCTGGCTGGAGAGGTTGAGACAATGGGGGGGGGGGAGGTGCCTGGCAGGAGGAGTGGGAGGCTGAGGAAGGAGCAAATAGAGACTCCAGGGGCCTATAGCAGATGACTCAACTCCTCTCCACTCAGTTATGATGTAAGTTGATTCTATGTGTGTGGAGTGGGGGTGGGGTGGGGGAGGGGTAGGACAGGAGCTGGTCAGTAGGGAAACCAGGCTCAGAGCCAGGGGCCCTTGGGAAGGGTGGGAGGAGCCGGTGTTTTCACCTATGCTGTGCCCATTTTCTGGGGTTTCACCTCATCCCCTACCACCACCCCAGCCAGAGCAGCCCCCCCTAATTCTTGTCATCAAAAGCACTCTCCCCTCCCAACCCAACTGAGCCAACGTCTTCAACTGAGTTTGGAAAAATCCCCTTCTCCTTAACTATGCCAAAAAGGGCTGAAATTTTCCAAAAGGAGCACTTAACTGAGACATAAAGGGGAAAACCCAGGCAGAAGAATGCTGAAGTTTACAGAGTGCAGACGTTTGAGCCCAACTTGACCACATGTCTGGTCAAAGAGTGGCTTGGTGGGCACGGTGGAGAGGGTGTTTGTTCCTTGGAATTCCTTGACTCAGCCGGTCCTGGCATGGGGGCAGCTTACTCTGGCCAACTTCTGAATGGAGGTCTGACTGAGGGACCTTCTTCCAGCCAGCTGGGCACCTCAGTGCTTCTAAGAGGCTGCTGCAGTAAGTCCTTGTCTGAAAACCGACTCTCCACATCCCTGCCCTTTCTTGGGCTGAGCCAGGCCTCCCTACACCCCCATTCCTCCCCCCATCCACCTCTTTGAATCTCATCAAAACCCTGCCTCCTTTCACAAGAAAGGCCAGATGTCCCCCTTTACCTTTCTCCTAGAAATTGCTGGCTCCTGGCTCAGATGGCCCACCACCCAAACCTCTACCTGTCCAGTTTGCCAAAAGCACATTCACTAAGTTCCAGCTCCCCCACCCCCCCAAACCCTAAGCTGCCACACTCTTCTGGCCTCTAATGGGTCTCCCCAGGAATCCCTGTTTCCACACCTGGAGTCCCTTTGGCAACTGGTTCCTAACTTGAGACTGAACTCATCCACAAAAAGACTCAACTGAGCTTTATTTTTCTAAAAGGGCATTTCAAACTATAATTACAGCATGATAACTTAAAAATATATTACTGGCCCTCCCTGGTGGCACAATGGGTTAGGACACAGCACTACAAGCTGGCCACAGCTACTTCAGTGCGAGTTTGATCCCCGGCCCCAGAGGTGACCCACATGGCGTGGCAGACCTCTCCTGACCCACCCGCTGCTCCCCTCAGCAGTGTACTTCATTGATCTGTCTGTTCTGCTCCCCACTCTGTCTCTGGTGAAGCCTGTCACCGTCCCAACACCTCTGGCTTGTACCCCAGTTTCGTATCCATAAATAAATAAATATTTAAAAAATATATTACTTGTCAAAATACATAATACATGTACCTGCTAAAATGGTCACATGAAACATCTTTTTCTCTTCAGAGGCATCTCCTATGGTATCTCTCTTACAGAGATGTTTATGCAAACATCTGCACCATTTCTAAAGCAGTATATTAACACAGCATACCCGTACATTCAGTTAATATGTTTCGGAGATCATTTCATATCAACACATAAAGTGTTTCTAGTGTTTCTTTACTTTAAAAAATGGCAGCTGAATACTCCTTGTAGGATTGCACATTTGTTTAACCAATTCTTTATAGCTGGGCTTTTGGTTTCCTCCCAATTTTGCTAGCTCACTAAGCCTCACTGAACATCTTTGTAACTAAACTGCTTGGCATGTGTGCCTGTGTGTCTGTAGCATAAATCCTGGAAGTGGGGTTGCTTGGCCAAAAGATATGTGCACTTAACATTTTTATAAATGTTGTCAAAACACTCTCTATAGCTAGTATGTGGAGTTCTTCACTCCCATCAACATTTGAGTTGTCTTTTTCTCCACACCCTCAACAATGCAAAGTGCTTTAAAACTTTTTGCTATTTGCCAGTTCAGAGCTAAAAGTAACTGTAGGCAATAGTCATAACTCCTCTCAATACAACTGTGGTTAATTATCTTCTCATATGTTTAAAAGTCATTTATGTCTATTTTTATAAACTCCGCACTATCTTTTGCCAATTGGATTGTTGGTTTTGTTTTCTTATTGAGATCTAGAAATACCTTCTATATTAAAGAAATTTGTCTTTGCAAATCACATGTGTGGTAAACTTTTTGCAGTTTATTGTCTTTTGACTTGTATTTGACCTTTGAATTATAATATTTTCTGTAATCAAATCTATTACTTAATAAACAAATGCTTTCCAGATTTTGTGTTATGCTAAGAAAAATCTTTTCCCCACTGATTTTTGAAATCACTCCATTTTTTCTAATGCCTTCATAGTTTCAGTTATAATGTTTAAACTTCTAGTCCATCTGGAATTTATTTTGGTGCAAGGAGCAAGGTAGGGATTCAGCTTTATTTCCCCCTGATGACCACCCAATCATCCGTATGAGTTGGGAGGTTTTAAATGATTCATCTTTTCTCCACAGATATAAATTATGAAACTCCTCCCTTTGGTATATATTTAGCAGGGACCTGAGGTGAGGAGGGCTGCAGGTGCTGCCTAACTCTCAGCTCTACTTTTCCCCAGTAGTGTGGTTCTCAGGGCCAAAGCAAATGTCACTGAGAGAAGCAGCAGCCCTGAGGTCCAGGGAGCATGGGAGTGCTGCCACTCTGCCCTGCCTTTCAGGCTTCCCAGCACTTCGGCTAAGCGCTCCTTCCAGGTGACTCTGTCCCTCTGCTTCTGTAGCTTTGGGGAGGAGCCCCCCTGGGAACGTGGTTCCCCGATCTCTCTATGCTCCGGTTGCTGCCTTGGTCCATATCCCCACTGGCCCCTCTGCCCTAAGCTCTAACAGCCACTTGTTGGACACCCTCTTTCTGCTCATCTATACGGAGGGTTTAAGGGGCTTCATCTCATTACATCCTCAGAGGACACTTCGTGCTGGATACTCCCCTAGCCATTTAGGGAGCCACTGGGCCACTTGTGGACAGCTCACTTGGGATTTGAAGCCAGCTCTGAGTCTAGAGTATGAACATGCAACTCTCCAGAGTGCTGTCACTGGAAAGCTGTGGTCTGCTGACCTCACAGATCCTCTGGTTGCACCAAGGGAGGTGATGGTGGCTTGAGAGTGGGGTCAAGTTTGAGTGACCTGTTCTCAGCATTTCCACTCTCCACACCTGGCTGCACCTCAAGATTCCCAGTGGGACCCTGCGTAGCTAGACAGAACCCCAGGCCCTGGCGTCCTCAGTGGTACCATCAATCCTCCCCGCCCTCCCCACCGAGACCCACCCACAAGATCAGGATCCACTCACTGCTGGGAACCCTGGCTAGTGATGAGTTTTATTTCTCATTATCTGCGGCTTATATAAGTAAGGCCGTGCAGAGCCCAGTCCAAGTGCTTTGCTGGTGACTGAGCACCACTTCCACAGGCGGGGAGGGGCCGCCTGACCCAGCACCAGTCCTTCCTGTGGTGGTGGCAGTGCTGAGAATTCCCATTACGACATTCACTCTTTAAAGGCCACCTGGATAATTGTTTTCTTTTTCTAAATCTGAGCTTATTCAAAGAAAAATGACTTTGGCTTGGCATGTGAAAAAGGTCAGGACATTACACGGTGGGAAATGTTTACGTGCTTAAAAAGAGCTAAAACTTTTCTGAATGTGTGGCCACCTCAGTCCCTTCCCAGTGAGGTGTTTTGCCCTACTTTGTGGAGTCAGAAGTAAGAGTTTTTTGAAACACTGTCTGGAAGCAGGGGCATTTTCACTGGTTGTCATAGGGAGGAGCAGTGATGGATGGCTTGCCACCAAGCTAAAAGGGAGGGACTTTTGATTAAAATATGAAAAGTTACAGCACTCACTCTGTAATCTGCCAATTCTCCTTCTTTTTTCCTTTAAAAGATTTTGGGGGGAGTATTTTCATTTCATGTAATCTTCATTTTCTCTGACTCTTCATTTGAAAAATTTTAAACCACGAAACACTACAAGAGTAACAACTATTAAATTTATCGACAGTTGACCTTTATCCATATTTGCTTTTATTTTTGTTCCCTATATATGAACATAAATTTGAACCAAAACAGCAGAAACATTTTCTCGAAAGGTCCACAGATCTGGAGTGCTGGCCCTGGCCCTCACCTCATTCCCCTTTCAGTCCCTCCCCCTCTCCCCCTCCCCCCATGACCTGGAGGGGCCCTCTCACAGTGGATTCCCTTGAACTGCCTCCAGACTGCCACATACCCTTACACAGGTCATTCTCTCTCTCTGGAATAGTGCCATGTCTCTGCCCAGCCAGCCTCTGGTAATGCTTCTTCTGGTGGTCTCTTCCTCCAGGAAGCTACCTTAAACCCTGGGCAGGCTTACATCTCCAGGAAAGGCCCTTTCAGGACACTGTTTTCTCTGCTTGCTTCAGAAGGGAGAAAATTAATTTGGGCACCAGGCTTAGTGGCTGGCACACGTCAGCCTTTCAGTAAATACTTGTGGAGAGAGTGACTGTGTCTTCAAACCTTCCTGTGATGGCAGGAAGCCGGTGTCGGGGTCAGGGATGGATGGGCCAGGCCTGAGATGCAGAGTCCTGAGAGGAGCAAGGAAGCTCCTAGGAGAATCAGACTGGGCATCAGATCAAGAATTAGTAACCCAATCAAACAGGCAGGGAGGCCTGAGTCCTGGGGTGTGGGCACAGTGGATGATTCTGGAGGCATATAAAATGGATGTTTAAAGTCTCAGAAATCAAACAGAGCCTTACCTATAGCAGCCATTGGGCACAAGAATTTCCCCACTTTTGATGGGAGGCCAGAGGGAAAAGTAAAGTTCATTAAAGCGCCCCCAACTTTCTCTCCCCAATTCTCATTTGAAGAGCAAAGCAGAACGGAGACCATTAAGCCTTTTATGCTTATAACTCCACTGGGAAAATAAATTCATGGATGAAAGAAAAATTGCAACAGGGTAATAGTGCCTGGAGGTGGGTTTGTTTCATTTTGGTTTTAGGTTTTCTTGAGACTTTCAATTTTTTTCTAAAACAAATGCCAATTATTTTAAACTTTTACAAAAAAACAAAATCTTTGAAACGTTTTTATATACGTTCCTTGAGAGTACTAGTTCTAAACTTGACTGCACTAGGAATCATATAAGGACTTAAAAAAAATACTGATTCCTGAGTACCACCCCAAAGCAATCCGGCTTTAATTATTTGGGGAGGGGGCAGCCCAGGTGTTTATATGTTGCAGCCAGGTTAAGCGGCTGTGCCCTAAAAGGAGTGGGCACTAGAGAGGAAGATGGACACCGTCACTGAGCATCCATACAGGGAGGCCATGTTCAGTCGTATGAGGTGTGTACTGCATAACTCCAGAGGACACCAATTATATCACAGATAGTGTAAATGATGCCTCCCTGCAGTTGTGCAAGTTCTTCTCCTGGCAAGTGTGCATATGTAATTTATATACTCATAGAGGCATAATTTAAACACTGAATGCATTTATTAACTACAATCCTCTAGGAAGGGGAAAGTGATTTTCATTAACAGAGCATTTGAGTATTCTTAGTATGTATCACTGGGGAGTTTAAAATCTGAAGACCAAAGTATCAATAAAAATTTAAGAGTCGAGGTGACGACATCAGTCTGAATTCGCTGGTTACACTGGAACACAGTGGACCGAGGGGGCAGGTCTTGAGGGCTGGAATACACAGGGACACTGGTGTGCCAGTGAGAAATAATCAGCAGGGAGTCAAGGGGTGCATGGGGGAGCACCGTTGGGGCAAGAGGGTTTCGGTCCTAGGAGAGTTTTCAATATCTGCCATGAAGCTTTTTTTTTTTTTGGTCTTTTTCTGTTGAGATGGTCATTAATTAATTTTTTTTTTTTTTGCCAGTTCTTGCCATTTAGAGATGGGGATCTAATTCCCGGCCTTTTAGTCTGGACTGGATTTCGACTTCTTTTGATGACTAGAATGCAGTGCGAGTGAAGTATTGCAGAGATCTGTAGGCCTTGCCTGTGTTTCTTAAATTGCTCTAGAAAAAAACTGCCATTCTGGGCCCTCCCTGGTGGCACAACAGGTTAAAGCACAACACTGTGAAGCTGGCTGTAGCTGCTTCAGCACCAGTTCAATCCCCAGCCAGGGAGGTGACCCTCATAGTGCAGCAAGACCTCCCTTGCTTCACCAGTTGCTCCCCTCAGCAGTGTACTTCGTCCATCTTCCTGTTCTGCTCCCCATCTGTCTCTGTTGAGTCCTCTCACCACCTCTGCACCGCTGGCCTGTTCTGTATGCAGAAATAAATAAATCTTAAAAAAAAAAAATAGGAAAAAACTACCATTGTGTGAGGAAGTCCAAGCAGCCAAGTGGAGAGATCCAAACAGGGGAAGAATGGAGGCTTCTGGTCAACAACGGCCCTGATGTCCAGTCTAGCCACATGAGTGAGGCCATTCAATACCCTCCAGACATTGTCCAACTGACACCACACAAAGCAAAAAGACCACCATTCCAACCCACAGAATTGTGAGAAATAACCCATTTTTGTTGTTTTGTGCTAAGTTTTAGGGATTTTTTTTTTTAGTGACACAGAAACAGGTGGACAAAGCAGGGCAATTTCTGCTCTGCGGATGGGAGCCTGCTGGGAGGACCCATTGGTTATGCTGGTTCTGAAATCTTATAGGGATAAAGAGAAGGGTGGATCCCAATAGAGCAAGGCTTTTTATTTTGAAAAAAATCATTGTACCCTTATATTTGCTTGCCAAGAAAAATTGTATAAATGCTCTGCACTCTTAAAAATAAATTACATTCAGATATGCACTCCTAGAAGTCGTGTTGTCTGTCACTCAACCTCATCCTTGTCCACCCTGCGCCAGAATTGCCATCCCTGAAATTTGTCTCCTGCTCCTGCTGCGCTGGTCCGCAGCAATTTTTAATAGTAAGTTTTTTTTTTTTAAGATTTATTTATTTGTGCATACAGAACTGGGGTGCAGGACAGAGTCTCAGGGGCAGTGAGAGGCTTCACCAGAGACAGAGTGGGGAGCAGAACAGGCAGATCGACTAAGTACACTGCTGAGGGGAGCAGCGGGCGGGTCAGGAGAGGTCTGCCGCGCCATGTGGGCACCTCCGGGGCAGGCGGGAATCGAACTCATGCGGAAGCGGCTTTAGATTCTCAGTGCTGTGCTTTAACCCGCTGCGCCACCAGGGAGGGCCTTTAATAGTAAGTTTTAAAGAAATCTTTAGTTTACTGTTTAATGGATCTGCATACACAAAGTTCAAAGTTTTGTTGAAGATTTTGAGACACCACAGATTTTTTTTTAAAGATTTATTTTTTTATGCTTACAGAGCTGGGGTACAGGTCAGAGGTGTGGTGGGTGAGAGGATTCACCAGAGACAGAGTGGGGAGCAGAACAGGCAGATCGACAAAGTATACTGCTGAGGATAGTAGCAGGTGGGTGAGGAGAGGTCTGCTATGCCATGTAGGTCAGCTCCCTGGCTGGGGATCAAACTCGTACTGCAGAGGCTTCTGAGAACTCTGGGCCGTTGTGCCACCAGGGAGAGCCACCACAGATATTTTTAAGATTTAACTTTAGCCCCAGTATTCAGGGGATATTTAAAATTTATATTTACTAAATGTAAATAAAATGTAAGTAAAATTTTTTAATATAAAAAATTTTAATATTAAAATAATAAAGGCTAATATTTCTATTGTTTTATAACCTATATACTCTATACTTGCAAATATATACACTAATGCTATTATTATTTCTGAAAAATTTGATTGGGGACCTGCTCTTTTACCCCTAAGTAGGTCGCTGTGCATGTCCTAAACACAGGGTATTTTCTTACCCTCAGTAGAGACTGTCAGTTTAAGAGCTACAACATGACTCCAACTATGATGCAGTTCATGTTCTCAGTTCCCCATTTGTTACAGAAACCTCCTTCCCCATTTGGGGCTTGGATCCTGGATCACGCTTGGCATTCAGTTGTCATGTCTTCCCTGTCTCCTTTCTTTGTCCTTTATGACCTTGGCATTTTTGAGGGCCACAGACCAATTGTTTTGGGAAATGTTCATCAGTTTGGTTCTGATTCGGTCCTCATGATTAGATTCTGGTGATGCCCTTAGTCAGGAACATGATCTTACTTACACTCTTGACCTATGTCAAGAGCGCTCAGCACCTCTCCTATGGGGAGCATGAGATGACCCCCTCTGGGTCACACACCTGTTGAATGGCTGTGCTGGATGGAGTCCAGATAGCCTCAGCTGCAGCTCAGAGTCTTTCCCACTACACCTGCAAAACAAGTGACCGTCACAGACATGTTTTTTTATTCTCAGCCTTTCCCTTCAAATTTGAAGGGCCTCTCTCACCTAGGCTTCTGCTGTGTTCATAGGGATAATGGCTGCAGAGGCAACCAGAAGATGCTAGAGAATAGACAGATTACAGATTTTCACTTAAAGTCACTCTCGGTCAGAATATCTCTTGAAGAGGGTGTGAAGGAGAGCGGGGGGGAGGAAGAGGGGGTGAGCAAGGCAAAAAGCTGGCAAGTGCTGGAGGGTTTAAGAGTGAGAGAAGAAAGCGGGGTGAACACCTGCCCTGTGGTGTGGGGCTCTGGAGAGAGAGATGACTAAAAAGATGTTTTTAGAACATTTGCAGTGAGCTATGGGCTTTCCATGTGGTCTTTCTACACCCTCCCCTCCCACATCTGCCTTCTTCTTCTGCATTTGCCTCTTCAAGAGACTGTAGGGAAAAAATGTTGGGCAGGAACTTGTTTCACTTAAATGCAACTCTATTCAGATTGTCCCAAGGGGGCCCAGGTTCTATCTGGTGACATATGAAAGTATAACACAGCCCCACAGCTCCTGGTTCCCTGCAGGTGCCAAGCCCTCAGCTGAGCTGCTGCAGCCTGGCACTGGGTTGACGGCTGACCCCAGCTCAGTCAGGGTTGGGTTTAAAGGACAAAAAGAGAAAAAAAAGGTCAGGGTTGAATCCAGCAGGCCAGCACCACTCAGGTACACAGAGCTTACCTGCCAGCTCTTGTGGGAAGGTGCAGGGCAGATTGGATGAACTACCAGGGTTTTGATTTTAAATCCTGAGCTGGTTTTGGAAATAAGCTAGGTCCCACTCAGCTCCACGGACACCAATTAGGTTGAGGCTTGAACAGGCACCAATTAAGACTTGGAAAGAGCTGGTTTGGAAAATGGATGAGCTGGGTTCAAAAGGCAGGTGCCCTGAAGGGGGATATAAGCAGAGGTTTAGGGGAGACCAGAGCTGGCTGGAAAATAGGTTGCTTGGGAAGACTTGGAGCTGGCTTGAGAGGAGGGGCTTGGCTTATTTGGGGAAGACTACAGCTGGTTGGAGCTGCCTGGGAAGAAGACTGCCTGGGAGAGGAGCTCTTTAGAAAGGCTTCACAGATTCTGGAAGGCTTGACTCCGTTTGGAAGAGGCTTCAGGAGAGACGCCACTGCACTGTGGCCTCAGCACTGCCTTTGACAACCCTGCAGGTTAGCTTAGTTCTGGTTGACCTTACCTGTGTGCCATTAGCTCATCAGACATTGGCTTTTGGTTTGAACTACTGGACACTCTCGGGGGTAGGATGGCCAGTCATTTGTGGCCTTACAAAACTTTTCCTTAGACCATCACCCCTTTGTAAATAAACCCTGCTATTGTACCCTGAGATTTAGCCATGAGCATGTGAGTGAGAATCTAATAACTGTGAACAGATCCCCAATTCTGAACAATTGCAGGAAGACGTGACTTCATTTGGGTCAAATGGAAGGACAGTTTTTGTTCAATAAATACAATGATGAAACAGGTTGTCCTGATGGATTCTCAAAGAGGCTTCTTCAGCCTCAGTCAGTGGGGTTGGGGGTTGGAGAAGACCAGAGAAAGAGCTCTACTCCCTTCTGAGTGTGGCATTAAGCCCAGACATTCCAAAGCAAACACATTGGGTCAAAGAACACTTGCTCTACACATACTATCTGTTGAAGCCCATTACTGCTTTAAGCCTCAAACTCCCCACCTGTAAAATGGGGCTTTAAGTACAGACTTCCAGGATGTATATGCAGACTACACAGGATATTGAATGCTTCAAAAGCTCTTGACAAGATTACAGAGCATGGTGTAAAGGGCACATGCATCTTTGGTGACTTTTCACTCCACTCGTTAAGGACAAACACCAGAGCTGACTGAACGCTCCAGGGCCTAGGGATGAACCACAGTTTGATAGCCTTGGGCATCTCAGTTTCAAAGCAGTCTTCCTGAGTTGGTGTCTCTTTGTCATCAAGGACTGGTACCCCCGTGGGACATAGTAGGCCTTGGGAGTCTGCTTACAGGAGAAAAGGGGACAGGACAGGGAGCTTCTGGTAGTGAACCCCCATCTTTGACTGAAAGATGTACGTTTTCAAGAAGGCACCTCTCCCAGGGAGAATACCTCCTTAGAGCAAACTAACAAGTCACCCCAAATCCTCAGCCTGTAGCTTCAGGGTCAAGTTTAACACAGTGTTCTGCTCTCTTTCATGTTAGAATGTATCTGTGCTGCTGAATCTTTCTCCTCCCTTCCTCCCTCCCAGGATCCCATCTTTGTCTCTTATTAAGGGGTCCCACTGACTAAGCCTGCTCCAGTCCCTCTTCCAGCCTACTGCCTGCTTCATTTATCTGGATCACATCAGTTTTTCCTCAAAGCCATCCATGTCTGCCTGCTACCTCGTGAATTAAGTTTCAACCCCTCACCTCACTTTCAAGTCCCTCCATTCTTGATCTTCAATCATTCTTTTCCATGAAACTTGCCTCTCACTGTTTTTTGAAATAGATTGAGCTTTCCTAACCCAGCACCTTTCTTTCTATTCCTTCTGCCATCTCTGCCAGTCTTCCAAAGCTCACCCCAAATGTCATTTTCAGGAGGTATAAACCCTTTGGTCCCATTTCTAGCTAGACCTGGTCTCTCCTGCAGCTTGTCCTTGGCATTGACCACACCTGTCTTATTGGCATCCTTTGGAGTCCATCAGCAGGTTCCAGAGTCAGCATGCTCCAGCATTCAAGAACTGCCCTTACATATCTCTTTCCAGCAGCAGGTTCAGTGAAATCATGTTGGCAGTTTGAGATGAACCACACAGGAGTATTTATGCCAGGGAAATCAGTAAACACTATAAAGGGCTCCTTACTCTCTCAGAGGGCTGGCTTCCCAGCACCCCAGAGATTATCTGTCTATTTCTATTCACTAGACTGTGAGCTTCATTTAGGAAGGTGAGTCCACTGATCTCCCATCAACACTTCATGACATGGGTTGTGTTCATCAGTCACTTTATTTGGTTGAGTGGATTGACTCATGTGAGGAGAGGGCCTGTTGAGGGGCCTGGGATGGGTAAGGGCCTAAGGTGAGGATGACGGGGGGTGGGGTAGGGGTAATGTTAAAGAGCATTTCTGAAAATTATGGCACCAAAAATAACCTTTTCAACTTTAAGATGTCATAAACCAAAATGACTCCGCCATCTTCCGGCTTCCTATTTTTACCTATTTTTACTATGGTTGAAAAATTACAGCAATTATAACTTACTTGTGCTAGGTTAGAGATGGTCACAGAGTCTTTGCTATTCTTCCCATTGAGATATTTCATATGTCTCCTCTTGAATGAGGTGAGGCTCTATGGTGGCTTGGCTAATAGAAAATAGTGGAAATTATGTTGTACTACCTTTTTTAAAAAAAATTGTTTGTTTATGCATACAGAATTGAGGTGCAGGGGCGGTGAGAGGATTCACTAGAGACAGAGTGGGGAGCAGAACAGGCCGGCTGACAAAGTACACTGGTGAGGGGAGCAGGTCAGGAGAGGTCTGCAGCCCATGCAGGTCACCTCTGGGGTGGGCAGGGATCCAAGTCATGCTGAAGTGGCTCCAGCTTCTCAGTGCTGTGCTTTAACCTGCTGCGCCATCAGGGAGGGCCCTGTTGTACTGCTTTTTGACTCCAGGCCATTAGAGTCTTCCTGTCTTGGGACACCTGTTCTGGATACTCTAACCTGCCCCCAAATGAGCTGGGCTACCATGAGCCCATCTTGCTAAGAGGCCATTAAGTGAGCGTCATCAACAAAAGTTCCTGCTGAGACCAGTCTTTCTCACCAAAGCACCAGACATGTTGATGAAGCTATTTCAAACCACCCACTGACCATTCGGATTCTGAATACCTGCCATAAATACCACGAGGAGCAGAAGAATCACTCAGCCTAACCCTGCCTGAATTCCTAATCTAAATATTGCAAGAGATAATGAAAATGTTGTCTTGTTTTCAGAGGATTAGCAGCTGTATTAACTTAGTATGTTTCAGATACTGTGTTGGGCATTTTCTTTGCCTTCTTCCAATCAACCTTCATACCTGTCCTTAAAGAAAAGTAAATATTCCTATTACCTCCTTTTTTCAGATGAGGTAAATGAGATGTAAAGAGATTGAGAACATAGCCCAAGATTACACCTGTGCTGTCCTAGACCCCAGGTCTATGACATCCCAACAGGGCAAGGTTCTGAGGGCTTGAGTCATGCATATCCCGAGTCTAAGACCCATCTAGACCTATGTCGGGGCCTGGATTTCCTGTCCAAACAGGATGGTGCCTTCTCCCAGGGCCTGTGGGGTGCATACCCCAAAGTTGATGCGCAATTGAAGGGTGCAGGTTCAGGGGAGGCCAAGGGGCAGTTCTTTGTGGAAGTATGGTTAGAACTTCAACTGCAGGCTGGGTGTCTGCAAGGGAGCTTTGCAGTGCCGGATAGAGTGTGACGGCACCACAGGAGCAGTGCTGCGGCCCAGGTCAGCTCTCCTAACACTGCCACATTTTATACATTTGAGAGTGGAACTTCACTAGGCCCAAGAATTCTAAATTCAAAACTGGCCCCTCAGGTCTTATACAGGTATACATGTCAAAGTGGGTGCATGGGACATATTTTATCAATAACTTGATTTATAACATTTAAATGGTTGGACATGTGGGCCAGGACTGTCACAGGACATCTCTGAGCTTATTGCTAATAGAACAGTGGAGAAGGGGGAGGGAGGACATACTGAGAGGAGGAATTTTTAAGAACACTGCTAACGCTATTGGACCATGTCAAACTCATTGGGTTCAATGCCAGTGGCTGGAGAGTTGGGCAAATTACTAGATTTAAGGAAACCAGTAGCTTGAGGAGCAGGTGATGGGACCTTCTAGAAGGGAAAGCAAATGCCTCAGGGCATCATTTTGATCGTTAACCAGAAGCTAAGGATGAGGCTGAGGCTAATGGCTGGTGGGGAGCTGAAGGGAGAGGGAGGCGTCCACCTGTCTGTGGGCTCACCTTGGCTGTCTCTAATCCAATAATGAAAACTCACGCTGTCAGCTGCAGCTTTAGGTCCATCTTAGGGGGTCTGTTTGCCTTGCTGCCAACTGACAAGGGGCTGGGCATGGTCAGCAGGGCATGGCTTCCTGGGTGCTGTTGGGGAGGTGTATGTCTTAGGAAATACTGGTTATGATTTAAAGAAAGAATCAAAGAGAAGTAAAAACTGAAAGTGGGAACTTATTTTCAAAATGAGTGTTTTTTGGGGAGAAGGAGTGAGCATGGGGTCCAAAATTTCCCCTGCCTTCTGGGGACCCACGTGGTGGTAAGGCTCTCCTCACAGACCCTGGCCTCCCTCAGGCCAGAGACAAGGTTTCCTGAGAGGGACTTGAGATCTTTTTTTTCCTTCTCCTAATAGGAAATTCTGAGCGCATGAGGTAAACCACGTCTGGGAGAGATGGAATGTGTGGTGTGGACTTGCCAGGGTTTGGGCTCTTGCAGCGTGTCCTGGGGAGGGGCCTGCTGCTTGCATATTTGTTGTTGACTGCTCTCCTCAGAGAGTGGAGAATGGGACAGGTGGGAGAGGTTTTGAGCTCATCCTTCTTGATTTTCTGGTCACTGTGAGTGCTCCATCTGCTGTGGAGAGAGGGGCTCCTCTTAATTTGCAGTGGGGTGCTTAATCCTGCATGAGCACAGAGAAGATTGGGTCTGTCTTGACTGAAGAGACCGCAGTTCAAGGTGTGGAGGTGGTAGAAGCTAGATTACCGAGGAGGAGACCCGGCTGTTGACCCCATCAAAGGCACCTGGAGAGAATCCTGCCTTCTGTTTCTCAACCTCGGAGAGAAGTCTCTCTTGGACCCAAGCCAGTCCAGCACAGGGCCAGGCAGCAGGGGAAAAGCTGCCAATGGAGAAACCTTGCTCCCTCAGGGGAGCTGGGTTGTCCTTTCCAGATGGTGGCTCCCATTTGGTTGGGCCAACAGAGCCAGACCTTTACCCCACTGAGTTGTGTGGGGATTCTGTGGGGCACCACTTTCTCTGATGGGGGCTATGGAGCCCACCCAGAAAACGTTTTTCATTGTACCCATTTTTACAAAAGATTTATTTATTTATGCACGCTAGAAATGGGGTAAGGGCTAGGTGGGTGGGGAGGTGAAAGAATTTACCAGAGACAGTGTGGGGAGCAGAACAGGCAGATCTACTGAAACATACTACTGAGGGGAGCAGCTGGCGGGTCAGGAGAGGTCTGCCACATCATGTGGGTCAGCTCCCTGGTTGGTGATTGAACTTGTGCTGAGATGACTGTGGAGAGCTTCATAGTGCTGCACTTTAATCCTTTGTGCCACCAGAGACGGCCCATTTTACCCATTTTTAACTGCCATTCAGTACACTCCTATTGTTGTGCAGCTATCAGAGATGGAACAGGAAGTCTCATCCCAGGCCCCGGGTCCTGGGAGTCATTCATGGGTTATTGCAACTTCAGGCTTCTTTATGGACCTGAGAAGCAGGATCTCAGAAGGAAAAGCAGACAGGCTGAGAATGGGGGTAAACCAAAGCTATAGTTCAGGACCAGCCTGACCCAGTGATGTCAAGGAGGATGATTCCCCCAGACCCTCTAGTGCAGGTTCTACCCTGTCTTATTTCCATGCCTGCATATCTACTGGCCGAGAGGGTAGAAGTAGGGCTCAGTGCGCCAGGTCATGGTGATCCCCAAAGAAGTATGAGAGGCACTGTTTTATTTCAACCAAACAAGGAGTACCACCTCTTTATTGACTATTTTTTTTAAAGATTTATTTATTTGTGCATACAGAACTGGGGTACAGGGCAGAAGCTCAGGGGCGGCAAGAGGCTTCACCAGAGACAGAGTGGGGAGCAGAACAGGCAGATGGACGAAGTACACTGCTGAGGGGAGCAGCGGGCGGGTCAGGAGAGGTCTGCCGCGCCATGTGGTCACCTCCGGGGCAGGCGGGAATCGAACTCGTGCGGAAGTGGCTTTAGATTCTCAGTGCTGTGCTTTAACCCGCTGCGCCACCAGGGAGGGCCCTTTATTGACTATTTTTAAGAGCAGTGAACCAGTGAGCAGAAATCTCGTTCAGCTTAAGGGCCCGCTGCTTGAAAAGGGTCAGTGGTCTGCTTTCCATAAGTACATTCCCCAACTATCCCAGGCACTAGATGACATTTAAAATACATATATTTTATTTATTTTTGCATAGAACTGGGGTATAGGCTAGAGATGCGGAGTGGGGAGGGGATGGTGAAAGTATTCACCAGAGACAGAGGTGGGAGCAGAACAGGTGGAGCCACTGAAGTACACTGCTGAGGGGAGCAGCAGGTGAGTCAGGAAAGGTCACTGTGCCATGTGGGTCAGCTCTCTGGCCAGGGAAAGAACTCAGGCCAAGGCAGTGGATCTTTGTAGTGGTAGCGCTAAGACTTAATCCCTAGGTCAGCAGGGAGGCCCCTAACTGGCATTTTTTGTAGGTTTTTATGTTTAAATAGGGCAGGTGTTCTTGTGGAAATGAGAGAATGCATACATCAATAGCCCCTGGAATTCTTCACTGTCTGCGGCTAACCTCTGGAGTCCCTCTGCTGTCTAATAACCTTCTGGGATGGTTGCAAGGTTCTGTGCTTGCCCTGTCCACAATGGCAACCACATGTGGCTACTGAACACTTGACATGTGGTTAGTATGACAGAAGAACAGATTTGTAAATTTTATTTCAATTTAATTCAAATTCAAATTTAAACAGCTACATATAGTCACATGTGGCTATTACACTAAACTGTGCAGACCCTGAGCAAAGGAAATACAATCTAGGCATCCTTCCTGTTGCCTCTGGACAAGCTTGTATTTGGGGTCCTGATAGATACAAACGTATACACTCACAGAGGATTGGTGCCAGAAAGAAAGAATGAGTGTTTCTTCTCCACACATTTTCTCTAAGAATCTGACAGTATGTCTCATTCCTGCCCTGCCATTTGCCTGTGATAATGATCTTGACTTCATCAGAGAAGGCAGGAAGAACTAGCAACTCAGAGTTTGCTTCTGTCTGCAGCATTTATGTATGGGACAGTCCCCCACCTTCACCCCTAGCCCCCTGCTTTCCATGACATCTTGCAGGGAGTCCTGTATTTACCCTCTTCTGTCTGGGGGGGGACAGAAACTGAGGACCAGTAGGGTGGATTGTTCTGCCTGAGTGCTACATTGAAAAAGTGGTCAAGTCAGTATTTGACCCCAGTTCCACAGAGGCCTGGACCTGTGGAGCTGGTTTTTTTTTTTTCCTAGAAGGTGTATAGCCCTGAACTTTCTCCACACGCTCAGAGTTCCTGAATGACCACACCATTCACTGGGGATAGTCCAATAGATGTCCCTGAGTTGAGCCTATCAGCGTAGGTTGTTCTCTGCCTCCTTGGGTCTTGTGGTGGTGGTGACCCACGGCAGCTTTTCTAGCACGCGTGCGTGTGTGCATACACAGACACACACAAACACACATGCACACATCCCTGCCTTCCCCACTGTGTGTCTCTTGTTACAAATGACAAAGAATGACGAGAACTGTGGCTCTACACATGTTTACCATTTTCTCCTCTCTCTTCCCTGAATTTCTAGAACTGGATTAAATATAGAAAGAACTTCCTGCCTAAAAGGTGGGAGACACTGGGAAGAGTTGTTCAACTGAGAACTTATTCCCCATAGATGTTTTAAAAAAGCCACTTCTTTAAAAAAAAGGAAAACCCAAAACTCAAAAACTCTCAGTTATAAAATTCACACGTGGACCACTTGAAAAATAGACTAACGAAAAAAAAGAAAGAAAAAAAGTGCATTGTCACACTAGTCGAGTCGTCACTCAACATTTCTTGGTATTTCCTTTCAGTTCTTTCCTCCTGCCTGACGTGCTCTGGTGTAGTCATGACCGTAGATTGTAGGGGAATTATGGGTCATCGTGGGAGAATGTGGAGCCACTGTGAGGTTCAGGGAATCATTTATGTCCCTGCCTTAGAAGCCTGTTGGAGGGAAGGCTACTTTTTAAACTTCCCATCTCGTCACTGAGTACACGTGGTCCTGAGTGACCAAGCCAAACACAAATCACCCACCACTCACTGAGCGCCCCATTTCACCATCCTCCCACCTCACCACCCAGAGGCCATGCGCATGGCTTTGGATGCCAGAGCAATGGCGAAGTGTCTCGAAATGTTCTAAACACTCAACCTCAATGTCCACAGTATTGCTTCATAGTGGAGCTGGGAGAGAGCAGTGTCTGCAACCTAAGACCTCAGGCCAAGTCCAAGCCCCGCCCATCACTTCCTTTGGGCTAAAGATGGTATTTCCGTTTGAGAACGCTTGGGGGGAGGGTTGGTGGTGAGGAATTGGCATAAAAAACAAAAAACAAAAAAACAAAAAAAACACAACTATTTCACCATAGGCAAAAGTTCTATGAAATTCAAAATTCAGTGTCCATAAATAAAGTCTCTTGAAAGACAGCAGCTCTCATTGATTGACATATTCGTCATCACTGACCACTTGTGCTGGAGGATCCTGCAGGAGAATGGTTGGCCAGCAAAGCCTAAAATATTTCTGGTCTGACTTTTAGTGGAAAAGCTAGATCCCCTGCTCTAGCTCAACGGGCCCTAAGTTTGCTGCTGTTCAGAATCACTGGGCAGCTTGAAAAATTTCACGGTTGTCAGGTCCTCCCACAGACTTATGGAATTAGCCTTCAGGATGGGACCCCAGTTTTTTGGAGCCTCTCAGCCCCATCAGCTGTTCGTAGGTGATTCTGATGATCTGCATTTCCGGAGAACCCTGGGGGTGCCCCAGGAGATGGGTGTGTATGGGTCCCCAAGATGAGTCCTGCTGCTCTGCTAAGAGTCACTCTTGGGACCAAATCTCTTGTGTCCTGAGCTGCTGGAGATGTGGGCTCAGTGACCACCTTCCTAGGGAGAGGGTGTCCAGCCCTTCCCAAGAGCATAGCTCAAGGCACCTACTGGGGCAGCCTCTATCCTGCAGCCTCCCTGCTCCTCATGCTTGATGTGCTCTCTGGACAGCACCCAGCCCAGGTCCTCTCTATGTCTCCAGGTCTTTGAGTTTCGGGAATTCTCGAGCTGGACAAGAGCACCGTGGCCCTGTGTTCTGTGCTCTTGGAGGCTTCGCTGCCCTCTAGGCCCCAAACCTCTTGTACCCTCAATTCGTTTCTGGCACCAGAGCTGGAGTCATGAGCCAACAGTACAATGGCTGGAGCCAGTACCATGGGGAGTGGAGAGGAACGAGTTGGAAGGGAGACACCATGAAGCAGGCCTGTTCTGTATCTCTGCTCCCTCCCTGAACCCCTCGGTAACCCCTTGTTACTTTTTACATATTTTTCATTGCTCTCACCTTTCATTTCTGCCCCCTCACCCTTCCTTACTAAACCCAGGGAACTGAGGTGAGTACAACCATGTTCTGATTTACACTTCAGAAAGCTTACGCTCATCTAAAGAGAGCATAGATTTGAGGGGGCAGCCTCACTTGACTTCGTTCTAGAGCCCAAGCTAAAGAATGGTAGCTACCTGCTACAGGTTCTTGTCATGGAAATCACAGCAGCTTCTTTAAAATTTCATGCAAGTTTCTTTAAAATCTCTGGTAGTATCACACTGAGTGCAGAGGCTTATGCAAGGCCACAGGAGGACACAGGAGATCTGGCCCCTAGGGACTGAGGAATGGGGCTGATTTTCTCTGGAAAACCTGACTAAATCTCCTGCTCTCTCTGAGCCAACAAGGATTACTCTTGGATTGTATTTCACAAGTCCTTAAGAAGATGCCAGGGTACAGGAGTGAGATAACCGAAAATGGTTATGACTGATGTCTACCAAACCTCTATCCATTTAACAAATATCCATTGCACATTTGCTCTGTGACCACCCACCATTCCTTCTTGTGGGGTACACATGCCTACTGCAATCAGGCCTAATTTTAAAGCCACTTTTTTCCATTATACAGAAAATAGATCCCCAGGTGATTCTAATATGCAGTCAAGCTTGAAAACCATTGATTTAATCCAAGTCTGGAAAAAATACAAAAGACTCAGGGAAGGAAAGAACCCAAAACTTGGTTCATGAGCCCTGGGAGATGCATCAGACATTTAGGAATTTCTGCTCCTACCATTACCCGGGTTAGCTTAGTCCTCATGGAACTTTCTGCAAGTAGTTGGTGCATATGAAGCAGGAATGGAGGACAGCATGGCAGCCAAGGTGGAAAGAATTATTAAGTGTGGGTGTGACCCACAGAGTTTATAAAACTACCTGGAAGTTTCCTGATCCAAGAATTTTGATCACATCAGCAGTTTGGCTAGTTTTTGTTGTTGTTCTTGTTGTTTTTTTTTTAAAGATTTATTTATTTGTGCATACAGAACTGGGGTACAGGCCAGAGGCTCAGGGGCAGTGAGAGGCTTCACTAGAGACAGAGTGGGG
>NW_004567123.1:6321652-6341277 GCF_000260355.1 Condylura cristata
GGGCTTTCAGTTGGTTTGTTACCAGAGCTCCAAGTCAGACTAGCCGGTAAGATATTCCAGTTGTTGTTTCCTTTTCTTTTCCCCTTTTGTAAATAAACCCTTTTGTGTGCAATATAAATCCTTTTGTGTGCACCTACAGTATAACTAAATTTTAAGCGTGTGGATGACGCCCCACAGACAGGCAGCCCAGTTCATACTGGGGTGCCCTATAACAGTGTTAAGGAAAAAATCCCATGTTTAGAGCATTTGGGGCCCATCAACTTACCAATAATGGAGAGTATTTTCTCCAAGTGGACATTATGTCCAAAGGATGGCTTTATATATTTTTATTTCGGAATGAAGGGGCAGGCAGTGTGCTGATGAATATCCTTGCTTCTTCCCAGTGGCCTCACACAGTAAAAAATATTATTTATGCCCTCCCTGGTGGTGCAACGGGTTAGGACGCAGCACTGCAAGGTAGCAACAGCCACCTCAGTGTTAGTTTGATCCCCTGCCCCAGAGGTGATCCACATGGCATGGCAGACCTCTCCTGACCTGCCTGCTGGTCCCCTCAGCAGTGTACTTCCTCAGTTGGCCTGTTCTGCTCCCCACTCTGTCTCTGGTGAAGGCTTTCACCACCCCTGCACCTCTGGCTTATACCCCAGGTGTGTATGAATAAATAAATCTTTTAAAAAAATACTATTTATTCCCAATGCTAATGAGCTCTTAGATTTCTTTTGTGTCTGAGGAAAAGATTTTATTTTTCTGGGTAATTTATTTTGGTGCCTGTCCATTTTCTGGACGAGATCTTTCCTCTAAGATGTTGGGCATATTTCAAGAGCAGAGTGGAGTTTTCAATAAACTCTCCCACACAGAGAAGCCAGCCAGTCTAGTGATAACATTGATGGAGGCTGCTTCAAGACACTGGGAGGCAATAGGATGAGAAGTTAGCTGTGAGCTGAGTTTGCAGGGAGATCAATATCTAATGGGAACCAAAGAATCAAAACCCCTGAGAAATGCATAAAACCATTCAACAGAAGACAGACATGGAAACTGAATGTAGATGACATAATTGGAATCTGAGCCTCTTGGGCATTGAAGGGACCTTATAAGACACCTTGTTTAATGACCTGTGAGACATCGGAGGCCCCATTTCACCACCCCTGAAACAGCACAGAAACAGGGGATTGTGTTCTTTATCTTTCTTGCCCTTCAGTTTGCCTCTCTTTACCTTTGTTCGGCATACAAGCTCTAGGCACATGGCAGATGAAATCCCAGGCATCCTCCCACTTACAATCCTAATAGTCAAGCCTCCTTCAGTCTCTTCCAGAATCGTATATCAGTCTCAGGGAGGACTCTGATTGGGCCTTCCTGAAGCAATCACAGTGTCCAGGAATATGAACTATTTTAATTGGCTATACTGGGTCATATCCTGTGTTGAGAAGGATGGGTGAGGGTGTCATAATTTCAGTCCCACTAGGACCCTGTCACAAGTGGGTTTTCCCAAGAATAACCAAGAGAAGGGGGTTAGGAAGAATGCTTTCTCATGCTAGTGTAAGTCAGGCAGGTCCTCTGATAATGTTTTATTTAAGTCATTTTGCTATAACGTTGATGAGGGGGAGAAGCATTGTCCCAAGCCAAGTTATTCAAGGACCTGCTTTCATCATATCTTGTTTCTCTTATAGTCACAGTTTCTAAGAACATATTGTCAACATTAAGCGAGGCTTCCTGAATAAATGTGTCTCAGTTTGAGCTGCCCCGACAGGAACTTAATATGAATAGCTTGAGAGAAGACCCCAGGATTCACTGGGAAGGAGTAAATGAGTAGACAGAGAAGAAAGTGATAAAGGATGTATTACAGAGAGAAGGAAATTGGGGGACTTTTAGAGATAGTATAGTTGTTGTTGTTGTTTTTTTTTTTTTGCAGGATTACTGTTTTCATTTTTTTAAAGGTTTATTATACAGAACTGGGGTACAAGCCAGAGGTGCAGGGGCAGTGAGAGGCTTCGCCAGAGACAGAGTAGGGAGCAGAATAGGCAGATTGATGAAATCAACTGCTGAGGGGAGCAGAGGGTGAGACAGAAGAGGTCTGCTGCACCATGTGGGTCACCTCGGGGCCGGGGATTGAACTCGCACTGAAGTGGTAGTGGCTCACTTGCAGTGCTGCATCCTAACCTGTTGTGCCACCAGGGAGGGCCAAGAGAGTATAGTTTTATCATACCAAACTCAGAATTGTCTATGGTGTGATGAAGAGGCCAGTGTCCTTCCCATCATCATCTTTCATTATTTGGGGTCTGCTCCCCACTTCTGCTTGCACATGCTGGGGTGGGGTTGAGGAGACCCTCGGGCAGAGCACTACCAATGCTAAAGGTGGGGGGGAACCTTTGGTGTGACCCTGACCTGCTCTCCAAACTGGGAGTGACCTCCAGGGTGGACCTCAGGGTCAGTGGGCTTCCCCCACTATCTGCATCATTGCAATAACTCAATGAGGTTAGTATTAAGCCATTTGCCAGTCAAACATGCTGAGGTCCAAACAATTTCACAGCTCTGATACCAGATGAGCTCTAATAGCAGATAATCTGCTTTTTAAAATAAAATGACTGCACTGAGGCACTCCAGGCTTTAAAAGTTTCTTCTAAATGGTCAACCTGCATCTTGTTTTGAGACTTTGTTATAACTGCTTGTTGGTACTCTGATGATGATAACATTACCATCAAATTGTCTTAATCACAGAATCTTAGGTAGTAGATACATGGTGAGAAATACTGGAGCTGGGTGCTCCAGAGTGTTGAAGAGGGCTGGAGTCTTGCTGTGGGTTCACGGTGCCTGGGAATCTTCCCGTTGAACAGGGAAACCACCGCGTATCACAGGGGCCACTTCACACCCCACAGTGAGCAAGGATTTGGCAGGCAACACTTTCCAGGATTCTGCTCCAAATTTTCAGACACTACAAATTATGTTTTTAATGGATGTGAAAGCCCCAAAATATCAACCAAATCAAGGACTAGCTGGTGCCCGGGACTGTCACTTTGCTCAAAAAATCAGATCAGGATCTTGACACAAAGGGGCACAATCCTTTGATTTAGGTGAGACAATAGGATACATGTAACTTTTAACTTTGCACAGAGAAACATGAAGAAAGCAGTTGACAAGGACTCCCTGGCCCTCTCTGTGTGGTCTCAGGCTGTGGTTCCTATGAGCTGGCTATGAGCTGGCCACTCATGGGCAGCTGTGACCTATTTGCTATCTACAAATCAAGCAGAGAATTCCTTTACTACCTTGTATCACGAGGCAGGCCTGGGGATGCTTAGGCTGATTGTATGGCTCTTTCTATGGTGGTCTCCGGATAACTCTGCCTGTGATAACATCAAATACTTTGCTGACGCAAGTGGCTCTTGACATATGTTCATGATGTCCTCTTCTCTGTTCCTCGTAAAACTTTGTCCTCCATTCCTACCCTACTGTCCGGACTTCATCCCTATTACCATTGTCGCGTGATCAGCTTTTACTAGCCTGTATGCTTTCAATAAGTGGTACAAGAACTTCTGCTCAAGTGGCAGAGTCTTGCCTCGCAAACCTGCTCCACAAGGCTGTGCTCTTCCTCATGTTCCCATTGTAAAGTGTCAACAAAGTTTCTGCCACATCATCCGGCAAGTCATTTAACCATTTAGGGGCCTAAATGTTAGGCGTGAAGGTAACACTGGTCTGAGTCACATATACCGGAGGTCAAGCCCCAGGGATGCCATTTGGTATAGGTGCAACTTTGGGTGGACTTTCTACTCTAGAAGATTCCATATCCTTATCTGTAAAGTGGAGTTGACAACTGCTTTTCTCACAGGGTTCGTGTGTGGTTTCGAATACTCCCCAGATAACTAGATAGTCATAGCCAAAAATAAAAAGTTGGATACTTTCTTCATATCAACTACCAAAATATACTAAAAATGAATCAAACACAGACTTAGGGGAAAAAAATTTTCTGACCTTCAACTTGGCAACAGATTCTTAGATATGACACAAAAACCACATTCAATAAAGAAAAACTAGACAAATTGGATTTCATCCATTTTAAAAATGTATGTGCATCAAAATGAAGAAAACAGCCTACAGCTTGGAGAAAGATTTCACAAGCTATATATCTGATAAGGATCTTGTACTCAGAATATGTAAAGAAATCTTACAACAAAAAGGCAGACGGCCCAGTTAAAGAAAAATTTTTGGCAGTAATGCAAACAATATGGTACTAGAATACAAATAAACACAAGATCAATGGGATAGAATCAAAACCTCTGAAACAAAGTCACATATTTATCAATACTCAATTCATGACAGAGGAGCAATGACCCTACAATAGAGAAAGGAGAGTCTCTTGAAAAATGGTGCTGGGAAAATTAGATGGCGCATGTAAAGGAATGAAGTTGGATTACTCTGTGACTCCAAGCACCAAAACAAATTCAAAGTAGGTTAAAAGACTCAGCTATAAGACCTGCAACAATTAAATCCATATAAGACAACATTCACAGTGTTTCATGACATCAGTGATAAAGATGCCTTTGGAGACTTGACCTCTTCCTATGGCAAGGGAGAGATTAACTCTTGGGATTATCTCAAATTAAAAAAGCTTTCCCACAGCAAAGCAAACTATAAATATCCAAAAAAGACATCCTATTGAATGAGAGAACATATTTAGATGTTGTACACGGCAAAGCATTAAGATAGAAAATAAATGAAAAGCTTTTATAGCTCAACAATTGAAAAACCAACAACCCACTTAACAAATAAGCAGTAGATCTCAACAGACGAGTCACCAGGAAATATTTAGAAAGGCTAATAAGTACATGGGAAAATGGTCAACATCATTTTTTTTAAAGATTTATTTATTTATTCATACAGAACTGGGGTACAGGTCAGAGGAGCAGGGGCGGTAAGGGACTTCACCAGAGACAGAGTGGGGAGCAGAACATGCAGATCGACGAAGTACACTGCCGAGGGGAGCAGCAGGCGCGTCAGGAGAGGTCTGCCGCGCCATGTGGTCACCTCCGGGGTGGGAATTGAACTTGCACTGAAGCGGCTGTGGCCAGTTTGCAGTGCTGCATCCTAACCCATTGTGCCACCAGGGAGGGTCTTAACATCATTTTTAACAAGGGAGATGCAGATCAAAATCATAAAGTTATCATTTCATACCGGTGAGCATGGCATATATGAAAAGACCCCCAGCAGCAAGTGCTGGAGTGAATGCAGAGAAAGAGAAGGTAGAAATGTAAACTGATGAAAAATTCAAATACCATGTGACCCAGCAATCCATTTTTGGGGATCTATTCAAAGAACATGAAACAATCAACAAAAAATTACCTGCTCTACAATGCTGATTGCAGCATTAGTTCTAATAGCTAGGAAGGGGAAAACAGCTAAGCATCCGCTGATAGAGGATTGGATCAAGAAGATGGAATTCTACACTATGAACTGACTCAGCCATCAGGAAAGTTGAAATAATATCAATTACAGCAAAATGAAGGAGTTTGGGGAATTATGTGTGGTAAAGCAAGTCAGAATGACAAAGATAAATATTGGACATTTACATAGTAGACCATGTCACAAAATAAAATACCTATAATAAAAACTAGTGTAACTAATAAATGAAGTGAGTTTTCCGAGGTTAAGAAGGTGGGGGGTGGGCAAAGATGTGTAAGGATAATGGTGGGTAAAATAAATAAATAGAAGTAGATTAGATTTTTATTCTATTAATATTTCTACCATAATCACACTCCTTTAGTACAAAATATAGTACAATGAAGTAAATAAATCAAAGAAAGATTCTGGACAATTTTTATTTACAGTATATAATTTTCATGTGCTTTTGAGTTCGAGTTAGTTTTGAATTAATTCATCAACATTTCAAATATGTGGCAGTGTACTTTGGATTTTAAAATTTACAAATTATAAGTGAAGGAGAAATATTTTGGAGCAAATTAAAAATAAGATTTCCAAGGAAATCCAAAGATAGGTGGCAATACACATATTAAATTGTTAAAAGGGACAAAATATAGTAAAATATCGATTATAACAGTAACAGTCCAACATGTATAAAAGAAAAAGCAGCAGACAGACTTGTAGAGTGTTTATGTAAAGATTACAGCTAGATCAATTAATGGTTCTGGATATGAATATATTTGTATATATATATTTGGAAAATGAGCTTGAATTAAAATTTCTCCAAAGAAGACATAAAAATACCCAAAGGCAAACAAAGATGTTTAGAATCATGAACCATTAGGGGAATGCAAATCAAAAACATGAAGAGATACTACTTCAGTCCCAGTAGCATATAATAAAAAGCAAAACAAAAATAACAAGTGTTCAGGAGAATCTGGAGAAATTGGGTCCCTTGTACACTGATGATGGGAATTTAAAATAGTGCGGCCTCAACTGAAAACAGTTCAGCAACTCTTCAAAAAGTCAAATATAGACTTGCCAACTGATTCGGTGATTGCCTTCTTAGGGATGGACCCCAAAGAACTGAAAACTGGTGCTCAAAAAGACACATAGACACACAAGTTCATAGCAGCACTATGCACAACAGCCAGAGAGCAGAAACACCCCAAAGGTCCAACAATGGGTAAATGGAAAAACAAACTGTGATTTATCCCTATAATAGAATACTATCCATGCTGATACGTGTGATGGCATGGATGAGCCTCAAAAGTCTTATATTAAGTAAAAGAAGTTAACAAACACTGTATGATTCCTTCTATATGAAATCCTGGCATTGGTAAAGCCATGCAGACTGGAGGCAGAGTGGTGATGACCAGGGACTGAGGGAAGGGTTTTGGGAACCACTACACGGCTTCCTTTTGGGGATGTTAATATTTTAGAATCACATAAAGGTGTTAACTGCACAACATTGTCAATGTACTAGACACCTATGATGTTCACTTTAAGGTGGTTCATTTATGTTAGGTGAATCTCACCTCAGTTAAAATACAAAGCATTCTAGAGAAAACATAGGCAAATGGCGGTGCCCTCGCACTGTGCCAGCCCAGCAGCGGTGAGGACCTCACTGTAGCTGTCAGTATTTTTATCCTGTACCTTGCGCCAGCGTGATCCTAGCACTTTGTTCTGGGCCCCTTAGGCTCATCCCCCCATGGCCCTAGGTATCACCTCTATACGGTGTACTCTCACCTGCTCACCTTTGGGTGATAAACTGTTCTCTTTTCAGACACAGGATTTAGTCATTTTAATACCTGATATGCCTGGCCCAGTGTTATTACCTGAACTCCTAATGTGAGAGTGGTGGGCTCCAGGGGGCTCTGCCGCAGTGGGCAAGAGATGGGGTCAGCTCATTTGTTTCCCTGACTTGGGTTCCTATCCCTATTCGCCACTCACCTAGCTGCCACTGACTCTTCCAGGTAGAAACTCAAGGAGGGAAAGTCAAGGACTAGGAAAGAGCTTGAAAGAGTTCTGCTCCTGCCCTCTTTCACTCTTCCCCACAAGACCACAGGCATCCTTGCTCTGCTAATACCATTGATGGGGGCCTGGCTGACACCAGATTAGTTACCCCACTTTCCCCTGATGCCTCAGGACTGGGTCCTGAGACCCTCCAGCTTCCCCAAACACCAGGCTCTCCTTGAAGCCCTCTGCTCCAGGCCTGAGGCAGCAGCGTCTGCACTCAGTCCCCTGCAGGGCAGACCTCCAAGCCCAATGACCACTTTCACTACTGAACTCCTCCATCCTCTGGCCACTTCATTCAGCCCCGTGGAACCTCAAGGTAATTTTGGGCACCTGTATGAGCTCTGTGCCTGTCATAGTGTTGGACAAAAGACCAAGGCCTGTCTTTTCCTCTGAGAAGTTTGTTGGTGAGAAAGAAACAAAGACAAGAAGTGTTAATACAATTTTCTTAGTGCAGTGATGGAGAAAAGCACAGGACACTTGATGGGGAGGGCCTGGGCAAGGAGACAGATGGCAGTGAGGAAGGAGCATGTGGGTTAAGGAGCCTTCGAGGGGAAGGGTGGATGGTGACAGGACAGGAGTGAGCTGACATGGAGGGTACCTCTAGGGGACATACTGGTGTCCTTTGAGTCACCCCCTGGTCTACCACTGTCCACAGCTCTGTGCAAATGGCTCCCCATCTGCAGCACCTATCATGGTTCTATGTTTTCCCACCTTAAGGAATTGACACCCCTGGGAAATGACCCTCCACAAGTGAGAGCCAGAGTTTAGCACAATGCTCCTGCCTACTGTCCATTTCAGAAGCATCCCAAGAGCATGCCACACAGTTCCGCAGAGGGGTGCAGAGTGAGCCCAGATGCCCACAGTCATAGCCCAATAGCACGTGCTTTTACCCTTGTTTCACTTTCCTGCATCCTACTATTTTGGGTTCTGCTTTGGGTAAACCTAAGTTAAGACAGGCACTGCCTCCTCTCCTCCACAAAGATCTCTAGTCTCCTTTGGGTCAATGGGGTTGTTTTGTACATTTTTTTTCTAGCATTTTCCATGATGAATGTTCTAGCACTCCTGGGTCTGGCATCGGAGGAGACCAGGCCTTTGGCCCTCTCTCAGCGGCAGGAGACACAACCCACGTATCCAGGTCTGTGTTTGGACTCCTGTCTGCTTTCTGAGGCTGCCTCCGACATCCCCCTCAGCCCTCTCCAGCAGTGAGGTAAGCAACTGAGGTTGGAAAAAGAGGTAGACAAAACATAACCATTTGTCCGCGGTCAGCCAGGAAGACTGGCAGCCTGAAGTCTGGGGCTTTGCCAGAAAACAGATTTTCTAGACCTAGCTCATCTAGCATGGTGAGTTCAGCCACTCACTTCAAGAGTTGACAAGGAAGATATAGAGACTACTCTTCCCTTCTGTCTGAGGGAAATAAAGCAGAGTTACCAGCCACCGACAAGGAGCCAAGTGTTGCTGTTACCAAAGGTAAACAAGGTCCCCTGGGCTGGCCAGGCCCCTCTGTCAAGAGCAGATGGTCCCCAGGGCACATATGCATCAGGAGTCGGCTAAGAGGGTCCTCACTAGTGCCTAAGGCCGAGTCAGGAAAGGCATTGGGTTTGGAAGGAAAAGACAAGATGGAGGGGAGACAGAGGAAGGGAGGCCTTATGTCTGGAGGGACTGAAAACACCACTCTGGACCACGTGCAGCAGCAACAGCATTTGGCCTGGGAGGAAGGTGCTGTGTGTGATTTAAAAAACAGGATACGTGAGCACCACTATGCATCTTCCTGAAATGAGGAAAATAAAACTTAATCTTACAGTGTCTGCTAAACACTACATTAGATAAGGGTAAAACAAAAAATAATTATTTTTTCGAGAGTGTGTGGAAATAAGCTTAGAAACATGAAGGTATAGGAATGGAAGACTGGTTGTGAATTTTTAAAAAGACCATAGCGGGTCTTAAGGAAAATTGTCTTAAGGATGCTGAGCACCCAGGCTCTGGGAGTATAGACAAACTCTTTACTTCAAGGAAACTTGAGCAAAAGACTTTGAGCAGCACCCATCTGGCCCAGTAGTGTGCTGGCCAATTAGCTCTCAAAAAAAGCAAAAGAAGTTCTGACTGCAGCACCTGCCCCTTTCCCTGGTGTAAACCCCCCTCTGTGGCCTGGTGTGCTGTCACCAAGTGGGGAGCTACTCTCACCTGCTACAGATTTCCATCCTCCTCATTTTAAGTGAGAAGGTCAGAGGTCCAGAGAAAAAAATGACCTCCTTGAGGTTCCTTGGAGAATTCATGACAAAACTGGACTCCTCACCAAGTGCCAGACACTTTATTTCATAATCATTTATTACAATATTTTGTTTGTTCTACTCTAAAGTAAGTCAGACTTGTTCTAACCTCAGAGTCTTCCCATGCCGCATCTAGTCCCTTCTCACCCCATTGCCCTGCTCATTTTCTTCATGTACCTTGTACGTGAAATCAAGTTCATACTATTGCTGTCTCCCCCTAAGGCACAATCTCTGTGAGTGATTTACTCACTGTAAAGTCAGCTGCAAGAATGGGCCTGAGACCTTGTCTTTTTTTGCACAGATATTTGCTGAGCATCTACAATGTACCAGGCACTACTTTGGCACCTGACTTCAGAGAAGTGCTGGGTCCTACTGATCTCTAAAACTGTGTGTTTGGAGTTTCTTCTGGTGGCTGTATCCGGAGGCCTGGCTCCATGCCTTGTTTTTAAGAACAGAGGGCTGGCAGGTCTGGGCTGCAGGGAATGCATGTCAACTGTGAGCTGCCTCGGGCTGGTTACCTGGTGTTCCACTTATCTATTGCTGAGCAGAAAATGACTGCGAAACCTAATGCCTTAAAACACAGACATTTATTATTTTGCTTATTTTTTACATGATGTCTTGCTGTTTTGGAAAATGTAATCTGCCACAATTAGCCTCTGGAGTTTCAACTTCTCTGAAGTATTGTGAGGATTATACATATGAAAATTTGAATGTTAAAAAATGAGCTAAAACAGTCTGCAAGGTGCAGAAAACCTCCATGGGGGGTCATCCCCCCTCCTTTTTTTTTTTTTTTTTGCCCTGCAAACTCCCAGGTTGTTATCTTTTGTTGT
This sequence comes from Condylura cristata, assembly GCF_000260355.1. Classification (NCBI taxonomy): domain Eukaryota; kingdom Metazoa; phylum Chordata; class Mammalia; order Eulipotyphla; family Talpidae; genus Condylura; species Condylura cristata. The sequence goes on from NW_004567123.1 coordinate 6,332,175, forward strand.
AATTGTTCATGAAAACCTTAGAATAAAAGGTTTCTCAGGCAGCCAGGTTTATTGAGCTCTAGTTCACATGCAGTAAAATCCACTGTTTGTAGCGTAGGCCATCAGTCCTGACAGTGCACAGTCCTGGAGCAAGGTGCTCTCGGGAGGACCAACAGCTGGGAGCCCAAGCCGCTGTGATCTTTGCAGTCAACTCTTCTCCCCACTGGCTCCTGCCAACCTCTGATCTGTTTTCTCTCTCCATCATTTTATCTTTTCTAGAAAATCTTATAAATGGAATCACGCTGCATGTAATCTTTGCATCTGACTTTTTTCATTCCATGCAATGCATCTGAGACCTGTCTGTGCGGGTGCAGTATCCCTTTGTAATGCTGAATAGCATCCCATAGACTGTCTGCTACAGTCCGTTTATCTATCCCCAGCTTGTTTTTCAGATAAGGAATTCTTTAAATGAAACCCAATGTGAGAACTCAAAATATGAAAGAGATGAGAACCAAGATCTTCCTGTGTGGTTGGGGTCGTGGGGGGGGGGGGGAAACAGCCCTATCACTGTCCAAGGAGGAGCAGTGTGAAGACCCCTGGTCTAGTCATTTATGAATAAAACTGTCAGTTCCCCCTAGCCCACTCACAACTTTTGAAGTCTCCTTGGGGTGTATTTTCCTGGATGCTGTTTTTCATCATTCCAAGGAGATATGTCAAAGTGCAGGAGGGAGGCGGAAAGGAGGAGAAATTGGGCATGAGGCTCCCTCTTGACCCAGGGACAATTTTGGACAGCTTCTGGCCCCCTCTGAGTCTCTACCTGCACATCTGCAAAATGGGGATTGAATTTAAACAGGTGCATATGGGGACTGTGAGGAGGGGCTGTGGAGGGGGAAGGAAGCTGCTGGCTCCTCCACCTGGCTCCATTTCCATTTCTCTGTCCCCAGCCAACAGAAGCTCTCCCCTCTGGAGCCACCACCTGTTGAGCAACTGGAGGCTAGAGGGCAGACATGAATGACAGATGAGGGGGTTGGGCAGGGCAACTTGGAGGCTGTGGGCGTGGGCCAAGAGGAGCCCGCCTTTGCCTCTCTGACCACCTAGCATTGGATCTGCTTCTTGACTCTGCTCTCTTCTGTCCAGAATCCCTGAAGCCCCCAAATCAGCATTCTTCCAGGTGGCCAACACCACACCACTGGTGAGTCCTGCAGGAATCCCAGGGTAATGTGGCCCCGTTTCCACTCCCAGCTGAGCCTTTGCTGCTGGTTCTGTTCTTTGCCTTGGCCAGGGAAGAGCGGTTAATGCACAGTACCAGCATTTAGCAAGAGTGCTGGTGCTCTTACTGGAATAAATAATTAATAGTGACACTGCAATTTAACATCCAGGAGTATCATTCTCTTGAAAGCCCAGGGACTATTTGAGTCACAGTCTGTTCTGAGAGAAGGGACATTTAACTTGATCTCAGATCTTTCTTATTGAGATGTTTTCTAAAAATACTCCCCACACCATGTTTGAAATATGGGGCTGGGATCACCTTAAACAATCGTCTTTACCTATTTTCATCCCGCTCATGATAGTGACACCCAGGTGGGGTGGCCCAGTTGGGGGTGGTCCCAGGAAAAAAACAAGGACCAGCAATTCCACCAGCTTCAAGAATCCACTTGAAAGGCTGCTTTGTTTTCCCTTGATTATACCTGAGGTCTCAGGCTAGCATTCTGCACTGGATATTCCCTACACCTAGAACATCCTTCCTGCAAACAGCGGCACAGTCCACTCCATCAATGCTCACCTCTTGCACATCTTTGCTTGTCATTTCATGAGGCTAACATTGACCCTCTCTTTAATACTGCAAGCTGACTCCCCTCTGAGCTGACTCCTACACTCCCGACTCCCCCATTCCTACACTCCCAACTCCCTGAGCCTAACCCACATATGTCCTGATGGCATTTGATTCTTTCTAAATAATTGATTCATTAATTATGACTATTATTTAATGTCTATTGCACTATAATGTAAGCTCCATGCAGCTAAGTTTTTTTTTCTTTTTTTTTAATTTATCTCAAGTATCTAGCATGGTATGGCAAATTGTGGGCACTTAATAGTGTTGGCTGAACAAATAAATGAGCATCTCTGAGTAGCAGTGAAATGAGCATTGAGGTCTAAAAGACCGGTGTCTGGATTCTGTATTTGTTGCTTCTTTGTTGTGCCAGGTTCACACGCACCATTTGACTTCTAGAGTCTCAGTTTCGTCATCTGAAAAAATGGAGATAACAGCATGTCCACAACGAGGTTGTAGTAAACACATTACAAGTAAAAAGAAATACATGTGGGCCCTCCATGGTCACGCAGTGGGTTAAAGCACAGCACTATAATGCTGGAAGCCCCCACGTCATGAGTTCGACTCCACCCTGGAGGTGACCCACATCGCGCAACAGACCTCTCCTGACCTGCCCGCTGCTTCCCTCAGCAGTGTACTTCATCAGTCAGCCTGTTCTGCTAAGACTCTGTCTCTGGTGAATCCTTTCACCCCCTGCACTTCTGGCCTGTACTCCAGTTCTATATGCAATCAATCAATCAAAAAAAAAAAATGGATGTATCAGTCCTTAGGGCTGTTGTAACAAAATACCCCAGTGTGGCTGGAGACAACAGAAATGTATTGTCTCATCCTTCTGAGGACTAGAAGTCCATGATCCAGGTGTCAGTAGAACCATTGTCTCTCTGATAACATATGGAACCTCCTTTCTTACCTCTTCTAGCTTTTGGTGTTGCCAGCAATTCTCGCCATTCCTTGGCTTGTAGGTACAATCTCTAACCTCTGCCTCTGCAGCCACAGCCCAGTCTTCATTGTGGGTCTCTGCCTTCTCTTCTTACAAGAATGCCAACCATTGCATTTAAGGACTCCCCCATTCCAGGATGACCTCGCCTTAACTAGTTACATTGACAACTACCCTATTGCCAGATATGGTCACATTCTGAGGTACTGTGAACGAGGACGTCAGCATATCTTTGAGGGGAACACAATTGAACCACTAACAAAATGAGATGAATTTTAATAATATATTTCATTTAATCCCCTCAAAAGTTTCATCACGACAGTGCATAATTGATATTAAACGTTATTAATGAGACATTTTATTTTTCTTTCATTCTAAGTCTTGAAGTCAGTGTATGCTCTAGGCTGACAGCACAGGTCAGTTAGACTAGCTGCATCCTCAATATTTGACTGCTACATGTGAGCAGGGGCCACTGCATTGGATGTTGCAATACTGGGTGGAGTTAGCACAGCTATCCAAGTGAGTCCAAGGCTAAGTCCTGTCCTCTGGAGCTAAAACTCTAATAGAGGCTTCACGTCTTAGATGGCTGTACCCCGTACTCCTCTCAACAGTAGTTTCTCTGCCTTCCCCGTCCCATACCCAAGCATCTGGGCAGCTCTTTGGCATACAGGCAGTGTAATGCTCCTGTCAATTACATGTGACCTGTAGATAGTGTTTAAAATATATTTGGAAGCCACTGAAGTATTGGCAGGTTTATGCCTCAACCAAGGACACTCAGCCCGACTGGACATGGAGCCCACCCAGGTCTTCCACAGCCTAGTTCAGGTGAATCTAGTTGGACTGCAGGTACAGAGAAGTCTCGCTGTGCTCATGGCAGGGTCCATGCTTTCTAGGTTCCCAGGCTTTCTTCCTGGCACCCGCACACACACATGTGGTGTCCATCTATCATCCTTGTCAGTGCTGGGTGCCTAACTCTCTGTGAAGCCAGGATCCTGATCTTTAATTCAGGATCCTGAATGAACAAGTTCAAGATCACCTAAGGTCCTCAGTCCTACCCTCAAATTGAGGCCATGGCCCCCAGGCTCTCACACACATAGTTCTCCACGAGAGACCTGGGAATGTGCATTTGGGGTCCACTGTATGGCTGAGACGTCTCAGCCAAGTGAAACACTGCTCTCAGGGTGTCTGGACTCCATTGTGTTGCTGTGCACTTGCCTTGCACAGTGCAGGACTCCGGGGCCTTCCAGGGCTGGACCAGGGGGTACAAATGGACAGCTGCCTCATTTCATAAGTTTCAGCCTCTAACTTTCCTCCTTTTTCCTCCCTGGCCTTCTGACAAGCCAGAAATGAGGGAAACCCATTCCCCTTCCAACCATCTGTACAGTTCCAGAGCAAGCTTTTCATTTGCAATCTTGATTTCTGCTTTCATACTCTTTATGGTGTCCCCATGGCCTCATATTTTCTTTTAGCCCTGGAATCCTGGCTGCTTCTTTCAGCTAGCAAGCACAGTCCTTCCCTTCTGAATCCGTGCCTTTCTGTTCGGTCTGAAACCCCATATATGCTCTGTGGATGCCCAAATTCATCTTGGTGTGGCACTAGATGTCAGAAGTTTAAGAAAAGTCCTGCTACGGGAGACAGACCCTAAATTAGAGCCTGCGACAGGGATAAGTGGTTTATTTGGGAGGTGCCCCCAGGAGTCATGTGAGGATGTGGGGAGGGGGGCAGGAGAAGGACGGAGCCAGCAGTGGTATGTGAGGGAAGGTTACCAATGTGGCAACTGAGCACGATGGCAATGGTGTTGGGAAATGCTGGGGTCTAATCTCATGCCTGCTGCTCAGAATAAGTGCCCTGGAGGGGGATTGCACCCCAATTTCCATCAGTTATCAGCTGAAGAGTTGCTGGGGCAAGGTAGATCCCCCTTGTCTTCCAGCTAGGCTGGCTCATAGACAGGGCAAACTTCCAAGGGTTCAGAAAAAGATTTGGTGTGGAGAGAGGCACTGGCAGATAGAATTGGTAAAGTCAGAGTCTCCAGGCGACATCCACACCTGCTCTAGTTCCCTTCCAGACAACTCCACCCATCCATCACCTTGTGCCAGAACAAGTGCTGGTGGTTTGAGCTACGATGGTGAGCAAGGCAGACACAGCCTTTACCCTCCAGGGCTCTGGGGTGGCCAAGAGCCACCCAGACAGACCATGAAAAATGAATGCCGTGGCCCCAGAAGTGGCCAGTAAGAGGAGAAGATCTGATGGTGGAGAACGGAGGATAAGCTGAGAGGAGTCGCAGACATTGGTGGGTGTAGCAGGTGAAGTGGATTTTACTGGAAAAAGAAAGATGGGGAAGGAGCAGCAGGATGTAGAGAGGTGAGGCTGAGATCAGAAAGGACCCTGCAGACTTTGAAGAGAGTCAACCACAGGAGTGGCTCAATCATGTTTTGAGATATTTCTGAAGCTGGTAAACATTGAGTTGGGTGTGGTGGGTGCAAGAAGGACAGTGGCAGGATCTAGCAAGGGTTGGAAGAGACCGGGGTGGTGTAGGGCGAGGAGAGACAAGGAGCCTGCCTCTTCAAGAATTTTAAGGAATTCCTCACAGGGCAATGAAAGCAGCTATTCTGAGCTACCTCTTCCCTTTTCCCAGTCTTTATTTTTATGGTGCAACTTTTCACTTTGTTGCTAACTTATAGATGATAAAGTGCAGGCATTGGAAGTGGGCAAGCAGCCAAATGTATTCATGTGTGCATAACTGTAAGGTCCAGATCCAGATGTGGAGCATTTCCAGAAGGATCCTTCCCCTCCTTTCAAGTCAGTCATCACCCCAAAGTAGCCGCCATCAGGATCTCTATCACTGTGGGAGTTGTCTGTTCTTGATCTTTGTGTGATTGGAATCATACAGTACACGCTTTCTTTGCTCAACATCGCGTCTCTGAGGTTCATCCACTCTGTGGAGTGGCCCGGGAGCCTATTCCTTTTGAACCGTGTTGTGTTCCATTGCCTGAACATACTCACATTATATATATATAATCTTGCTGATGGGCATTTGGATTGGGTCCAGTCCAGGCTATTATGAGCAATGCTGCTGTGAATTTTCCTGCACTTGTCTGAAGGTGCCCCTTGGAAGCACTTCGAGCTCACCTCATTCCCCAGAAGGGTTTCCAGTCTTCATTTTTTTAAAAGATTTTATTTATTTATTTATTTATTTATTCACACAGAACTGGAGTACAGGCCAGAGATGCGGAGGGTGAGAGGATTCACCATAGACAGAGTGGGGAGCAGAACAGACAGATCAACGAAGTACACTGCTGAGGGAAGCAGCGGGCGGGTCAGGAGAGGTCTGCCGCGCCATGTGGATCTCCTCCGGGGCAGGCGGGAATCGAACTCATGCTGAAGTGGCTTTAGCTTCTTAGTGCTCTGTTTTAACCCGCTGCGCCACCAGGGAGGGCCTCCAGTCTTCGATTTTAGGAAGTCCTCTTCCACCTCCTCTCCACTCTTAGAGGAAAGGAAGGGCTGTTTGGGAGATGGGACTCCCTTGCCTTACGTGTTCCCACAGTCAGGCAGCTGCTCTGATAACCAGGGCACTTAGCTGTCCAGCGAGCACAGATGTGCCCCCAGGTAACACAATGAGGCAGGTTTCTTACGTCAGGACGTCTCAGAGCCTCAGTGATACCCCAGAACCTTCCCCATCCCTTTCCTTGGCGGGTCATTTTGTAGGATAAATGGTCTGAAGATTCCACTCTGAGAAAATTCATTCAGAAGGATGTTTCGGATGAGGTATAATTGGAATATTTACTTTTGCTTCATTCCCTGGAGTCTGTTTTCTCCAAATATGAACCCAAGGCAGGGTTGGCCTAGTGGGGCACCTCTCTATGATTCTCACCCCTTCTGGTTCTTGGTGCTACCCCATCTGAGCATGGGTAACAAGAGGAGGATGAAAGCAGGCTAGGAGCTGCTCCCAGGTTGGCAGGGCGCACACACACTTCCAGGGGTCCCTCCTGGAACCCTGGGGGCCTTGGCACCTGCCAGTCCTGCAGCTTTCCACCAGAAAAGTCCAGAGTCTGCCTCCTCCCCTCCCCAGGCCTTGTTCTTCGGGGTGAGGATATCCCCCCCGCAACACTCTACAATTGTACCCCTTCCCCCTTCAGCCCCCAGCACCACTCATCTTCCTGTCTGTTTGTTACTGACATGTCAAGCCGACATACTCCCCGCTCTCCAGCCAGAAGGAAACCCCTAGAAGGACAGGGATCTCTAGTCTGTCTTGTTCTTCCATGTCCTCTACCTAGAACAGAGTACACTGCTCACAACTAGGTCTTGAGTGAATGAAAGGTGTCTGCTCCTTCTTGTTAGCACTTTTTCATCTGATTTTTCTGCCTAGAGGAGGCGAGTAGGCAATCTGATTTAGGAGAGGGAGGCCACACATAGGACCATACTGACTCTTTATTCCCAGGAGTTTGTTGGCCACGTGTTCTGAGCCAAGCAGCAGGGAGCTGGTGCAGGATCCTCACCCCCAGCGTGAGACAGCATACCGCAGTGGCAATAGGATTCCTTTTATTTTTTATTGCTGTTTCATTAAATATATATATATATATATATAGAGAGAGAGAGAGAGAGAGAGAGAGTACATATACACATATGTAAAATGAAATCTATATTTGATTAAAGATACATATTTTTATGTGTGTGTATAAATAAGTATATTATAAATATGTCTTTTATACAAAGTGGAGCTTCTCACCTCAACTTTCTCTATGTTCTGCTTCTCCTGAGAGGTAACTGCTGATGAGTTTCTTGTCTATTCTTCAGGACCTACTGCATGCATTTATGAGCACTTTTTCTGTTTTCACAAGAGCTGACGCGGGGCATGCTCTTCCACAAGTTCTTCTTTCACAGAACAATGTGTCTCGGAGGTAGTTCCAGCTCTGAAAAGGCCACCAAGTATTCCATTAGGTAGAGAGAGAATAATGGAATTAACCCTCCCACACCCGCTGACAGGAAGGTTGGTTCCAGTTCGTGCCTATTGCAAGGGCTGGCACCTTGCCTGTAGGCAGCGCTGGGCCAGAGCTGGAGGAGGAGGAGGGGGAAGGAGGCGGAAGAGCAGGAAGAGGAGGGGGAGGAGGGAATAGAGAAGACAGAAGAGGAGGGAGGAGGAAGAGGAGAAGTAAGAGAATGGGGCGGAGGGAATGGGGATTGGAGAGAAAGGAGGGGAGGTAGAGGAAGGGAAGATGCCTCCTCGCCCCCAGTCTGGCTTCAGATTGTGACACGTATTTATTGGTCTAGGACTCTAGGACACGCTGGCCCCTGAAGGCTTCCTAACGGGACTGTTAAGCCCTGCCTTCCGTCAGGGAGGAACCCCTCTGGCTTTTCAGGGAGGGTGGGAGGAGGCTCAGAGCTGCTCTGAAGCTTGGTGCTGCTCACTGCAGCTGGCTTTGCGGGGAGGCCCTCAGTGGCACTCAGGGCGCCTCCCACAAACACACATTTGGGCAGCCCAAGGGCTGAGTTTGTGATGATATATTTAGAATGAGCCCGTGAGTGGTGCCCCGGGCCAGAGAGTAAATAGCTGCCTGCACAGGCCTTTACAGTTTAGCACAGAAAAGAGGCTGTAATTGCAGAGCTCAGGAAATGCTGTACTTGAGCGCTTTTGTAAAATGACATGCTATTTGACCCAATATTTTCCCCAACTCAGGGGCCTCTTTGATCTCCGAGGCAGGCTGCCCTCGCACAATGACTGGTTCACCACGCTCTGGAGAAAACGTGCCCGCTGTGGTGGAGGCGGAAAAAGGGAGGACACAGGGCTGAGAGCTGGCACGCAGTGTCCCGGGTTGAATTCTCCCGGAAGCAAACAAGGATCTAGCGCAAGAGGGTGATTCTGGAAGAGTGGGAAGGGGAGTGAGGAAGAGCGTGAAGGATGATTCAAGGGAAGCCAGGTCAGTGACAAAGGGTAGTATAACTGATTCAGGCTGTCTGGAGTTCTGGGGTCCCTCGGAGCATGCCAGACTTACTTACCTGAGAAGCCAGGAGGCTGGGGGATTTATCCCCCAAAATACATGCCTCACAGGTGAAAGGGTCCTTGGGTGAGAGTCCGGGATTAAGTCCCCAGCCTGCTCTCCATGAGACTGGGGAGAGAACCTACAGGTTGGTCTTTAAGGGAATTTTTTTTCCTCTATAGACTTAAAAAAATTAAATTTTTGGGCCCTCCCTGGTGGTGCAGCGGGTTAAAGCAACTTCCGCAAGAGTTCGATCCCTGCCTGCCCCGAGGAGATCCACCTGGTGGCAGACCCCTCCTGACCCACCCACTGCTCCCCTCAGCAGTGTACTTCGTAGATCTGCCTGTTCTGCTCCCCATTCTGTCCCTGGTGAATCCTCTC
>NW_004567123.1:6341427-6372000 GCF_000260355.1 Condylura cristata
CTCTCTCTCTCTAGGTTTTTTTTTTTTTAATTAATTTATTCATTGGCCAGTACTTCATTTCTCCCCTGCGGGTAGTCCCTGAAGTTCTACAACCATCTCACCCACTATCCATCTTCCCTGTTTTGATCCTTCTTTGTCCCCCTCCCTAGCTGGATGCCTCAGATCTATGGTCAGCTTCCAAGTTTTGTCGTTTCCCTGATCCTTTTGTTCAGGAAAAACACAAATATATAGTTTCTCTATATTCCACATGTAAGTGAAATCATCCAATATTTTTCTTTTTCCCTCTAACTTATTTCACTGAGCAGAATCCCTTCTAGCTCCATCCATGTTGCTGTGAAGGGCACAGGTTTAGCTTTTTTGGTTACTGAATAGTATCCCAATCTTAGGAGTAGAATCACTGGGTCATCTGGTAGATCATTTTTAGTGTTTTGGGGAGCCTCCACACAGCTTTCCATAGTTAGCCTTCCAGGGATATTTGTGGAAGACTTCTCAACTGAAAGGTATTGGCAAATGAGCCCCACATTTTCTAAATGCTATGAGAGCCAAACAAGACAAATTGAGCTCCGAGATGCAACTTGTAGAGCTCCAGGTGGCTGCAGCTGGGGGTGTTGGGACCCTCTTCTCTTTACTAAGGAGCTACCTCTCAAGAGCTCAGGCTGGGAGAACTCACGACATACCTAGTTGCGAAGAAACAGAGAGCTTTGAGCAGCCTGTGGTTTTTCCCTGGCTCTTAAGATGCTTCACAGATGAGTAGCAACCCGTTCTATACCCACTTAAAAAAAAAGTCCTGATGGCCCTCCTGGTGGCGCAGTGAGTTAAAGCACAGCGCTAAGAAGCTAAGACCACTTCAGCATGAGTTCCATCCCTGGCCCCAAAGGTGATCCACATGGCATGGCAGACCTCTACTGACCTACCTGCTGCTTCCCTCAGCAGTCTTATTTCGTGAGTCAGCCTGTTCTGCTCCCCACTCTGTCTCTGGCGAACCCTCTTACCGCCCCTGCACCTCTGACCTGTACCCCAGTTCTGTATGCATAAATAAATAAATCTTTTTTTAAAAAAAAAAAGTCCTGATGAATCTACCTGAGCTGGGACAGATCTATAGAAGCTACTTACCCTTGTTGATCAGTTTTGGAAATTGTAATTTTCTTTTTCATTGTAGTAATTTCTACAGGGCAGATCTTTAGTCTTTATAAGGAATATGACCTAATATTGGTAGTTTTTTCAAATTCACAAATGCACATAAAATTATGCAGTGGACTTATTGCAATGCATATTTATGCAATCTTTACTTTCTTTCATCAACAACTTGAGCATTTTGATTCTTTTTGGGACCACTTTTAAATTATGAGCAAAAATTTATTGAGAAAGATTTTAAAACAATAGAATGGATATTTTTTAGATTATTTTATTTGAGTGATGCCTTGTGATTTTTTCTCTCTTTTTTAGTATTTTATTTTTATTTATTTCCTCCCCTGCCACTTTTATATTCCCTTGCCCCTTTTCCTCTCATCTCCCTTTTAACATCAGCATCCTCAATATGTTGATGATGCCCAATGATTTTTGAAGATTGGAAACTACATCGTTAAGTAAAACAACTATTACAAAAGCAGATCTGCGAATAACATTGTTTTGTTTAATGTCAACTGAGAGGTCTTTTTTCTCATTACTCCATTATAATGAAACAATGTTGAATGATGACATTATTTAAGGACATGATTTGCTTGAAACCTATTGGGCTGGACAAAATTGGAGCATTCTTTGAATTGAACACAAGTATCCCTTTATACAAGTCTCCTAGAGTAATAACAAGAATGACCTTTCAAGCAGCAGGGGCTTGAAAGGGAATTTAAGTCCATCCATCAACAGCTCTGAGCCCCACAAAGTCTTACCTTTCTGATGAAATACTTTCTGAGATGCTATCATCTCTGTACCATTCTTTTTCCTTTTTAAACATTTATTTTTATGTATTAATGTATACAAGAATTGGGGTGAAGGCTAGAGGTGTGGGATATGAGAGGATTCACCAGAGACAGAGTGGGGAGCAGAACAGGTAGATCTACTGAAATACCCTGCTGAGGGAAACAGTAGGCAGGACAGGAGAGATCTGGTCCATCATATGGGTCAGCTCCTTGGCTGGGGATCAAATTCATGCTGCAGTGGCTGCAGATAAGTTTGTAGTGCTGTGTTGTAACTCCTGTGCCACCAGGAAGGCCCTCTGCACCATTCTTTAGCTCATGGGCCAGTTGAAAATTCCAGAGCCACAGATGGCTAACAATTTAAACCTCCTTAGTGTAAATAACTTTTAAATGATTAAAGAAGTATTGCTCTTTACTGAAATCTCAACAGCTGAATGATATATTTTCCAAGTAATCTGAAAATAGAGAATGGGTCAGGGGCAGAAGCATTAAGATCAGTCATGAATTGATCAGTGAAGTTAGATCTTGATGGTTAAGTATTCTTGTACATGTTTAACATTTTCTATAATAAAATTTGGTGGGAAAAATTTCAAGGTTGTTGCCCTTGTCAGTCAGTCAGTGGATTAAACATGACTATCAGAATAAGAGCAGAATTAAGAGGTGTGACACCTCAGAGGAGATTTTGTAGATGAAGCCAGTTAGTCTGTCTCTCCACACATTTCATTCTGGAGTCTTACACTGACATTGACTTAGATTTTAGAAAGTTAACATCATTGAATCTAAATTCTAAAAGAGAATTTAAGTTTCTCTTTCGAATTATAAACAAGTGTGTTGAGTGACTGTGGTTAGTCTCCATATAAAATCTGATGTGCCTGTCGAGTCACATGGAACCGCAAAGAACACCAAGGCTGTAGGTGCCAAGTTAGCTCCACTCAGCTCTATAGAGCTGGTTGTGCACATCTTTTCCATTGTCAACTACATCAGGGTTGGATGCTTGAAATTGGCTATAGTGGGATTATTTACATCGTGGAAGTTGGCAGATACTACAAATTGTGACTTTATGTGCAGAGATGACTAGAAATGGACCAGCACACCACTGCTAGAAGGCCTCTGTCTTGGAATAGACACACACACATGGAGTTACCTTCTGAAAGGTCTGTGGACACTCTGGAAACAGACTGTTGTTGGTGCCCGGGCTTTTGCAGAGGGGAGATTGACAGAGAAGGCAATGCAACAGTGAATTGTCTTCATTTGGCAAGCTGGTGTTTCCATGTGCCTAGCACAGGGGGTAGCTTGTGGTAGTTTGTATTGATAACTTCTGTTGGGCAGTTCTGGAGAGGTGACATATTGGAAAAGGAGGATGATTAGTCCATGTGGCACCATCTGAGACCAGACAGTCAGGAAAGAGAGCTGTCATCCACTATGTGTATGGTGGGGGTTTTCAATACTTGACAACTACTGTGTGCCAGATCCTTGGATAGGTCCCAGAAATGCGTTACTCAAGTAGCTTAATATCTTGAGATTAATAAATATTGGTTTTCTGATTCATATATCTATTGCATCCATCCACCCACCCATCCATCCCTCCATCTATGCATCTTTCCACACACCCACCCATCCTTCCATCCATCCATCCACCCATCCATCTATCCTCCCACCTATCCATTCTTCTCAAGGTAGCTGGAATGATTTTATCAGCAACCATCTTGAGAGGAAATCATAGGAGTTTGATACAATCTAAAAGCTGCTGTTTAGACCATACAGCATCTATTTTCCCTTTGTCTTGAAATAACAGTTTCTCTTGGAAGAACACTCTCCTCCCCAAACACTCTTTGACTTCAGCATGGCCAATCAGCAAATCAATGACATTGACTATTCCTGCAGATGGGACACTTGACTCAGCTTAGTCTGTGAAAGCCAACCCCAGAAACAGAGTTGGCAAAAGTCCCTCTCTTTCCTCTGAGATTAATAAACAGGGAAGGCATGTGCATGTTCTCTTGGTAGCCATGTTTTCTTGTCACATGGAGATTACAAGCTTAAAAGTGTAGCCAATAGAGAAAAGAGCAGAGGTGAAATTCAGCATAATAAATAAGGTATACAGTGATATTTTTGAGCCCAAGAGCCTGTTCTTCCTGCAACCAATATCCCTAAATTTTTTAGCAAATAAGCTAATGAATTCCCTATACAGTTATTCAAACCCATTATAATTGGATCTGGCTGTATCTCAGGTATCATGGAATACCTGATATCCTGCATTGACATCTCAAAGGACCGAAAGCCAGCTAGACAGCTATTACCACCACCTAGCGAGTGATAAGGTGATTCATTTCCAGTTAGCCTCCTGTTCAGAGACAGGCCTATTTTGACTGGACATTATAAAACATCTTTAGCTGTTGAGTTCCCAGACTCTGGATTTTAGGGGTGGAGGAGGTTTGCCACACTTCTTGTTGGCAGGCATGGATGAGGCTAACAGAAACTATTAGCAGTGCAGAGGTGCCAGGTGAGAGGATGAGGGATGAGTGAAGGAGGAGCGAGAGAGGAGGGTGCCCTCCTTCCTCAGTTTGCAGCATGGGTCCCTGGGGTGGGGAGTGAACAAGGCTTGAAAAAGCAATGGGTATTTGCTATACGTTCCCAACCTAGACACAGTCCAGGGAGCACTGAATGAAAGGGGGTGTTTGGGGAGCTGAGCAGAGGCCATCCATAAATGTGCAAAAATAAATAGATTTCAAGTGATTCCCATACAGTGAGGAAAGAAAGCATTGGTTTGTCCCAGCAAGTCTGTTATCCACACTGGCTTCGTTAGCTCTCTACAATTCAAGGAGGTTTGGAGAGGGAACAGGTCCCTGAACCCAGAAGAGGCTTGCAGGGCAGAATGCTGAGCTAAGTTGGAATTCTTGAGTTCATCGGCCTATTCTGTGCATCCCTGCCTGACTTTGTGTGAATCTTCTTACTATGTCTTTCTCATTGAAATGGGATGGCATTTTTCTCCATTCCCATGCTCACTAGCCATACTTGGGCTTCTTTTATAGCTTATCTGGAGGACTCCTTTGTCTCTTAACTGGTCTTTTTATCTCCGACTCCTTATATCCTTTTCCAATAACAGCTGTCATGGCCTTTCCTATATAAATCAGGAGGTGCCGGGCTCCCATTTGAAACCCTCCATCAAATTTTCAAGTCACTTTGGAAGAAACTTCCTCAGGATGTACAGAGGTCGACATAGACTTACTCTGGGTTGCAGTAGTCCACTCATGGGCATATATCCAACAGAGTTGAACACCCATGACCCATAATCACCAAAAGATTTATCCAGGAATATCCTTCTTCACTCATAATAGCTTCCAATTGTTTCCAGTGGAAATACCCACTGTCCATCAATCAACAAGAAAACAAATCAACAGGTGGTAAATGTACAAGGTAGAATACTATACAACAATGAAAATATAATTGGCTACTTTATGTGTTGAAATGGGTGGATCTCGTGGATAGAATTCTGCGTGGACATAGTCAATAGTTCCCTTTATGTGAAAGTCAGACACAGGTTAAGCATATCTTTGGTGATATGTCAGAATATTGATTAACTTAGAGGGAACTGTTGACTGGAAGGCAGAACAAGGAAACCTCGAGCCCTGGGAGTGTTCATTATCTTGCTGATGTTTCAAGGGAGTGTGCCTGTGTAAAATTTATAGATCTGTAGACTTTAGTGCATTTTTGCTGTGTAATAATTATACTTCAATGTAAAAGTAATAAAAATCCCTCCAATGGCGCTCCAAGACCCTGAGAATAAATACATATTTTTCTAAGAGCTGCATGGTTTGCCTTCTCAGCTCCCTCTATCTCAGCCTCATAGTCTTCCTTCGGTAACTCCATCCTGTTTCAGGAACCTGGCATGGGTTGTGACTTCCTCCTTCAAGGCTCCTCCCAAGTCTTTGCAGAGCTTACACTCCTCTGGCACCGCCTCCGTCCTAGTATCCTCTGCTCCACTTAATAGTGTCAGTTCTGTCTTTGGAACCAGGTGACAGGGCTCTGTCCTCAGTCTCATTCTTGCCTCCTGCATTTGTGTTCCTTCCCCCTCCAAGGAGTAGACAGAGCTGTAGAAAGTGGGGACCACTCACCCAGAACCCATGGGGACTTACAACTCTACTCTGATCACTCAGTGCTATTTCTAGGCTGCCTAAATCCTCTTCTCTGGGCCTGTTCTCCCTCAGCAGGTCTCAACACAGTGTGCACCTGTAGAGTGGAGGGTGTGGAGGGTGGGTATGTGTCTGGATTGTTCACAAATATTAGTCCCCTTCAGAAGCAGGACAGAGCACAGAGTAGGAAGAGAAGGGGGTGCTCCTTTAAGTCCGTGGCCACCATTTGAACTCTTGTTTGGGGCAAGGGCATATTAGGGGTGGCTCTGTTCTCATTCTTCTTATTGTTACAACTGGTAATCACTTCATTTTCAAAATAAACTGTCAGGGTTGTGAGGATATCGATGGATTGCCAGAATCTATCATATGTCTGACCCATAGCAGGTGCTCAATAAACATTTGCCAATCGTGTCATTGAAAGCTGCCCTGTGGTCCTGTTGGCTCCCAGCAGGAGTGAAGAACACAGTGCAACCATGGGGACTGATCTGTACCAACCTGGGGGGGCCGTTGTAGAACATGATAGGCCTGGCAGGCAGGTGACAGCCAGCCCTGTCTCAGCTTTCGTTGAGAGGGCTCATGGCTCTTTCTTGGAGAGGTAGCGCTTACCCACCCAGTACACACTGGCTACACGGAGGTGTGACTGGGCCTGTCACTTGGCTATAATGGTGACTGAGGGATTATTCAAGTCCTGGGGGCAGGGGTGGTGTCCTGTCCATGTGACAGGCCTCATTTAGCCACTACAGGGTGGGACAAGGGGTGTAGGTGAGCATGTTGAGATCTGTGCGCTCACAGAGGCATTAAAGAGGCTCAAGGGGTAGCTGACCAGTCCCCTCTCCAAGCCTCCTCACCACCCCAAGTGCCAGAGGCCATTCAGGAGATAAGGTGGCCGTCTTACACTTTTGACTAATTTAAATACAACAGGTAATTGAAATGTGCATGTGGCACAAGTGTGCAGCCTGACCCGTTTCACAAACTGAACACACCCAGGTCACGAGCCACAGCCCCAGTCCAGCACATTTCACGCCTGTGGCCTGCCCCTGTCCAGTTTCCCTCATGGGACAGTGGCTAGTCGTTTGCTTCGCTGTGCTTGATATATATAAGGAATCACCGAGCACGTGCCTTATGCCTGACTTCTTTTGCTCAACATGATGTCCATGTATATTCCTGCAGATTGTTTATTCTCATCACTATAGGACATCCCATCAGGTGAAATCATTCATTCATTCTTTACTTACTTATTTGTGGTGATGATGCATCACACTTATCCAACTTACTGCTGGTAGACATTTGTATAGTTTTCCATTTGGGGGCATTTGTGATCCAGGCTGCCATGAATTTTCTTGAAAGCAACTTTTGCTTTTCTCTTGGGTCTGCAAGCTGTCAGGTGAGTGTGTGTGGTAGGTCAACTTCCATGAATTGATAGAATGTGGTTTGTTTTCTTGGGTGGGAGGGGTAGCGTATGGTTTTCAAAGGCTTTTGGTAGTTCTCTTGTGGGGTGCAAGGTGCTTGACTTGGTGATGAAACATTTTCATTCTTATAAGAGAAGCTGTCACCTCTGTCCACAGCATAACCACTAAAAAATCTGCCAGACACGATCCTCCAGGGCTGCATTTCATCTTCTTTCCTCACAATCCAGTCCAGGCATCACCTGTTCAAAGGTGGAGAGTGACCATGGAGATGGGGGAGGGTGGCCAGGGGAATGGGGAAGAGGACAACCCCCCTCTTAACTGGGAAGGGAGATTAAAGACAGAGACCATATCAGACGCAAAGCAAAAAGGATGAAATCTCGGGGTTATGAGGTGAAACCAAATAGCTCTGGCAAAATATCTACAGCTTCTGTGACATTGAGTTTTCTTAACAAGTTGTGAGATGTGAGCTTCAGTATGAAAGATTCACAGGACTCAACTCAAAATGTGACTAGGGGACTGAGATAAGCAAGATTTCTGGGTTCAGAGGCAACAGGAGAGTTGGTGGGAAAGGGGGCCTCCAAGGAAGGAGGCCAGACCTTTCCACTCCTGGTCCCCACCACCTGTGCCAGCTGCCTCCCTTGGCCACGCAACTCACACCAGAAGTCCTCTTATCCTGTAGGCTTGGTGGGGCCCAAGGGAAGAGATTGTATATTCTTTTTCCAGGACAGGACAATGGGGACCTCCCACCCACTACCTCCTCTCCCTTCATGACAGCTTCACTCAGGGCTGGGCTGTTATCACATGCCAGGCTCTTATGTGTGAAGGACCATGACAGGAGGGCAAGGCCATGGCTGGGACAAGGATGAGGCTAGCCTGAGGGTGACATTTTAGGGGACACCAAGAAGCTCAGTTATTAGGCCACATAGCATTCCAATGGCACATTAAAAGAAAGAAACTAAACTAATGCAAACCATTCATGATAAAAAACATCCAAATTTTAGATCCCATCTTGTGTTTGCCTGACCCTGCCTCTCTCACCTCACCCTCATCTCTGCCCTGGTTCCATTAAAACCTAATTTACAAAAACAGGCAGCTGGCCTACAGAGGTAGCTTGCCAACTTGGCTTTTAAAAATTAGTGGATGAGGTTGGCTGTCTTCTTTCATGAATCCATTAGCTTGCTGGGTCACTGGAAGTATGAAAAGCAAGAAATCAGGTTTGGTGGAAACTGAGATTATCTGACAGGAAACAGAACAACGAGGTCCTCAGCCTTGAGTGTTCAACTGCATGGACAGAAAGTGGGGTGCAAAATGACCAACAGTACACCAAACTATACATTCTTTTAAAATTAATTAATTTATTTTAATATATATTTATATTATTTTAATATATATTTTTAAAGATTTATTTATATATTTGTGCATACAGAACTGGAGTATAGGCCAGAGGTGTAGGGGTGGTGAGAGGCTTTCACCAGAGACAGAGCGGGGAGCAGAACAGGCAGATCAACGAAGTACACTGCTGAGGGGAGCAGCGGGCGGGTCAGGAGAGGTCTGCCGCGCCATGTGGATCACCTCCAGGGCGGGGATCGAACTCACGCGGAAGTAGCTTTAGCTTCCTAGTGCTGTGCTTTAACCTGTAGCGCCACCAGGGAGGGTCCCAAATTGTATATTCTTCCTTACACAATGTAAGGTGAGACTGGGGGACACTTGCCTAGCACAGCTACATGCCCCGTCACCCCCGGCATCCTGCTAATTTCATGTGGCCTTCTCCCATCAACGAGAATGTTTATAGAAGCCACATGTCTAAGAAATGGGCATGTCTTCCCCATTTGAATTTTCCCCACCTTCCTAGCTGAATGCAGAAGATTCTGAGGCAGGGAAAGTTAGAGCCACAAGACCTGGGGAGAACTGAGCTCCATATGTTAACGTGTGGAAGCAACTTCAACTTCAATGCTACACACTGGATTTTTAATTGAGCCAGAAAAGCTCTTGAGTGACGTGAGCCACTGCAATGCAGGGACTTATTTGTTAACAGCTGCCAATGTTACCTGAATCATAGAAGAGGCATCAGAAGGAGCAGAGTGATGCTCTCCCGTTTGAGGAGGATGACGTGTGAGAAAAAGCAGCTGGGACCCCATGGCAGAGTCTGGTTTTATGGGCAACTGTCTGGTGATATCAGTGGCACGGTGAGTTTGCCACCTCTTTATATAGCTACGTGGGTCATGAGCGTCTTTGCTGGGATGCTGATGGAGGTCAGTGGATTTTGGAGTGAAAGTGGTAGTTCAAGATACTTTTAGTCTCGACATATTTGATTGTTCTGGAGCATGGCTGTTTCATCCATAGTTTCAAATATACAGCAGCTGCTGTCACATCATTAACTTTGGTGGGAAAATCTTGTCTGTTGTTCTCACCACCATGCCTTTTCATTGAGGACCAGCATAGATTTGAATTACAGAAGAGTTCAATTGGAAGAGCCATCACTGATGGCAAGTTTTGGCAAGTTTCCCCAGTGTGAGGAAGCAGCCTTCTCTGAAGTCTGGTGGCCACCTCTTGAGGCCATCACTGTCTGCCTCAGGACCTTAGAACTTGCAGCTCTAAGTTCAAACCTCTGCTGATATAGGTGTGAGATTCTGGGGGCTGAGGGAAAGTTATGTTCCCCGTACTGTGGAAGTTGCTGTCTGGCCATAGAGAAGAAAGCTATTGAGCAAAGACAGAGGTAAGAGTGTGAGAGAGAGGGGAGGGTGAGTGGAATTTTGGATTCTGGCTGCCTGAGACCTGGGCTTGCTCCTGTCCTTCCTGCATAATTTGTGATAGCTCAGAAATGAGTTCTTCCAACAAACTCCTGCTCTGCACCTGCCAAGTTCTAAGTGGATTTCTGTTGTGTGCACACCAACGGTTCCAATGACACCTGATCCAAATAGTTATGGAGCATCTGTGAGTGTGGCTTGGAGAGGGACTTGGGGAGAAGATGGCAGGGAAGCGATAGAAGAGAGGGGCTTTAACAACTGAGTCAGGAGCCTATGCTCAGATCAGAAAAGGGGGGAGCTAGAGGGAAAGATTCCCGACCACAGCTCCACTAGAGTATATCAGACTTTTCCTTGCTCCTTCTTCTGTCCTCAACCTCCTCATTGACCTGGTGGATGATTTAGACCTACCATCACCTCCTAAATCCTAGAACAAGAATGTCCTGACTGTGGTGGACTCAGGTCGTGGAAGGTGGGGCACCTACAGATGTAGGTGCAGTGAACACAGATATTAGAATTACAACTAGACAAAACTCAGAAATGCACATTTAGTCACAGAGGATACACAGATGGCAAATAAGCTCATGAAAAGATGCTCAATATCTTTAGCCATTAGGGAAATGCAAATTAAAACCACAAGGAACTATTATTATACACCTAGCAGAATGGCTAAATCTTTGACATCCCCAAATGCTGGTGGGGATACAAAGAAAGTCGGCCACTCCCTGGCTAGTGGGATATAAAATAACATAGCCACTCTGAAAAAGAGTCGGGCAGTTTCTTTAAAAATTCTAAACGTGCAGCTAACACACAACACAGCAACTATACTCTTCGGCATTTATCCCAGAAATGAAAACGTATGTTCAGATAAAAACCTGAATGCAAATGTTCATAGCAAGTTTATTTGTAATGGCCCAAAGCTGGGATCGGTCCAGATGTCCTTCAACTGGAGAATGGCTAAAAAAGTCTGTGGTGCATTCATGGCATGAAATAAGCAATGAACTATTGAGGCATGCAACTTAGATAAATTTCCCCAGGAAATTAAGGTAAACAAAGCAAAACGAAAGGAACAAAAATTCCCAGAAGGTTACATATTATTTGATTTTATTCATGTAACATTTTTAAAATGACAAAATTTTGGAAATGGATAACATATCTGTGGGTACCATGAGTTAGGAAGGGTGATGTTATACAAGGGCAGCCATGGGAATTCTGGAATCCAGCCACGAGGTGCTGGTGAGGTTCTGAGTCTGGACTGTATCAGTGCCAATGTTCTGGGTGTGATGCTGTATTATAGATTTTCAAGATATTAGCACTATGGGAAACTGAGCAAAGGGCACAAGGGATCGCTTTGTATCATCTCTTACAAATAAATGTGATTTTGCAATTATTTCAACTGCATTGGAGAGTGATCAAAAGCATGCAGAAATAGCAGGGAGCTCTGACTTGGCAGTAAAAGCATGATCAAGGAAGAGTTTCCTATTTTCTCCATATACAAAGCAACTAATAATTCCAACTTCTGTCATGAAGACTGTGCCTGGTGTATTGTGGGTTGTCACTGATCACTCTTGTCTTTAGGGACAATCCAAGGTCTCTCCCAATTCCCACATGTATCCTATACTGCATACAACCCTGCCCCCCCCAGTGTCTCTCCTCTTCCCGACATGTATCCTGTACTACAGACACATCCATCCCCCAGAGCTCCAAGATTCCTTTATGATCCTTCCATGTGTGGTTCAGCCTATTACCTCTTCCCCTGCCCTATCTCCCTTTCCTTTCTTTCCCCACTTTCTTCCCCTAGGTGTCTTGAGACCTCACTGAGATCATACCTTTCAGAAAATGTCCTCCTCTTCCTCCACCTTCTGGCCAAACTCACTCTGGGACCCCCGGGGTCCATACATCTGTATTGAACACAACAGAGGTAGGAAATTCCTGGCTCTGAGGCGGGTTACAGTAACCAGCCTGCTTTGTCCTGTAACTGTTTGCATTAACAGTATTACAACATTAAGGAGTTGGGCAACATCACTTAAAAATCTGGATCTTGAATATCTTAGGAGATAACAGACAACCCGGCAACCCTGAGCTGGGAGCTGAGTGTCAGGTGTTCCCTCCAGCCACAGCTCTCCTGCTCACCAGTAACACTCCCCTCACTCTCTGTAGCATGACACCTATAGCATAACACTCACTCATTGTCTGAGGTCTACCAGATTCAGGCCTTGAGATGAGAACTTAGGTGCAAGAAATTTGTTGGGCGGTGAAGCCAAGCAGTGTAAGGAAGGAGTTAGAGACTGGAGCAGAAAGACAGCTCACAAAGTGCATATCCTTGGTTCTGTGACTCTGGGGAAAAAAATGGGGCTCCATCCTGCTGGGTACCCCCAGAAGACAGTGTAACATGCCTCAGAAAGGTCGAAGCAAGAGTATCCAGCCACCAGCTGTCGTTTCACTGTAGTGCGGGCTACGGGTCGTGCAGCCCCACGCTCAGCTTGTCGAATTCCAGGGCTCGGGGCCAGAGAGCTGCCATGTGACTGAAGGTACTGGCTGGCAGCAGCAGGTGAATGGTAAGGGGTGGGGGTGGGGGTAGGGGGAGGTGGAGCATCTCCCAGCATCAACCTGACCCTTGCAGACGTCCCCTCTTGCTGCCTCTGAACACAACAGCATCAAATTGTCTAGTTACTTTTCTGCCCCAACTGAACCGCAGGCTCCACGAGGCTGGGATCGGGCTTTTGTATCCTCAGCCCCAGTGCCTGGCACAGAGGTACTCCAAGATGTCTCCTTAAATGTCTGTGTGCCTCAGTTGTCCCACTGCAAAATAAGGGATGTTCCAACTCCCTGGCAGACACAGACGACACCCTCTGTGTTCGCCTCCCTGTGGCTGTTACAGCCACAGCGGTGGTGTGGGAGAAGCCCTAAATGGGCTCCACAGACACAGGGCTGTGGACCCCACCCCAACCGGGACCAAAGAGATCCAACACCAAGGACTGCAAGCCCCATAATGTCATCACCACCAAAGGGAGGATTGCTGGGAGCAGAGGGTGGAGTTAAGCAGCCAGGTTTGGTGTATAAGCAGACATGTGGGCCTTGGGGATCTCTTGGTTTCTTGTCAGCTTTCAACATGCCATTGGGGTTTCAGCTCAGTAGATGGATTCACCAATTTATCTCTCTTTCTCCCTGACTTACTCCTTTCTTCATGCCTCCCGTTTTTTAAAAGATTTATTTATTTATGCATACAAGAACTGGGTTCTAGGCGAGAGGTGTATGTGTGTGTGTGAGAGAGAGAGGATTCACCAAAGAGAGTGGGGTGCAGAACAGGCAGATCTACTGAAATACCCGCAGCGGTGGGTCAGGAGAGGTCTGCGATGCTGTGTGGGTGGGAATTGAACTCATGCTGCAGTGGCTGGTGACTGCTTGAGAGCACTGAGACTTTAAGGCCTGCACCCCCAGGGAGGTCCCCATTTCCCCTTTTTGTCAACAAGCCCTTTATTAAGCTTTCTGTGTGTGCCTGCAGTGGAGTGTCATCATAAGTCCCTTTTGAGCGTGCGAGTGAAGACCACAGCCAGGCAGCCCATTTCACACTGTAACAGGCTAGCGCCCAATGTGGTTGACCACGATACAGCCATCATTCACCAGCCCGAAGGAACTTTCTTTACATTGGGTTTGCACTGTAACTGGGGACAAGTCAGTGTACTCTGCACCCGTATTCGTTATGGGTATCCCCAGCAGCTATCTCTGAACAAGGGAGCCCACGAGTGCTGGAGGGGTTGTGAGCAGCGAAAGGGAAGAGGTGCAGATGATTGGACTCTGCTGCTGGGAGCATGTTAAAGTCACTCAGCAAATACTTGCACAGCTACTCGGTGTCCCTGCCACCTTCAACGGTGCTGGAGACCTACCACCTTACATGCTGGCGCTGGGGACCCAGACATTCCAGAAGTAAATGGAGATCTTTCTAAAAGGCAATGAGCACTATAGAGAAAAATAAATGGGGCAATGCGACAGAGAGTATCCAGGGGGAGATGGTGATTTTAGGTTAAATGCCCAGAAGAGACCTTTTTGAACATGTTTGAGCCAGATGAAAATATTAGTGGGAAAGACACTTCAGCTGGTAGGAACAGCAGTGCAAAGACCCTGAGGCAGGAACCAATTAATCTATCTCAAGGCATAGAAAGGAATTTTGATGAGGGCCCAGGGAGAGAAATGCAAGAGAAGTTTCAAGAGGGAAAAAGAGCAGGTGTTATGGGATGGGGCAGGGCCAGCGAGTTTGGATGTTATTGTAAGTGTAAGGAGAATTCGTGGCAGTTTTATGAATGTGCTGTCACAATCTAATCTGTGTCTTCAAATGTCTGTTCTGGTCAGAGGCCAGGCCTTATGGGCTTGCATGGAGGTGGGTAGATCAGCAGGAAGCAGCTGTTATCTTTTTTTTTTTTTAAGATTTATTTATTTATGCATACAGAACTGGGGTACAGGGTACAGGCTAGAGGTGGAGGGGATGTGTGACGATTCACCAGAGACAGAATGGGGAGCAGAACAGGCTGACTGAGGAAGTACACTGCTGAGGGGAGCAGCAGGTGAGACAGGAGAGGTCTGCTGTACCGTGAGGATCACCTCCAGGGCAGGGGATCGAACTCACACTGAAGCTGCTGCTGGGTTACTTTGGGTGCTTCATTTGAAAACTATTTGAAATTATATTCATTCTCTTTTCTTCTTTATATTGCACACTAATTGTATTAATTGTTGGGGTACAACATAGTAAGATTAAAAACTAAGGCTCCACTCCTGGCCTGGCAGGCAGATTTGGGAGAATGGGTAAGGGAAGAGTAAGGCTGCTGTGGGGACAAGTCCGTGAAAATGACCTCTGTGACCAGAAGCACCAGTCCAGCTCCAGGAGAGCAGAAGCAGAGGCCAGAGCATGCGTCTGTCAAAGAATGCCTCCTGATGGCAGGCATCCCAGCAGATAACTGATGCAAACTGGTGCCCCAAGTTAGAAAGCCCATGAAAGCAGAGTGTGAAAGAGTCTGAAACCCTCCTTGGCACCCAGACTTCTCTTTGCAGTGTATTTCAACAAATCTGCCTTTTCTGTTCTCCATTCTGTGTCCAGTGAGTTCTTTCACCCTCATGCCTCTGATCCTCTCCCCACATCATCTCCCCACATCCTTAAATTTCTTTTTCATTGAAGGTCTTACATACTAGAATATGCCTTGACTTGATGCAGCAGATAGCAGAAGCCATTCAGAGCAGGCAGGTTTGTGGGTCCTGGGGTGCCCCTTGGCCTGCCTGCTAACAATTTAAGGAATAATCTTAGGGATTCTGAAATGGAAGCATGAGAGTGATTCATGCTCTCCCCAGCTCCTAATCCCTTGCTTTACTATATAATGAAATACTTGCAATACTACAACCCAAGAGTCTGTAGAGTCTTAGAAACCCTGCTGTGTCTACAGAACTTCGATTGTCCTTTTTTCTGCTTTTCTAGAAATACCCAGGTATTTTTCTGCTCCTAGGTGGGTAGATCCCTGGGATATTTGTTGACACTGTGCTGCCCTGATTCCAGGTCCTCGGGAACTTTTTTTTAAGCCTTTTTTCAGAGTTTTCTTATAGGCCTGACATCAGCCTTTATTTCACTCCTTTATAGCCACACATCAAAACCTGAAAATGAAGACCGAATTTCTCAATGCAATTTAAAATTGAACCATGTAATAAAACCAAAAACAGTGGATAAAACTAAAAAGGCTGATGAAGATGTGGAGCAATAAGAATTTCTTATACATGTCTGGCACTGATGCAAATTGTTGCAACCACATTTGCAGTCTATTTGGGGTGTCTAGGAAAGTGAAACATGCATAAACCCTAGTAGCAAGCAGTTCTACTCTGAGATGTATGTAAGAAATGAGTGCATATGTCCACTAAAAGACATGCACAAAAGTAGTCTCAGCAGCATTATTTGTAAAAGTAAGTAACAAATTAGTTTTCCATATAATGGAATGGTGTATAGATAAAAGAAAAAAATTATTGCTGCCTGCAATATCATACACAACCTCACACACATGCATGGGAAGAGACAGGTACAGGTATGTACCTGTGGCAGACTCCACCACTGCTGCCAGGTGTCAGGATAAACGATGTTCTTGGGAGGTGGACCTGAGCCTAGAACACAGACTGCTGGTCCCTTTCTGTTCTTAATCTGAGTGGTAGATGCCTATTTCTGAAAACTCATCAAATTGTTCCTTTGTGGTTTATGCACTCTTATATGTCCATTACATGTCAATAAAAAATCTTTTTAGGAAAGATGGTGGTAGAATAAGAACACTGGTCTCTCCTCCTTCACATATTTACAAGCGAAGTACGCATAAATAAAGATCACAGCTCTTGCAGGATAACTGGATGACATAGTGGGCAGAGAAGGCAGAAAAAGAAAAAAAAATGAAATTGTGTTGGGGTGTTACTGGGGCAGTGAAAACCAAGAGAGGGAGGGAGATGGACAGGGAGCCTATCTGTTGTGGTTGACTGAATAACTCATGCCCACATGGGGGGTTTTAGAACCTTGAGGCTGCCCTGGAGAGGTGGGCACACACAGTGGGATTTTAGGGTAGAGTTTTCTACCTCCAGAGAACTATAGGTATAAGGGAGCAGAGATCTGTTGTAGAACACCAGGGGAGTAGGTACATGCCAGCGAAGGCAGATGCCTTACTGCTGGGTAGCAAACAGAGCCTGAGGGTGAAACACCATACACCCCTAGACAGGGAGCCTGAAGACAACAGAGAGTCTTCACAACTGCTGGCATTGAATTTGTGTAAGGTAGTAATTGTTGATCCTGAGTTTGAGGCTCCGGGACATGAATAGTTAGAGCCTAAATTGGTGGAGAAGACTAGATTGACTCATTTGTGGCTCTATAAAGAACAGGCTACTTTTTACAGCTGGCAGCTGTATTATGCAAAACACCCACCTCACCCCCACCTGGGGCCAATACTGAGATAAGAAATATAAACTGTGCAAGCTGTGACTAACCAGAGTTTAAAGCTCCTGGGCCCTACCTCAGGCTAAAGCTCCTCAGGGCAAAATGCCATACTTGTTAGTGGGAGGGAACCAGCCTAGGCAGGACTCTACCCCAACCATAACCCTCTCACATTGCTACAGCTAGTGACACAGGATTGAGAGAGGTCTGTGGAGTAGCAGCCTTTTGTGAAAGGCACATACAGACCTTGAGGAATAAATACCTTATTCATCTGTAACTGGAATTGAGACAGTCCCTGTCTGTTGTGCAAAACAGCAACTCTCAGATGACTCTTCCTTCCTGTACAACCACCGGGAAAACTTTTGTTGTAGAACCCACATGGCAGTGCTGATCACTGCTGAAAGGTTGATGATGTTCTGACATTATTCAGGGTGATTTGACTGAGGGATTGAGTTAGGGGAAATGTTGTTACAGACCTCCAACTCTAGGCACTCCACAACAGTCCCCTCTTGGTATCCAGAACACTAGGGCTCTGGTCATCCAAATAGGTAGAGGGGCATTGGTCTCTGAAGTAATAGATACTCAGGGAGCCTAAGTAACTAGCCCTGGGCTATCCTCTGTAGCCTATAAACATAACATAAGGCTAATTCGTCATGACAAAGAAAGAAAACTCTTTATGTTAGGCCATAAAAACCAACAATGAAGAAACAGTGGAATACATCACAATGGTGTAACAACAACAAAAACCTAAGAAAAATCGGAATCTAGCAAAACTCTTGAATTTTCCTGAGGAAGAATTTAAAACAACAGTCATAACTCTACTGATCAAAATGAGAAAAACAACTGACAAGTAAAAGCAGGAATACCAGGATAGAGAAAACATAGGAACATTTCAAATAGAAATAATGGATTTAAAAAACAAATAAACCCAAAAATGTAATAGAGAACCTCAACAGCAGAAAAAGACAAGTAGCCGATTCATGAGCTAGACTGAATGATGGTGGAAAACACACAAATAGACCAGCAAAAAAAAAAAAAAAAAAAAAGGGATGAAAATGGTATACCTAATCTGTGTAAATAAGCAGGTATCCTGACCCACAAGGTCCAAAGAGTCCCCCAAAATAAACCCAAGCACACACCTACGGCATGTTGTAATTGAACTGCTGAAAACTAGTGATAAGGAAAAAGAATTAAAAGCACCCAGAGAGAGAAGAGTTACATCTAAGGGGAAACCTAATATATAAATTTTTTTTCTCAAATCAGAAACCCAGGACCAGAGATGGCTTTAAAGTTGAATTTCAAATCTTCCAAGAATTTATGTCCATTTTATTCAAATTAATCAAAAAATTGAAGAAGAGGGAATACTTTCTAACATATCCTATGATGCCAGCATGAACATAATACCAAAACCAGACAAGGACATCACAAAAAAGAAAACTACAGACAATATATGTCCTATATATCCAGATGTGAAAAATTTCAACCAAATACCAGCAAATTGAGCTCAACATTACAAGGATCATACACCAAGAGAATTTATTGCAGAAATAGAAAGATGTTTTAACATATGCAAATCAATTAATATGTTTCAGCAACAAAAGAAAGTATGAAGTATCAGTAGCTTCAAAGTTAGCATTTCACAAGACACAACACATATATATGATAAAAGCTCCTAACAAAATGGGTATAGAAGGAACCTACCTCAAAATAATAAAGGTCAATATATAAGAAAACTACAACTAATATTTTACTTAGTGAAAAACTGAACGTTTTTCCTTTAAGATCAGGAATAAAGCCTGGATTCCAATGTCATCACTTCTATTTAATTAAGTACTAGAGATTTGGCTAGAACAATGAGAAAACAACAAGAAATGAGAGGAATCCAGGATAAAAAAGGAGTGAAACTATCATTATTTACAGATGATGTAATACTATATTTAGAAATCATGAAAGATTCTATCAAAAAGCTACTAACAACAATAATAAGTACAGTGAAGTGGCTGGCTACAAAATTAACATACAAAAATCTGCTACATTTTTATATACAAATTATATATAATGAAAAATAAGTTCAGAAAACAATTTCATCAAAAAGAATTAAATTCCTAGGAGACTTCAATGGTGGTGTAAAGGGTTAAAACACAGCACATGAAGTTATCCACAGCCACTGCAGTGTGAGTTTGATCTCCCTGTCAGGAGGTGACACATATGGCCCAGCAGACCTTTCCTGTCTCGTCCACTGCTCCCCTCAGTAGTGTATTTCAGTAGATCTGCCTTTTCTGCTCCTCACTCTGTTTCTGAATCCTCTCACCCCTGCACCTCTGGCCAATACCCCAGTTCTTGTACACATAAATAAATATATTTTATAAAAGAATTAAGTTCCTTGAACTCTCCTGCATTGCAGGTGGGAATACAAACTAGTACAACCACTATGGAAAACTGTTTGGAGGTTCCTCAAACTGCTAAACATGGGCCTTCCCTACGACCCAGCAATCCCACTCCTAGGTATCTACCCAAAAGACACAAAAACACTGATTGAAAAAGATACCTGTACCCCCATGTTTATTGCTGTTTTATTTACAATTGGAAAAACATGGAAGCAGCCCAAATGCCCAAAAGTAGATGACTGGATAAAAAAAGGTGTGGTACATATATACAACGGAATATTACTCAGCAACCAAAAAAGAGAAACACATGTCTTTTGCAGCAACTTGGATGGAGCTGGAAAAGATCATGCTTAGTGAGATAAGCCAGAAAAAGAAAGAGAAATACCAGATGGTTTCACTCATAGCAGGAGTATAATGGACCAGGCGAGAAAATAACAAAAATAATGAACAACCATATACCAGAGACATTTTGTGGGGGTGGAGTGGGGAATGGGATAAAAAATGGGGGGGGGGGGGTGGGGAGGGAAGTGCACGGGATTATGGTGATGGCACATGGGTGACTTGGTGATGGGAAACCCGTGGGGATTACAATTGAGATGGCCAAAAAAAAAAAAAAAAAACTGTAATAAAATTAAAAAAAAAAAGAATTAAGTTCCTTGGAATTAAATGGTGAAGGATTTATACAGTAAAAAGTGTAAGAGACAATTAAGAGAAAAAAAAAAAAACAGGACATAAAGAGATGGCAAGGTATGCCATGTTCATGGATGGGGAGTCTAAATACAGTCACAGTCAAAATAACTGTAGTATCAAAGACAATATAGAGATTTAATATAATTGCCATTAAAATTTTAAGGATGTCCTTCAAGGAAGTAGGACAAATATTGAAATTTATATGGATCCATGAAAGATCTCAAGTAGCTAAAGTACCCCTGAGAAAAATGGATTCATTAGGTTTTAAAATAAATTATAAAGCATCATTAATTAAAACAATATGACATTTGGAACAAAAGAGATACATGAATCAATGGAACATAAGAAAAAGTTCAGAAATAAATCCATGTTTATATCAATACAGTTTATGACACAAGACTGTTTTCATACAATGGAGAAAGAAGAGGCTCTTTTAAAAATGGTGTTGGAAAAGCAACAATACCACAGTAAACAAATAAAATAAGATCACTCTAACTCTATACATGAAAATAAATTCAAAATGGATTAAAGGTTTGAATATAAGAGGAGGAACTATAAAAGATGGAAGAAAGCATAGTTATGTTTTGTGGCATCAACGATAGAGAGTTCTTTGGGAATTTGACTCTTAAGGCAAAGGAAATTAAATAAAAAATAAACAATTGGGACTACTTCAAATTAAAAAGCTTCTACACAGAAAATATTAGCAAATTATAAGTACATTCTGTTGACTGGGAGAAGATAATCATCCATTACATAACTGACAAGGGGTTGCTATCAAAGTTATACAGAGAACTTGACTGACTTAACAAAAAAAGCAATCCAACTTTTAAAAATGTGCAGCATATTTGAATAAACACTTTCCTGAGATGGTATACAGAAAGCTAATAAATAGATTGAAAAAATAAAAAGCTCATCATCATTTTAAATAAGGGCAATGCAAGTCAAAACTCCATTTCCATTTAACATCTGAGACACTGGCATATGTCAGAAAGACTCCAACAACAAGTGCTGGAGAGATTGTGGAGAAAGAGGAAGCTTTTTCTATTGTTGGTAGGAATGTAAAATGGTGCGGTCACTTTGGAAACTGGTCTCAACCTATTTTAAAAAACTAAAAATGAAAATAACATATTATCCAGCAATTCCACTATTGGGCATCTATCCAAAGAACATGAAATCATGAACTCGAAAAATGAGATACTCTACGAAGTTTACTGTGGCATTATTTACAATAGTTACAATATGGAAACTGCCTCAGTACCTGTTGATTGAAGATTTGATTAAAAAAAAGATGTAGTAGCTTTAAGGAAAGACAAAATGTTGCCATTTCCAGCAAATGGAAGGAACTCTAGTAGGAAGAAAAGGAAGCCAGAAAGAAAAAGACGAGTATCAGATGATTTTTCATATATGAGTAATATAAGGAAACAAAGTGGATGCCCGATAAAGAAAGTAGATATAAAGGAGAGAACATATATAACCAAACTGAGGTTTCTCAGGATAAGGGAGAAGAGAGAAAAAGAGGTCAAAGAGTTACTGAAAAAAAAAAAAAAAAAAAAGTTTCCTCCTGCATTACATTTGTAAATGTCACTTCAAAAGGAAAAAAAAAAAAAAAATAAAATAAAACAAAAAAACCCTGAAAGCCTTCTATTATAATTTATGAAAAAACTTACAGTAATTTCTAGTTTATACTACACAGAACATTGTGTACACATGAAGCATTAAGTGAAAAAGATACTGCTGATAGGTTCCTTGGAAGTACCTTAAGAAATAAGATGGAGAGATGAACCTAACGGTGCATAGATCTGCACTACACCACATTTCTAAGAGAATATTTTGGGTGCTAGCGGTCATTCTAAAGGAAGAATTCAGGAATCTTCTGAGTCAGGTTATGAGTGGCCCCTCACAGTGTTTGGGTCAATCAAACTAGGGACGGCTAAATTATCGGGCATATCAGGAAGGCCGTTAGCCCTCATGGTGGGCCTGCTTGCTGGTGGAGGAGACTGAGGGATGATTCTGGTACTGGGATCTTCTGTGTATTTGCTCCCTTTGCTGTGGGTCCAGCCCTCATATCTTTAATTCTGGAGTATTGTCTAGCAGTTGATTTATAGGCCCTTTAAAAACATTGTTGCATGGCCTGTACTGGAAACCCCTGGAGCCTGGCCGGAAATACCCCACAATGAAGAGCCTCCTGAGGGACTCCCTGCTGCTTTGCTGGACTCAGCCAGAGAAGGGATTTCCCGGCTTCTCATGGGTTCTTCCTCTCCCGCCCCTTGCCTGGGTTGTAGTGAGGCCTGTGCAGGAAATAGCTGGCTCTGCAGACACTGTTGGGCTGCTTCCATGTTTGGGAAGGGGGACCGGCGCCCTGGGAGGTCCTGGCGAGGTCACAGCAGCAGCTCTTTCTGGTGGCCGTGCTGGGACCGGAGGTCGGCCCACTGCTCATTGTGCTGTGTGGGCCCTAGGAAGGTTTGCATTCCTTCAAGAACTAAACCTTAGCACTCCCAGTCATAAGTGGGCTTATCTGTCAGGGCAGCCTCTTCTAGGTTTCACTATAGGACAGAAGCAAACAGTCCTCAAGGCAATTACCTTTCTGATGAGTGCCCCAGTTGAGTCAAGAGAAAAAGAACTTGTTGGAGACCAGCACCTGGCCCAGAGCGAAAGAGCAGAGTAGGCCTTGGTTGGATAAAGAGTGTTTTTGGCGATCCTGTCAACTCAGTCTAACACCTGGTAGGTGTTTATTAAGCACTTACCAGGCTGGGCACCAGGCCAGTTTCAAGTGGGTAGTTTATTTTAGAGGGCTGAAATAATAAGCGAAATAAATAACCCATGAAGTATTCTAAAAGGTGATGATGCTATGAAGAAAAGTTAAATAAAGCTGCAAGAGGAGATAGAATTTAAGGGTGGTGAGTTTAATGGAGGGCCTGGCTGAGAAAGTAACTGCCTAAGTAAAGCCTTGAAGGAAGTGAGAGACCATGTGGGAAGCAGGGAAGGGTGTTCCAGGTACAGGGAACAGCATATGGAGGTCACACACCTCTCTGGTAGGGAGTAGGCCTGGTGCAGCTGGGGACCAACAAGGAGCTTGGAGTGAAGAGAGGCAGACCAGGGGGTGATGGGAAGCAGGGAAGGGGTGATTAGAGAGAGGATGGACCCAGATGTACAGGGACTCCTTGGCCAATGTCAGGATGTTGGTTTTCCTGGAGTGAGATGTGATTGAACTAACTCAAGGCCACATTAAGCAGATTTCGCGAACCTTCTTAGAACAGCATTTGCTGTGAGAATCAGAAGACTTCAAAAGGTTCCCGATTTTCACTCAGTTAAATCTATTCCTAGCACCTTTCTTAAAGAAAGAATGGCAAATATTGCATAGATTTATATTTGAGGCTTCATTCATTCATTCATTCCATACAATATGTAGAGTTGCTAATAGAAACTTTGTTTATAAAGTGAAAAAAACTGGCAGCCACCTAAAAATCCATAACTGGAGCATCTCTGTTGGTGCAAGGGGTTAAGCACAGCACTATAAAGCTGTCCATAGGCACTGCAGCACAAGTTCGATTCCTGGCCAGGGAGATGACCCACATGGTGTAGCAGGCCTCTCCTGACCCGCCTGCTGCTGCCCTCAGGAGTATATTTCAGTACATCTGCTTGTTCTGCTCCCCACTCCATCTCTGGTGACTCTTCTGGTTCCCTGCACTTCTGAACTGTCCCACTGTTCTTGTATCCATAAATAAATAAATGTTTTAAAAAATAAAAAATGTCCAAAACTGGGGCATAATTCAACATATTATTGCATGTAAGCTTATTACTTAGCCATTAAAGACTGATTTTCAAAGATTAACTCATGAGGGCAAATGTTTAAAACATCAATGGAGAAGCACAAAGACTGATATTTGCTAGCATCTCAATTTCTTTTATTTTTTAAAAACATGTATACATGCTATAACACAGATGACCTTGGCCACATTATGCAAGTGAAAAAGCCAGCCACAAAAGACCACAGATTATACGATTCTACTTATATGAAATGTCCAGAATAGGCAACTCCGTTGAGACAGATAGTAGTTAGTGGTTGCCAGGAGCTTGTGGAGGGCACAGGGAGGGTGACTGCTAATGGGGCTTCTTTAGGGGGTGATGAAAATATCCTGAAATTAAAGTGGCAATGGCTACACAATTATCAGAATATAGGAAAGACTATTGAAGTATCCCTTTTCAACAAGTAAATTTTATGATACGTGAAATATATCACAATAAGTCTGTTATTAGCAACTGTTACTAGCAAAGCCTAAGCAATTAAAAGAAAGAAATATAATAAAATACTAGACAGTAGTTTTAGGAGGTAAATTATTTGTTTTCTTCTTATATTCTCCCATATTTCCATAGTGGTGGTAAAATTGCAAAAAGACACAAAAAGATACATATGACATGGAACAAATAAGTCTCAAGGACTTATTGTGAATTTGAACCCTATCCCAATAAAGATGTTCGTCACAGAGACTTGGGTGCTTCTACCCTCTCCTTTTCCACAGATGTTCTGCCTGGCCCTGTTGGGGTTGGGTAGGGCGAGGTGATCAGTTCTGGGCAGTAATTTAGCAGTAAAGTTGCAAGTCACTTGCAAGCTAGTGTGACACCCCGGAGGCTACCTGTGTGATGAAGCAAACTTCCAGTGCTCCAGATCGGGTTACTCTGCCTGGCTCCAACACTGAACCCTCCTAGAAGGCAGTGCTGAGCATGCAGCATGAGTGAGATATAAAGCTTTGTTGTTTTAAACCACTGACTCTTGGATTTTGTTGTTGTCACAGCACAACCTGGCTGGTACTAACTTATAACAATGAGATCTGAGGAGCTATTATTGCCTTCAGTCATGTAACTACTGTCCCCCAAAACAAAGTAATGACTCCATTGCCGTAGGGCACCCCCCCCCCACTCCTTTTCTATTTATATAATGCCTTTTTGTCTATTTTGAGCTTCTTCAAAGCAAAACTGGGAGACAGGAGAATCAGATGGTTTCCTCGTTTCACAGACAAGTCAAATGATTCATCCATGTTCCCCACAGCCACTTAGTGCAGCATTTATTCTTCTAAATCTCTGCCCAGAGCCATGAGTCTGTTGACCCCTCACCCTGATCCCCAAAGTTTCAATGGTTGGGCTGACCAAGCTACAAGAGAGCTTATTTGGGCCTTTTTTTTTTTTTTTTTAACTTAAAGTAAACCAGAGGCTTCACTACAAAGGGGAACTTAATGCACAGCTACAAGAATCTGGTAGAAATGGACAAAGATAGGTCTATAAGACAACCACCCTTCTCCACTTTTCCATGATGACTTGAGCTTAGTATAGTAAGGGAGAGGACTAGAGAGTGAGGGCACTGAGGAAGGAGGAAAAAGAAGTCTCCCAGCTGAAGATTCTAAGTGAAGCTTTGCCTGTTCCTAGAGAAGCAGAGCCCATGACATGAGACTAGCCACGTGGGAAGAATCTAGAAGGACAGGATGTTAGCCTCACAGAACGCCTGCCCTAAGGCTGCATTCCACCTCATCGCTAGAGCTCTAATCCTTGTGTTCTAAAATGGAAATGTCTATTTTTTTTTCCAATTTACAAAAATAATGCTTCCTGCAAAAAAAACTTTCAAATAATGGACTACTGCATAAAGTGGAAAGTGAAAAGAATCCCACACTCCAAGGATTACCATTGTTGACAGCTCAGTGTCTTTCTTTGCAGACTTTTTTCTATGAATATATCTCTCGCACATTCTAATGTAGCTGTCCATAGAATAGTTATCTACGTCTATCTACTTATCTATTTACTCATCTATCATCTGCCCGTATGGTTTATACAAATGAATCTTTTTGTTAAATTGTTCTATTGTTCTTCCCATTACTCCCACACAGTTATCTGCATTTTGGCTTTGAATCCCTCTCATTTTCACTGTACACCAGGATATCTCTCAGGATACTTTTAAAAACCTAAGTAAAGTAGGAGACTCTCATTTCTCACTTGGAGATGCTCCCACCCCTGAAGTCTCACATAGGGATTCTATCAGTTAGCTATAACTGAGTAACAAATAGCCCCAAAACATAGTGGATTCAAACAGTAAGATTTAGCCAGAGGAGTCTGTGGGTGAGTTGAGTGGTATTCCTGGTCCAAGTCAGACACAACTAATCTTGGTTAGACTCACTCACAGATCTGAAGTTAGCTGATGTGTTGGCTGGTCCAAGATGGCGTCTATCTCTTGCCTGGAGTTGGCTGGCTGTTGACTAAGGCAGTGGAAACCACTGAGTCACGCACCTCTTATACCCTAGCAGGCTTGCCTAGGCTTGATAACATGTGGAGAGGGTTGTGAGAGCAGGAGGAGCCCAGACTCACAACCATCATTGTCACACCTGCCATATTGCTTTGGCCAAACCAGTGACATTATTCTAGATTCAATAGGAAGGAAAGTAAGACTGTAATTTGGCAGGAGGGGCTAAAATGTCATGTAAAGGGTGTGGCTTCAAGGGGGACTAAAGAATTGTTTTTGTTTGTTTGAACTTTAATGTTACAATAGGGCCTGGGGGTGGGGTGGGAGGGTCATCATTTTCTGGGATCCCAGTCACCATTGGCTGTTGAAAAGTACAAACCTGCCTGAGGCCAGAGACACAGCAATGACCAGCTTTGCAATTGGGTCGGCTACCCGCTCACATTTAGATTCTGTATGAGGGGGAGGGGAGGCAATCTGTTGGCCCTCCACCCTCCAGCCCCACACTGTACCTTACTTTTGGTGGTCATTTAGGTTTGCCTTCCCCCTTATTTCCTTCTCTACTTTACTCCATCCCCAATCCATGTCCCATCCTCAGCTTATCCAACCCTGACTTCTCCCTTTAAAGACCAAGCTCAAATGTCACATCCTCCTAGGAGTCTTCCCTGATCACTCACACCCATACCTACCACTCCTTTGAAAAATAAAAACAATCAGAGCTGAATACTCAGGTTTTTCAATACATGAAGCTCTTACAGGGGCAAGGATTTTAATCTTTCTGATGCTTGAGTAGATACTATTATCACCATTTACAGAAGAGTAGGTAGTTGAGAAGGTGTCTTTCCAATTAGCAGTAATTAGCAGTAAAGGGTAGATTCTATTTTCAAAGTCAGATGTATCCTACTCTCAAGCCTACCCATGACAGAAGCTGCTGACCCCCACTCACGTGATGTCCTTACAACTTAGCACCGGCACTGGCTGGACCTCCAGCCACCTGTCCCTGAATTTCTTTGCTTAATGACTTTTGGGTAAGGCTCATTTTCCCCATGTGGCAGGCACAAGAGTTGAGAGATTCCTGTGGGTGCAGCCAAGAGCAAATGACAGATAGGAGTAGTATTTAATACCCCAGGGGAACTAAATGAGAACCTAGTGGCTCCCGGACCCAGCAGGATGGAGCTTCAGGTGCCCACGGTGCTCTCACACCTGCTCCAGGTGATCAACAGTGATGACTTACCTTTATGGTGGCTTTCCGGCCACACTCCCCACTGCCCTGCCTGCATTTCCTAGAGCACCTCCTGAATACACTACGTTCACTCTGACCCTGTCTCAGGGTTTTCTTATTGCAGGGCTCAAGCTAAGATACATCACACAACATGGTGGCTGTTTTTCCCTCTCTTCCCCTAATCACCTCAATTTCTTGATGCCAGATTCATTTTTCTGGCTTCTCCCACTGCACTTAACCATGTTGAGAACTGTAGGCAATCCGTAGATACTAACCCAAATCATTACCTGGCTCAGATATCTCAGACCTCAGATATCAGGCCAAGCCTCAATGTCAGACAGTTCAGCTTTGGCTTAAATTGTAGGTAGAATCCGTGACAACTACTAAGTGTTCTAGGGAACCCACCCTTTCCCAAATCGTTGAAACACCCAAATTGTTGAAACAGATGCCTTGCCCAAGTGGAGGATGAAGCTCTGCCTGGGCTGAGGACACAGCATAAACCTGCTCTCCGGAGTGTCCTTGAAAATACTTCAGTGGGCTAATGGCCCAGTCAAAATCAGAAATAGCTGATTTTCATCAGTTGTCCTTTCTTACCCACTCACCAAAGCGTGTATAGTTCCTGAGAGTCGCACAGCGCCCAGTATTCATATGTTGGGACAGACCTGCACTAGACCGATAAGCTGATAGCTGGGCCCCCTTCCAGCTCACAGCTGTGAATTCTCCCCTGAGTGTCATGAGATGGCAAGTGCTCAGGAAAGAGCTAAGATGGATGGAGGAGAGCTAAGACCAAACACGGTGCTTCTGCCAGCACCACATAGCTGACTGACATTATTTCCATTAATCTACCCTGCAGGTCTGGGTAAATACCTTCCTGCCATTCTGCAGACATGGAAACTGAGGTTTAGGGAGGGTGTGGCTGGAAGAGCAGGAATTCATAACCACGTATCTAGAAGCAATGTTCTTTCCCCCACCCTGAGCTATTGCTCCATCTAAAGATTTGGCTGATTGTTGGTGAGGCCAGGCCATGTTAGACAAGAGGAATGTATCAGCTAGCTATTGTAGCATAACAAATGATTCCAAATAACCGTGGCCTTTCAACAGCAGCAATTCCTTCTTTCTGGCACCTCTGTGAATTGGCTCCTCTGACTCACAGGTTGGCTGATCCAGTCTGCGCTCAGCTGCCATCACTGCATCAAACTGCCATGGGACAGACCTTGGCTCCTTGCTGCAGATTGCATTCGGATCAGCTCCACCGACTCCACCGACGTTCATTCCTGGGGTCAGGCTGAAGTGTAGCTCTTCTCTCGATGTTAACAGATGTTAGCAGGTGAAACGTACAGTGAGGTTCAGAACTAGCACCCTGTTATTTCAGTTTCACCCCTTTGGCCCAGCAAGTCATGTGGCTAAATCCACATCAAGAGCTGAGAGTGACTCTGCTCTAGCGGGAAGAGGGGGGCTTGGTCACAGGACAAAGGTTAGAACCCAAGGGGCAGGGAAAAAGTGTAGCTAGTAATTTCATCTATAAGGAAGACAAATATCAACACAAGAGAATGAGCAACTGATAGGGAACGTTCCTAGACTCTGTGGAACGATATTTGGGTACAGGGC
Organism: Condylura cristata; assembly: GCF_000260355.1. Classification (NCBI taxonomy): domain Eukaryota; kingdom Metazoa; phylum Chordata; class Mammalia; order Eulipotyphla; family Talpidae; genus Condylura; species Condylura cristata. The sequence continues at coordinate 6,370,700 of NW_004567123.1, forward strand.
TCATTCTTTCCAGTTATACTACACAGGGAACAGCTCCTCTGGTCTTTAATATCTGTGCTAAGGTCTCTCTATTTGAGGCTTCTTAATTTTGGGGTTCCAGCTCCTCCAGGTGTTTGTTTTGTTGTCACTCTCTAGCCCTACATGCTTCTAGACATCAAATTGGCTAAAGAGATCAATTAAAGCAATGTTGGAGGAGTATGTGATTGGAATGAGGAGCAGAGCTACTCGCCTTTTTACTTTTCCTAGAACTGATCAGTTTTTGTCTTAGAAAATGAGCAACTTCTGAACATCATGACTATTTCCATGGAGAAGGAGTATATGGCTGGACTATGTAAGTGGGAGCAAGAGAAAGCCTCAGGATGGTCAGAACCCAGGCTCCCAGCAGATAGAGCAATTTAAATATTTGGGCTGACCAGTAACTCACTTGGAGTTCTTTTCTTTGGCAAATGTTAGAGCAGTATTACCGGAAAGTGTTAAACAGACTTTAATAGAAATATCCCAATCGTATTATGAGTTTAGGAAATATGCCACCTGTGAGTCATTCAGGGAAATAGTAGACTTAATTGATGACTATGGACTTGGTTAGAGCTGTACGAAATATTTGCATTTTTTCTGAGTTCAGGAGAGTCCTTGCCCCTTGGAGTTAGATACAGCTATGTAAATTCCCCTGGCGAATGAAACTTGAACATAAGTGAAATGTGTCATTCTGGACAGAGGCTTCAAGAGATACTGTGAAATTCACCATGACACCTTCCAGCTGCTGTGATAGCTGTAGAGGCATGTATTAAGGGAGAATCCCCATCATCCTGTCTCAGTGACTACATCAGTTTTCCTGATAGCTGGACATGGAGCTTGAGAGTGAGAGAGATCAACATTTGTTGTTAAATCATTAAAATGTGGAGGTTATTTGTTGGAGCAGCATAATTCAATCTATTCTGTCTGATCTGATGATTCAGCTTGATCAATAAAGAGGTGTATCAAAATAAAGAATGCAAAGATGACCAAACTATGATTTTTAAATTAATGATAATAACAAGAATTGATGATAACTCTTAAATATACAGCTAAGACTAAACATTTGCAAGGGTTTATGTTTCTGGGAAGAATGTAAAAGCTATTAACCTTGGCAAATTAAAATTAATAAAACTAATTTTATAAGGAAAGGAAGAAGGAAGAGTGTTAATTTTTTACTTTTTTTTTTAAGATTTATTTATTTATTCATACAGAACTGGGGTACAAGCCAGAGATGTGGAGGGTGAGAGGATTCACCAGGAACAGAGTGGGGAGCAGAACAGGCAGAT
>NW_004567123.1:6372470-6421048 GCF_000260355.1 Condylura cristata
TCCCCTCAGCAGTGTACTTCGTAGATCTGCCTGTTCTGCTTCCCACTCTGTCTCTGGTGAAGCTTCTTGCCGCCCCTGAGCCTCTGGCCTATACCCCAGTTCTGTATGTACATATAAATAAATCTTTAAAAAAAAAAAAGAAAATTAAATTTCAGCACTTTTATTTCGGTTCTTTCATAAGTCAGCTGAGACTAAACTTGAGTATTTCTCTGGTGGGAAATGATCCCAAGAAACCCTGATAGGGAAGTGGAAATACAAGACAGGGAAGGGAAAGAAGCAAATGCCTGAGGGGTAAGAGCAGGTGACAACTGTGGATAACTGGGCCTAACCCCACTGGACTTGGGGTGACTGCCTCAGAGTAGTCCCACATGAAGAGGGAAGAAGTTGGGCTTTTGGCCATCAACTTCCACTCATGACTGAGGTCTTTCCTGGGGCATTATCTCCCTAGCATTTAATCCTTGTGTTGTGCTTGGCCTAACCCCACTCTGGTAGCCAGAGACCTCCTCAGGCAGAGGGAATTTAGCTTCTTGCTGAGGGAAGTTACTGATGTCAACAAGAACCCTGAATACCTGAATTATGCTAAATGAAAAAAAAATATGCTAAATGAAAAAAATCTCAAAGACTGCATACTGCACAATTCCATTTATATGACTTTCTAGAAAATTCAAAACATAAAGGACAGAAAACAAATGACTGGTTGTGAGGGCCAGGGGAAGGAGAGAAGAGTGCTTCCATCAGGCATATGGGATCGCTTCAGGATAATGAGAATGTTCTTCATCTTGGTTGTGGTGGTAGTTATAAGACCATGCATTTGTCAAGATTCATAGACCTACACAGCTGAAACAGTGAGCTGTATGTAAACGATACTTGAAAACCCTGACTGTGATGGTTTGTAAAATAGGACTGCATGTTAGGTGCTATCTCAAGAAAGTTTAATTTCCCTCCTTCTTCACTGGGAGACTTAGTGATTTGCTTCTAATAATAGAATAAAGAAGCTCAATGTTCTGTGAGTTAGTGACTAGGTCATAAAAGATGTGGCTTCCTGTTTGCTATTAGCCTCTCTTGCATCTGTCTCTCTGAGGGAAGCCAGATCCCATACCATGAGCAGCCCTAGGCAAAGGCCTATATTGGAGTAGCTGAGGCCTCTGGCCATCAGCCCTATGAATGAGTCATCTCAGAAACTGACCCTCCAGCCCCAGTCCAGCCTTCAAATGACTGCAACCCAAATGACAGTTCATACATAGCCTCACTGTGACCCTGAGGCAAAATCTCACTTAAACAACTGTCGTTTCCTAGCCCTCAGAAGCTATCAGAGATAAAATTATTGTTTGTTTTAGATGACTAGATTTTGGATTTATTTATTCAGCATCAACAGGTATCTAATACTTTGAATTAATATTTTCATCCCCATTTTTTATATAATTATGTCCCTTCTTTTATATATAAATGTCTGCTGAGATATTTGGTATGATTTTCATATAAGGTAGATGAGAGTTGTCTCAGGGTGGTGGACTTGGGGTTATTTTCTTATGTTTGTCCTTTTTCATATTCTTAAACTACTTTTATAATAAGCATACAGCATTAAAGTTAAAAAAAAAAATAGCAACTCCGAGCCTGAATCTTGGTACAGCACGAGTCCATTTATATGGGCAGCAGAGGAGGAGGTATATTTACAGGAAGCAGGCACACCACTCCTTCAGACAGTTAGAGCTCTCCTTTGCCTCACACTCAGTGGCGCCACAACAACAAATGAGCCACTTCTGGAACTCAGCTTCATTCTTGTGCATCAGAAGGAACTGTCCCAATAAGATGTAGGCCTGAGGGGAGGGGACCGGCAGGAAGGAAAAGGGGAAAGGACTTGGTCACATGAGAAATACTTTGGATGTGTTCTTTAGGCATCTGAGCTAGTATTATTTCTCTCTTTAAAGACACACACACACAAGTTCTCCACACCACTACTCAGCTGCTCTCATCCAGGGTCCTCTACACCAGGCATTGATATTTTGGCTATTTATATTTTGGGAGGAGTGAACTGTTCTGTGCATTGTAAAACTCTTCCAGCATCCCTGGCCCACACCCTGTATGTACCAGTAGCACGTTCTCCCAGGAACAGAAACCATCACAACCATCTCCAGACATTGCCAGATGTCCCCTCAGGGACAAAATCTCCCTCAGCTGATGAAGGACCTATTAGCATCCATTTGTTTTTGCCACCCAGTGGCCTGAGATCATACAGGCAACTCAACTTGAACTGAGAACCTTTAGAACCTGGACCTCACTTTCTACATTTTCTGCAGGTCGAGGACATGTCCTGCCCCATCTGCAAGCTGACCATTCATTGGAAAAACATGAATTTCTTTTCTTTCTTTTTTTTTTGTATAGAGCATAGAAGGTATAAACACGCTAAACTTCGCCCATCTTTCCCTCCCGAAGAGTCTCTGTGGATGAAAAACACACATGAAGCTCAAATATACCATGAATCATACTTCTCTGACATTCCTGGTTTCTACTTGTCCTACAACTTTTATTTTTTACCATTTTCTTGCACCATAATGAATGAGGAGCAAAAGATCGTGGAGAAACCTGCTTTCAAGAGCGGTGGCGGTAGCGTGGCTGTCACTAATCGGGAAAGCCTGGAGATTAACGGCGCCATAAGTGCCCAACTCTTGGGGCTGTTTTGGGGGTTTTCCAACCTGGAATGAACGAGAACCATGTCCATGCCTCAGCTCTGGGCCCTCTCCAGAATGCATGCTGGCATCTGTTTACTTTCAGTCAAATAGAACAAAGCAAACTTCATCTTAACCCAAGGGAATGTGTTTTTATTTTTTTAAGAAAAATTAAATAAAAGCTGAGTCCCAGTTGTAAAATATCCTCAAATGTTGGCGTTTGGGGTTTTTAATTTTTAGTCATGGTCCAGTTGTTGAAAAGAGAAAAGTCAGGATTTCATGGTCATTTTAAACCGCTACTTTAATCATCTTTAAAAAAAAAAAAAAAAAAGCAGGGTAGTCACTTAGAATGAGCTCATTTTACTTTATCGGTATCCTCACATTTTCAGTGGTGGATTTTTCTGAGATGCTTTTGAATTCAACATTGGAAATAATGAATGGTTACTGGCAGCTGATTGAGCCAGTTGCTGCCTGTGTGGGAAGTGCAGAGGTGAATATAACAGGATCGGGAAACACAGAATTTTGTCCAAGGAGAGGGAACATTAGTGAGAAGAATAGTAATAACAATGAAGGTACTTCTCAGCACTTTTGATGGGCTCCAAAGCCCTGACAATTTTTTTTAAGATTTATTTATTCATACAGAGCTGGGGTACAGTCCAGAGGTGCAGGGGCAGTGAGAGGATTCACCAGAGCCAGAGTGGGGAGCAGAACAGACCGACTGACAAGGCACACTGCTGAGGGGAGCAGCAGGCAGGCCTGGAGAGGTCTGCTGTGCCATGTGGGTCACCTCTGGGGCGGGTGGGGATCAAACTCATACATAAGTGGCTTTATCCTCTCAATGCTGTGCTTCAACCTGCTGCACCACCAGGGAGGGCCCCACCCTGACAATGTTTTAATCCATCTGATGCTTATATGTACCTCTCCTGTTCTCCAGATGGAGTCACTCAAAATCTGAAAGTTAAGACTTCTGCTTTCCTCAGCCCCATTCTTGTACATCTCAGCTGTCCACAGGTGGCCTGGCTCCCATGGGGTCCCCTGACATTTCAGAGGCTTCAATGCTGGCTTCAGCTGGTCAGCTAATTGGAGTCTCCACATTTCCCCCAGGCTCAGCAGCCAAGAAGCCAGGGAATGCCTGGTACGTAGGACCAGAGACAAACTTTCCAGGAATGCCATAGGAAGCAGGCCTGGCCTCCTGGCTGGGCTCAAGAGCCAAATTGCAAACTGACACTCCCTTCTCCTTCTCCGCTTTCTCTCTGGTCTCACCCTGACACCTCTCAGCTGGTGGAAAGGGACTGATTGCCTGCTTTGCTCTGTTCCCAAGGGAAGCTGGTGTCATGAGCTCCTGATGTGGCCTGCTCAAAGCTTAGTCCATTTTTCTGCCGACTCCAGAAAGAGAGTCCTTTGAAGATGAAGAGAAACTGCCTCTCTCCCCTCTTGGGCCAAAGCTCACAAAAATCTGGCTGTCAGGAGGGTGACACAGGAGCTCAGAGCAGATGTCCCCATCTTCCCACCAACTCAGACAGTAGCCATTGTGAAGCCAGGAAGCTCGATCCCTCCACAGCATTCATGGCAGGAGGGTAGCTCAACAGCAGACTCCCCCTAACTCCAAGTCCAAACAGTGAGGTTTACCCCAGAGACTTGCCCCAAGCAGATCTGGAACACCTACCAGTTTGCTCTATCTAACTTCCGTCTGAACGGAGCAATTCGTGTCTGTTCCAGGACTCAGTGACTTCTGTGCAATGGGCAGTCAATGAACCTGCACTTGGAGGGTCCAGCTTGGTTCCATATTCTGTTGCCCCCAGCTTAAAGTGCTAATAACTTTAAAAAGGGGCCTCAGGGCCCTCCCTGGTGGCACAGTGGGCTAAAGCACAGCACTGTAAAGCTGTCTGAAGCCACTGCAGCACGAGTTCCATCCTAGCCAACGAGGTGACCCACATGGCGCGGGAGGCCTCTCCTGTCCCTCCCGCTGCTCCCCTCAGCAGTGTATTTCAGCATATCTGCCTGTTCTGTACCCCACTGTGTCTCTGGTGAATCCTCTCACCCTCCGCAACTCTGGCCTGTACCGCCACTCTTGACTGCATAAATAAATAAATCTTTAAAAAAAGAAAAGGGTGCTCATAGCTCTCTTTTTTACTTGGCTTCGCAAGTTAGGTAGCTGGTTCTAGTTCAAGCTGATTTAAAGTTTTTGTCTTCACGATGACTTCTGACCTTGTCAAACACAGATGCAAAGTCAGCCCTCTTGTCATGTTTGAGACAATGTTCCCATTGCCCAGCTCCCAACTCTCACAAGACTTCATTGTGTGACAAACAACTTTCTCTTTTTCTCTGAGATGTTGGCACTTAAGCCTCGATGTCACTGATAGTCCATGACAACTTGGCAAATCTGCTACTTCTCAGTAATTTGTGGGTTAAAACTCTAAGGAGAGTTTTGATTCAGTGCAGGGCTTGTTACATTTCTTTCTTCTTCCTGTTTCTCTGGGGCATATGTCATTAAAAAAATAATTTGCAGACCCTCCCTTGTGACACAGCACTGCAAGCCAGCTACAGCTGCTTCAGTGCAAGTTCAATCCCTGGCCCCGGAGGTGACCCGCAAGGCACGGCAGACCTCTCCTGGCCTACCCACTGCTCCCCTCAGCAGTGTACTTTGTTGATCTGCCTATTCTGCTCCCCACCCTGTCTCTGGTGGATCCTTTCACCACCCCTGCCCTTCTGGCTTGTAACCCAATTCTGTAAGCATAAATAATTAAATCTTTAAAAAAGTAATTTGCTTATTTGAAATTCACATTCAGTTGGGCATCATGTACATCTGGCACCCTACACAGGGTGACTCCAAATTTAGTAGATGACTCCTTGAAGGGTGCAGATGCTGGGCTGTGAACTCCACTGCCCCAGAGCCTACATTCAAGCTTCATCTCTTTCACCTTGAGTGAACTTAAGCAAGTCTCAAGGCTGTTTTGTGTCTCAACTTCCTCATGGGTAAGATGGAAATGAAATTGCATATGTTATAGGATTTTTTGTTGTTGATGATGAAATGTAGTAAATTTAAAACAATGTCTGAGATGTAACAATGTCACAGATTATGCTGTGGTTCTATCACTCAGGAGAGACTTGGGGGACAGGTGGGCACCCAGAACTTCACTCTAATTTTCTTGTCTTTTTTAAAAAATTTATTTGAGGTACCAATCAGAGGTGCAGGGTGAAGAGAGGCATTTCCAGAGACAGAGTGGGGAGCAGAACAGGCAAATCGAAGTACACTGCTGAGGGGAGCAGCAGGCAGATCAGGAGAGGTCTGCTGTGCCTTGTGGATCTCCTCCAGTGCTGGCGATTGAACCTTCACTGAAGTGGCTGCTGCTAGCTTCACTGTGCTGCCCTTTAGCCCATTGTGCCACCAGGGAGGGCCCTCCATTCTGATTTTCTAAGTGCCACTCAGGAGGTAGATTTCATCTCAAGAATGTAACTCTATCATAGTGTCTTCAGAGACCTTGATTCTCCAGGATGTTAAACTTCTAAACTGTTGAAATAGCTAATCTCTATAGTAACACCCACACTGCCCTAGGACTGAACATACTGAGTGCTTGGAAATTCAGGCCTGGGTTTTCTTAAGAAGATAGGCAGAGAATAGAACATGTTTCTGCCTTAGGGCGGATTACAGAGAGTAACAAGTTGTGTCCCTAACATATTGAGTGTAGGTTTGCAGATCACATGTGGAAGACTAGTCAACAGTATGGGGTCCCATGGAACACTCGGAGCTCAGTGTGGCCTAGAAACATGCCTTCCCCTGCTAGGCTAAGTCTCTCCTAGGCTGGGTATAAAATTACAAGATGCCAGAGGATTTTAGGGTAATGAAATGCCTCTGTGATACTCTCCTGGTGGATCATTTCACATTTGTCTAAACCTGCAGAATGTATACCACTAAGAAGGAGCCCTAATGTAAATTGTGAATTCTGGTTGATAATGATGTGTCACAGTGTAGTTTTTTCCATTGTAACCAGTGTAGGGGCGGGCTAGTAGAGGAAGTTGATAATGGGGGAGGATGTATTGATACATGTGTCAGGGCAAGGGGACATGTGGAAAATTGCTTCTTCTGCCTAATCTTGCTGTGACCTAAGCTTGCTCTAAAAAACAAGTCATTAAAATGTGTGTGTGTGTGTGTGTGTGTGTGTATGGTTGAGCCTGCACATGTATTTGCTACATCTGAGACCTTCTTCTCCTTGAGCATCTGCCTGCCCCAGAGGCTCATAATTATACCCAACAACTAGTCTTTATCTAGAAGCCTTTGCTCATCTTAGAGATGCTGTGTGTTTCCTCTTCCCTCCTCTTACAGGTTGAACCAGGTTCCAAGCCCTGATAACAGGATTTTACTAACAGTTTTCAGTATAAGTTGCAGATCTTCTTGACTGTTCTAGTTTACTCAGGAACTCTACCAAGGTACTAACTCCTCAGACCCTGTCTTCTTTGTCCAGGAGAGACAGTGACTCTCACCTTGTTTGTTGCTTTCAGAGGCTCAAAGCAAAGAAGGAAGGTGAGATCTTCTTTGTCAGTGCCTGGTGTCATGGCCCTAGAAATGAGAGGACCTAGAAGTGGCATGTGGGTCGGGGTGCTGGCAAGGAGATCATGAGCACAAGAAAAACAAGACCCTAAGAGCTCAGATGCATGTACACAAATAGTCTCTTCTTCCTTAACAAGTTCTCAGATGCCTGAAATTCTCCCATTATTCATTCATCCTCTGTCTTAAACATACTCACCATATCTATAATCCTCATTTAAAACACAGTTAAGATGGAAAGGCTATAGGCACAGAAAACAAATCAGGGGTTGCCAAGGGCTAAGTGTGGGGAGTAGGAAGGGTATGAGGAATATTTTGGAGTGATATGATTGTTCTGTCTTGATTGTGGGACTACATGTATTTGAAGTGTTTAGTACTTGCTGTACTAAAAACAGGTGAAATGCCCTTTAAAAATATCTTTGAAATGATGATGTAGTTGAATAATGAAACTTCACAATTATGGAACACTAAATCAATGGAACAATAAATAAAGGCCAGAATAATAGTTACCCCTGCAAGTGTAGGATGGTATGACTGGGAAGAGTTACAAAGGAACCATCTGGAATTCCAGAGGTGTGCAATCATTGGATCTGGGTGGTGGATTCATGGGTGTATATAAATGTAAAAATTCACTATGGTGAACTCTTCATATCAACGTAAGTTACACCCCAATAAAAAATGTAAAAGGGATAATCGTGACTTTCCAAAAAAGATATTGTAATTAAAAATGTCTACCTCAATAAGACTTGCCTACATCCCTCCTGATTAGGAGTGATCCTGTCTCCTTTATCTGGTAGGAAAAACTCAAATCCATCTCAGTCATGGAGCTCCAGCTTCCTGACTAAGACCTCCTATTGGACATTAAACTGGTTGTTAGGTTGGAGTGATATTCAGAGTATTTAACTGGAGCAATGCAGTGAATCAATCTATGCAGTGAATCAATCTATGCAGTGAATCAATCAGAAAACCACAGGGCCAATAGCTCAGATGCCCCATGAAACAACCGTGTGCTGTGCGAGTGGAAACCCAGCATGATCAGATGAGAGCAATAGCCCCAGCCTCCTGGGGTGTTTCTGTAACATCTTCCTGATGGCGATGTAGACGGATTTTTAACAATGGATGAGGAAGGACAGCAGTATCTCTGTTGGTGGTGGTGGCCCTCTCCAGGATTGTGTAATGTTGTGTGGATTCCTACCTACCTCTGTTATGTGCTCTCTTTCTTTGGAGATGTCCCCCAGTCTCTGCTAAGGTTCCAAGCAGCTTTATAATAGCACCATAAATAAAAATAATTACATAGTAAAAGATCTTCTGATTCCACTAGAAATTCTTGACTCTGATCTTGGTTCTGTGAGTGATACTACAGAATACTCATATCTTCGTACATTGGTGTAGACCCCAGGCTGCTGTTAATCCACCTGCTATTGACAGGCTGATAGGGTAAGAGTAACCCCAAAAGTCTTTTCATGGGGGGGGGTCGGGTATGCCCTCAAATCACCCATCCTGCCAGCATAGTACAATGCAGGCACTAACTTCTGTTGACCCTTGGGTGTTTGAACACCAAGTGAATCATAACCAGTCCAGCAGCCCAGTTGCTCTGAGTGGAAGTAATTCTACTTGCCCATCATGTATGAGCCCATGAGGCAGACCAAACACGTGGGGTGAGTAGCACTGGAGTCTGTGAATACCCCGCCAAGTGGCAGATTTGCTCCCTGATGGCCCCTTCCAGAGAGATATGTGGCAGTAGCTACCACCTAGCAGGACTGGGAGATGTAGGTTGTGGGGAAAAAATCGGGAAATAAGAAAAAAGGAATTACCTTGTTGAAACCTTTGGTGACCAAATTGATTGCAAGTTCATGGCTGACCCCATCTACCCAGGCAACATCCTTTTCCCCGATGGGTTCAGAGAGGAAGGCTCTCAGCCTGGGAGACATGTGATCCATCTTCTGCAACATCAGTGGGGAGGAAAAGGATTAGGAGATATCTGAACATACAAAAGGCGAGTGGACATCAGGGCGCTCCCTCAGCTTGCAGTGGAACCAGGATAACAGATGGCCAACTTCCTTCCATTAGCCAACATTTATTGGGGGCTTTTAGGAGCCAGATGCAGTGTCCTGCACTAAAGACCTTTACACATCCATTCCCACCTTGATGGACTAAAAGATATATGGTGACGGCATCAGGTAATCCTAAGAAATCTCACCCAGAGAATGTTTAATGCTAAGAAATACAGTGGCTCCTTTCATTCTTGCCACAATAAATGCTCAAATGTCTTGCTTCTCTTTGTTAATTAACCTCTCTTACACACCAACACTTTTTTCATTTTTTTTAATTTAGCACTTACCACTCTTCACAACAAATGGTTTGGTTGTAACAAAACTCTTAAACTGGCTCAAATCTTAAAGAAGACATTCTATCATTTACTTTTATAACCCAAAATCTCAAGGGTCACATATTGATTTTTCTGATTCTTTCAGCTTTTCCTCTTTGTGTCAGTTGGTTCCCCTCAGGCTAGTGAAAGTGTTCCAACACATATTCACAAAAATTCCCACCCTAAGAGGAAGATAAAATAGAGTGAAACAGTCTCTAAAGAGTTCCCAGCAGGGTCTCACAGAGTTTCAAGGTCTCACAGGGTTACCATTGTGAGCTTAAAGGTGGTTGATGCCCCAGTCCTAGAGCTGGAAATATAATTAGCTTTATCAAAGCTATACAAGCTGTGAATATAAGCATAGTTACCTGGACAAAATCACTATTATTATCCAGAGGAGCAGAGATGGGTAGTCAAGCAGTAAATACCACAATGATCCTCCCTTTTCGTTCACTGACATCCATACATTCTTCTTCCTTCACACACTCATCAGAAATCACCACACATGGCCAAAATAGTCTCAAACCCTCCCCCAAAAGATGTCTGAGGTTCAATGAGTAATTAGATTTAGACTGAAGTTTATTATGTTGTGAGAGATGTCTCATACTCTCTATCACGTCTGGAAGTATCTACCCATGGTCTGATGATTTGTGAACTAAATTCTCAGCTTTGCTACCAACAATAGCCAGAGCTACCAGGGAGAAAACAAGAATGTCTACAGTAAGAATTTCCAGAAAGGGAATTTTCCATTTGGAGAAGGGGAGCATGGGAAATACTTTCAGCTGTCATTGGTTAATAGAACATATGCTGTGGACAAAACATGGAGGATTCCTGCCCTACAAAGCAAATCTCCAGTAATATGGCAGCCTCTAGCTCCGGGTTTGGATCATTAAGATTAGAGTGGGCATACCGTTGATGCCTCCCAAGAAGAAGCTCTCTCTGTGTTAGCATTCTGCTTCGTGTATATACAAGTTCAGGGATGGTCCTGACAGATGGGAATCTCAGGCCAGAGTAGGCTACTTTCTTTGGAAACTCAGCTCCCATGAGAATTCAATGAGTTTCTTCTATTTAAGTTCATGGGCAGGTAGTTGAAGCTACAGATTCTCTCTAGGTCATATCCTTGAGCTGATAATAATTGACTTCTCTGCTTTGCTTCTCTGTCAGCAGCATCTTCCCTCAGATTTGCACCTTACCTCTAGTTGTACCCAGCTGCATCTCCAGTGAGAAGCCAGCTGTCCCCACTAGCAAGTTTGGCATTTGTTTCAAGACAAGATACTTAGCAGAGACCTGGGAACTGGGGCATTGATTTTCTGGGGTCCCATTCTTTTCTCTTGCCAGGCAACTTAACTTGTTGCCTACCTTCTAACTTTACCCAGATAAATGAACTTTTCCAACTCAGAAGGACTTATTTATCAATGCCCAGAAACTTTAGATTATAGGTGACAGGCAGAGAGGAACTCTTTTAGCAAAGCTATATTTCCATTTCCCCGAACTTTCAAGTGGGACACCTTCCCCCCAGAAGTGAAACTTTCAGAACCATGGTGAAACTTTCAGAACCATGGTGAACCATGTGGCCAACACATCTTCAAATGCCATCTCTCCCTAAGTATAAGGCCTGTCTTTCAGGGAAATACTGACCCAGCAAAAGCAACCATTTTGCTTAACAAAGGTCATCATCATCCTGGTTTGAGTAAAGACATGGACAAAGAAGTTCACGCTGCCCTCTGTATGAACTTCTCTTCACAGTGAATCCACAAATCAGGTTTGCTCATTGTAGAATCCCCTTTCTCTACCAAACTCTGTGGCAGTTTGGGCAGTTTATGATACAAGTTTATGATGCAGTTGTGAGAATCCAGTTTAAGTGGGCTTACACAGCAAAGAGGCTTTATTAACATATGCTACCAAAAAGTCTAGAGGTAGATCACATATGATTTGTCCCAGACTTCAACTAGATTTCCCTGCTCTCTTGACTCAGACTTTCTATAAGTATCTTATCAATCTTCAGCTTGACTTCTTTGTGGAAATAAACTGAATGTGAAAGGGCCTGGCATGGCTTCTGCAAGTGACACCTTCCACCCCCACAAAGAAAAGCAGTTGCATTTCTCTAGAAACTGCCAACCCATGCCTTTTCCAGTCCAGTCATCATATGTCAGACTATAAAAATCAGACCTAAAACTAAGGCTGATATGCACACCCAACCTCTGTTTCAGAAAGGGAGTCATGATCAGCTGAGAACAAGCTGCAGGAGAGAAAAAGGAGCACAAAAGTTGTGTGGTGTTGCTGGGAGTAAGTGCCCCATACTCCTACATAGACCCATGTTAGCAAAGCAGCATCCATTACATGTTTCTCAGTAGACCGTAAGATCCTGGAGACCAAAGCTACCTCCTAGTGACCTTTGATATCCACCCCAGCTCCTGCCCCAGTGCCCAGTCCTGTGCCTGAAACATGCCCAAAAGGACTGCTGCAGCCATTGGTTTCAGAGCCTCCCTTCCTTAGCACCAGCTTCTTCATCTGCTCCCACTTCTTCTTCGGGCCTTCCTGTATTGTTCAGCTCTCCCTGGAAGACTTCTTATCCCCAGGGGATGTTTTGTGACATTTCAAATGAAACTAAGCTTGCCAAATTGAATCTAAAGGCTCTGATTTTAGGAGATGGGGGGTCCCCAAGGGAAGTGGTCTTACTGTTTTGGCTGATTCTGGGAAGATAAACACAAAGCAAGAGAGGTTGTCTGGGTTCCAAGCCTTGCACGTCTCAAATACTTTGGAAATGTGAGCTGCTAATACATTATGTGGAGAGCATCGTCTCTGTCATCAAAAGCTAAATAGGAAAATCTTTCTTAATCTATGAAATTATCTTAATGGGTGAGCTTCAAGGCATCCGTCACCTCGGGGGACAATGACTGGGAATCACGAACTGTTCAGGTCAGGTCGCCAGCAGGAGGAGAGGATTTCTGAGCAGAAGGAAGAGCCCGAAAGTGCTGGCAGCCCAACTTTGCTGAGGGAAAATTCCATTCACTATCCATATTGGCCATCTGTTAAGTTAAACATCTCTACCTATTACAAGCATAAATGGAAACTACAACATTGTTATCACTGCACCAACAACATCAAAGACAGGCAATGATTAGTAACACCTTGTGTGTGTTTGTTTTTCTCACACACCTGTTGTCACACTGATCCTTGAAAACTCTGGAGCATAGGAGTGATTTTTACCCCTCCAAGGGCCCACAGCAAGGTCTTCATGTTCATTAGGATGCCATGACCTACAATAGTGGTTCTCCATTGGGGGTGAACTGTCTGTCTCCCCAACATTTTTAATGTATCAGGAGACATTTTTTTGATTGTCACAACTGGGAGAGGGGAGGATGCTATTGGTAACTTATGGGTAGAGTTCAGAGCACTGCTTAACATCCCACAATGTACATGACATCACTACAGACACACACACACACACACACACACACACACACACACCACTAAGGAAGTGTCCAATCCCAAATAACCATAGGATAAATGAAAAGAAACCCTGAGCTACAAGTCAGAGAAAACCATGACTTAAATGGTCTTAAACAATGATACACTTTGACACTCATATAACCAAAGACCCAGTGATGTGGTGAACCCAGAATTTTGTCAGTCAGTGGCTCTGTGTTAACAAGAATCATACTAGTTGCTACCAAGGTCCTAAAATCCCTGCAGAATTTGCTGTGTCCCATCCCAACATGAAAACTTTCAAAAGGAAGGGCCATTTCTACTTGGGTGTCCTGGAAACTATTCAGAATGTCCCTTGGTTTCATCGGTCAAAAGCAGGCCACAAACCCAATTGTAAGCCAGTCACTGATCAGGGAAGTAGGACCACTTGGGGCATGTGGCCACAGGAGAATGTCCTGTTCTGTAAGAAAGAGAGAGAAGGTGGAAGGCAAATGACTATCAGCTGTGTAAACTCTGTGAGCAAGTGGTAACTAGTGAGTGGTTCGTGGAGTTTAATGTGTGCACAGAACACCTGTGTGTGTTGGGGGTGGGGGTTGTTGAAAATGTTGCTTCTGGTGCAGCAGGTCTGGGGTGGGACCTGAATGTCGCCTTTCTAACTAACTCCTAGAAGATATCAATGCTATTGATCGACAAATCATACTGGGTTGTAGGACTTTACATGACGCCACATACTCTTTTTATGGTATTTTATATTTAGTATATATGTTGCCAAAGCGAGCACAGTATTTTATATTTAATTGTGGCAAGATACACATAACATGAACTTTACGGCTTTTAGTGCACAGCTCAGTAGACTTCCATCTATTTGCACTGTTATGCAATCCACCTCTAGAATTGTTTTCATCTTGCAAAACTGAAGCTCCTTACCTATTCAACAATAGTCCCATCTGCCTCCAGCTCCTGGAAACTACCGTTCTACTTTGTTTCTGTGAATTTGGCTATTCTAATATCATATAAATGGAATCACCAAGGCTGTGTCCTTTTGTGACTGGCTTACTTTCCTTGGGATAATGTTCCCAAGCTTCCATCATGTTGTATCATATGTTAGAATTTTCTTCCCTTTTTATGTTATGTGCGTATATCCCATTTGTTCATCCATTCATCGACACTTAGGTTGATTCTATCTTTTGGTTATTGTGAATAGAGCTTTTATGAACGTGGGCATTCAAAAATATTTCTTCAAGTCCTGCTGACAGTTCTTTGGGGTATGTTCCCAGAAATGGGATTGCTAGCTCAGATGGTATTCTAAGTTTAGTCTTTTGAGGAACTGTCTTGTGATTATCCATAGTGGCTGCACCAATGCCATGTGTTCTTAAACTTGACCACATATTCAACGCACATTGGTAGATTTTCAAATTACCAGTGCTGGAGTCTCTCCCTCCAAAGTCTGAATTTGCTAGCATGAGGTGTAGCCTGGACATTGGAATTATTTAAAACTCCAGGTGGTTCTAATATGCTGCAAAGTTGGAAAGCTACTGCTTTCTTGTTATTTGCTTCTTTCTCATAAAATGATGAGCATTTTCTCCAGGATGATGGGATTTCCGCTAAGTGGAGCTTGAACCGTGTGTTCTCTAGCATCCATGCCACCAGATTGGGTATATTCACCAGTTTGCAAGCAATGTGCACAGCCGCCATCACCAACTCAACACATCCTCATTAGCCATCAACTAGAAGGTTTTACCATGACCCCTGAAGGCTTTGAATAGAAAAATTCAGAACAGAAAGATCGCAAAACCAGCCTCCTCTTTTTTTTTTCTTTTCAAATTTAAAAAGGAGGTTTTTATATCAAAGTAAATTTTACCTGGACTTCCTTCCATTATATAAAGTATATCAAAGTAGAATTATTCTGTTGACTTGGGAGTAAGATAGGAGCACCTGAGGATTCTATCCCACTGCTGACATATGGAGCTATTCTCATGGTCCCCCGGCAGTCATTCCCTGTGGTCCCCAAACCTCTTCTATGATCTAAGCCAAATCCCTCACCTTACTCCTAAGACTGGGGCCCAGAGTCAAATAGGTCAAGATCACAATTTTAGCAAAGTACACTAGCTTTTTTCCCAGATCTCCACCCATTTCCTTCATAGGCTTCTGGGTGGGTAGCATTATGGTCAGATTAAGCACTCGGCCAGCACAGGACAAAGCTACGGGCTTTGGGGATTTTATTTTCACACTGTTTCACCCTAAAAAGATCTTGTGTTTCAGGGTGTTCTCTTAATGACTATTTTGAACCACAAAGTTCTGCTTAGGGAAGACAGATTGACAAGAAATGGCATCATTTCTGGTTTTAGATGCTTTGAGAAGTCACCTGTTTAAATAAGGAATAAAGGAGTCAATGGAATTTAATCATAATTCCCAAAGGAATGACCTAATTGCAAAGGTCTGACAACATGTTAAGATCATTTTAAAAATCTATACAATCAGTCTTTATGAGAAGGCAACACAGATACTCCCTGACTAGATAAATGGGCGGGGGCCTGATCTAAGGCCTTACAAATGGGTACTTGAGGATTAGGATACAATTTCCAGTGAGACATTATATAAGAACTTGGATAGTGCTATCGCTCAACAACCTGATGTGGACAACCTTATATTTTGTTGACATAACCTCAACGTTAGCTGGCAGTGCAGTCACTGTGCTCTGAAGTCATGATGTGACTTGATGGCTCCTGAGATGAGACACTGATGCAGAGGATGCATGGCTATAGTTAGAATACTCTTGTGTTTGTCAATGAAGTTGGGAAATGTGTAATATTTGGAAATATTTTACATAACATGTTACCTGAAAATTATCCTAGTTATGAAATTAAATGGAATATGTGGGTTATTTTACCTACTTCCCTAAAAATTTATATATTCAAATGGCAAAAAAGTAGTTTGGGGGTCTTCTTTTGCTGAACAACAGAGGGATTTTATTTTCATGTTTGCTAATAAACTTCCTGTTTCACTGTCACTCTTTGTAGAGTATAGTGACTGGGAGTCCCAGGGAAATCTCCAAATGTGGTGACATTATTGAGGATGCCATTGCCTGTATTTTGCTTTATACAATCTCCTACATGATAAAGCATTCAATATTGAATGTGAAGAACAGTGTACCTTTCAAAATTGGTAAATTTTTGCTTCTTTTAAAAGAAAGTACTTAAAAATCATCATAGTTTTCTTCTTCATTTGGTCTACTAGGAAACTGTAAGTTTTTTATGTGGAGCCTCCCTGGTGGCCTAATGGTTAAGTCTCAGTATTATCATCTCTACTGTCTTGAGTTCGATCCCCAGCCCAGGGACCTGACTCACATGGTGCAGCAGAACTCTCATGTCTCACCCATTGCTCCCTCAGCAGTATATTTCAAGGAGCCTGCCTATTCTGCTTCCCATTTTGTCTCTGGTGAATCCTCTCACTCCCCATATTTCTGGTCTTCACTCCAATTCTTCTACACAAAAATTTAAAAAATAAATAAGTTATACATGCTGACTGTACAGAGAAAACAGATCTTTTTTAGTTAACTCCCTTTGTACTTATAGTTGTGTCTTTTGCTCAATGTCATCATTTTCTTCTTTTTACCTTTACTTTAGAACTTACATTCATGTGTTCAAAGAACTCACACTCTTCATCAAAGCTGTTTTATCATATGCTCAAAGCCTCAAAGATATGGAGAATATGTATTAATAGTTCCTAAACTGAACAAATTTATCAGAAAGTTCTGGATGCATCCACCCTTATGTCTTTACAGTACTGCAGCCTTGCAGCACCAGGGGAGGCAAGAGAACAAGGGTTCTAACAATCTCAGGATCATCCCTGCAGAGTCCCTGGCTCCAGTGAGAGGCTGGTGGGATGTCTGCAGGGATTTTGAGACACTACACACTCTCACCGCATTAGGACCCAAGGAAATGTTGTCAAGTTCCACTCCCGATACTCAATTCTGCCCATTCCTCCCTTCAAACGGCCAGGTCTCTCCCCTCCTAGTCACTCAGAGGAAGGATAAAAGGTAGAGTCGTCATGTTCCTATGACTTTGAAATCTGACTGAGGTGCCTTCTCCTCAGGTTGGTATGTGTCGGAGACAGTAAAATTGTGCAT
This sequence comes from Condylura cristata, assembly GCF_000260355.1. Taxonomy (NCBI): domain Eukaryota; kingdom Metazoa; phylum Chordata; class Mammalia; order Eulipotyphla; family Talpidae; genus Condylura; species Condylura cristata. Next base: position 6,389,606 of record NW_004567123.1, read on the forward strand.
ACACCTGTGACATAGCACATAGCACTCCCTTTTGCAGAGTCAACTCGAGAATTACTTTTTGGAGTTATGAGGCTGACATGTGACCACTTCTGCCTTCTCAGCATACATCCTAGTGCATTTCTTTGTTTGAATTGCTCCACAATGGAAGCTAAGTATGCTGTCTGCCATCTTTGCTACTAACCTGAGGAGAAAGCAACACAGCAAGGCAGGTCTGAGGGAAATAAGCTCCCAGCAATGCAGATGGACATAAACGCCCATGTTAGGGAGTTAGTATGTGGAGATATCTAACTAACTGTAAGACCTTGAGAGGATTCCTGCCAAGTGGAAATTATGAATTTCACTCACCCAGAGGAGGGTTGTGCAAATTAGATAATGAATGTAGACCATAGTACACTGTCTAGAATAGAGTAAGCACCACGATGAGTGGTGTTTTTAATCATTGTCTCTCAAACATACTATCAAGCAGTTCTGTATGGTTGTATGATCAAGTTGATTTCTTTTGTTCCAAGCACTATCCTCTAAAACATGAGCTTAATGCATCCTCCACAATCCATGGACACACAATTCCGCATCCACTCCTGTATGAAATACCCATTGTCTATCTTTGCTCAGCACCCACCACCCCCTCCTTTTGGGGCTAGCAGTTCTATTCCCTTTAGGGACCACTCTTTCCCCAACTTCAATCTCTCTCTTTTCCTTGACTGCAAGGACTATTGTGTTCTAGCCTGACCAGTGAAATAAGATATCACTTTGATCATAGTGATTGGGTCAGAAACAGGTGCATTATCTAGTCTAGGGCTAGTCTGGAAATTCTGATGGCAATATTGGTAAAAAGCCTGGAGGAACAGGGATGTGAGTGCAGACTTGTTGGTGACCATCTTTGCCACCATGTGCGCCTAAAAGTCTGCCTCAGAAAATAGCACCATGTAGGAAAGCAGATCTGATCATGCCAGTATTGGACTAGCAGAGCCTAGGGCATCTGTCCCTGGACTTTTCAATAACATAAGGGAATATTTTCTATTTTTAATTCAACTTTAGTTGGGATTGTGCTCTTTGTAACAGAGTCCTTATTCATTTATTCCCTCAATAAGTTAGTGGTGCACCTATGTGTCAAATACAAGTAATCACTTAACTTTGTTAATAGGTTCTTGGAAGCTATGATTTTAAGCCAAATGACATTTATTGAAACTAAAAGTCCTTGAATAATGTTGTTTTATGCAATGTTAGCAAGGATTCTTTTTTTCCTTATGAATGTTATAACCAAACAACATTGAATGACATGACATTATTTGAAGGCCTGCTGTACTAGGCACAAAAGCATCTTCACTCTTCCCTAAGACCTGTGGCAGAATAAATTCCATGGCTTAGGCATCAAGGGTGGGAGACAGTCACTTTTCAATAAATATTAATGTCCATCATTCAAAAGTAAAGTAATATTTGCCTTCTTTGCTCTTAACTCTAACTCTACAATGGCAAACAAGATCTTTAATGGCTATCTCACACATTAGTCTTTATTACAGCTCCTTTTCTAGATGGGTCTACAAGTGATGGAGCTCCAAACAACTTTAATAAAACATCTTCTGTTATCTGTTAAGTAGCAACTGTGTGACAGCAAGGCCTTGAGTTAAATTTATGAGCCCTTAGGACTAAGCCTTCTGTAGGTATCTCAAGCAAAGAAAACTGGCCCATTGTGTAGTAAGCAAGGTGAACTCAGCAATTAAAAGGGACATTCCTGAAGGCAAGAGGTCGCCCTTTTAGGGAAGTAGAAAGGAGAAGGATTGACCTCATAGATTCTAGAAGCTTCTCAAAGGGCAATCTGGGCCCGAGAGCCCCTGGAAGGCCCCTGCTATGTGTGCTGGGTGGGGGGGGGAGGGGGGGAGGAAGAGACCTGAGTCTGATTTCAGCTTGCTCATAACTAAGAATGTGACTTTGGGCAAGTCAACTGTTTCATGTTTATAACATTAGAATGCTGGATTTGCAGAAAGTCATCATCCTGGTCCCTTTCAACATTCTGTGTCTTTGTCAAGTTATGCATTTTGGCTGGCACAAAATTCATACAGGTCCACAACTCCCATTTATACCATTTTCAAATCCAAAAAGCTCAGAACGCCAGATTTTTCTTTCTTTTTTTTTGGAAATTTCTTGGCAGCAAAACCTGGCCATAGACTAACACAAGACTATTTATAGTATTTATTATCCCACTTATAAATATTATACACTTTGCCACAAGAATATTAATGGGTTTGTTTACAGGGTCCTGAGCCAGAAGGGTATGCTGTGCAGTACAGAATAGGTACCATATTGCCTCTCTGTCCCAAGTAGTCTTTAGTAAGATTTTCTAGACTGATGTCAAGACTGCCACACCTGTGGTCAAGGGCACTGACAGCCACATGCCGAATTTTTGGATCATGCAAAGAAAAGTGAATCCAAACATAGACTTGCAAGACATGGCCTGTATAAGAAAAAGACCTCAAGAAAACAGCAAAAGGCACACATGAATGGAGTGAATCAAGTCAGGGGCTCAGCAAAAGCCAATGTTGGTGCTAACAAAAAGAAGGAGTAAAGATTCTGCAGTGACTTGATCTGTATCTCAGGTTATTGTGCAGAATTTTTATAAGAGGATTAATATAACTTAAAATTTTTTTAAAGATTTATTTATTTATGCTTATAGAACTGGGGTACAGGCCAGAGGTATGGTAGATGAGGGGATTCACCAGAGACAGAGTGGGGAGCAGAACAGGCAGATGTACTGAAATATGCTGCTGAGGGGAGCAGCGGGTGGGTCAGGAGAGGTCTGCTGTGCCATGTGTGTCAGCTCCCTGGTAGGGGATCAAACTAGTGCTGCAGTGGCTTCAGAAAGCTTCATAATGTGGTGCTTTAACCCATTATGCCACCAGGGAGAGCCCCTAATAAAACCTTCATGTGTCTGTTTGGAAAAAATAAAGTCCTAACTGCTCCACACTCAACCTTCCTTGTCCTATACACAAAGTCTCCCAAATCCCCTCCCTGAACATAATCATCCCCTTTCTCTAAAATGCTCTTTATGCTAGCTATTATAGTTACAACTGGTTGGGGTTGTATCTTTCCCTCGTGAAACTATTTCTTCCCCTGTTGTTCTCACCAAAGACTCAGGGGCTGATCTAATAAAATAAGTAAGCTAAGGAATACATGATTTGCCTTCCATGGATAAGATTTCTGCATTGGTAACACATTCTTTCATTGTTTTATATTTAATCATCATAAAATGCATATAACATAAAATTTATCACTTTAGCACTTTACACAATTCAGCAGTGGTAAGCATACGTCAGTGTTGTGCAATCACCCCCCCCCCCAAACTTTTTCATACCTGTTAACTGCCCTCAGCCCCGCTGGTTGCCATTGCCCTACGTTCTGTCTCTATGAAGCTGGTGACTCTATTTAGCTCAGGTAGGTAGAATCATACAGTATTGGTCTGCGACTGGCTTATTTCACTTAGCAGAATATTCTCGAGCTTCATCCACATTGTGTCATGTGTCAGAATTTTTCTTATAAGACTAAGTAATGTTCCATTGTACATGAATACTTAATTTGACCATCTTTGCTTTCACCTTTCAGCTATTGTGAATTCTGCTTATGAGCATTGGTGTCAAACAAGAGCTACATACTCCAATCTTTTGACTTACACCCCTCTTATAGATCGCTTTTGATTTCTCTCTTTATGATTATTGCCTCAAAGAAGTGGGGAAAGCAATCTTGTCTTGGGAAGGTAAAGAATTTTCTCCAGGAGAAAGAGAAAGAAAGCATTTACCTCTTCTGCATGGTGGATTCTGGAAAGAGGAAGGCGGAAACTTATCCCATTACCTATAACAGAGGCGATGATGTTTGGGAAGTGGGTGAAGAGGCAGGGGGCTCAACCTTCCCTCTCTGTGACAAAGGTCCCAACGTGGTCAGACGCATTAGGTTCTAGAGGGTAAGATCTGGAATGCTGCTGGGCTTGGGAATAGCCTGAGCCTGAGACCTGATGGCCTGTTTCTCAGGATACACTAGGAGATGACAAGGACAGATTTTTCCGAAGTGTTTTTGGGGAATGGTGTAACCTCTGTGAATATTGGCTAGAAAGACTGATGAGCCTGAGCACGAGGCAGAAGACATTAAGAGGGTTGAAAGGAGTGTTAAACCCTGGAGTGAAAATGAAGCAGTCCCGTGAGTGGGCCCCTTGCAACGAGGACAACTGAGCAAACCGTAGACTCTAGCAGTGGGTGCTAATATACCCCTAGAAGAGCAGGAGTTACTCGTCACCTCTGGCCACAGCCAGAACTACATGGCTGCAGGATCACGTAGAGGCCATGGGCACCCAAAGTCCCTATGAAGAGGCATGGGTTCTGCACCCCACCCTCACAGCCACATAACTCCTTAGGGAAAATAGGGGGGTATGGTGGTCCTTAAAGAGACACACTCCCATAGAGATGCTTGAAAGTCTCTGGGCTGGGCAGCTGCTCACACTGAGAGGACACTGTGGCACTGCTGAGAGAAGGCACAGAGGCTGCCGGGCCCTGGTCCCCTGGACCGGCTGGAGCGCTCATCCTGCAGCTCTCCCTGGAGAAACGCCTTGGCGATGGAAGCAGTCACACCTGGAGGCACCTGGAAGGCTAGGAGGCCCAGGCTGTCCTGAGGGTGGCCAAAGACCCCAGAAGCGGAAATGCAAAGCCTTGAACCCCTTGTCTCTAGGCGGGACTAATTGGCACCGTTCTTGCCTCAGCGCTCTCGTGGGGTCAGGCAGACGCTCACTCCAGCTGGCACCAGCCGTGCTCAGCACCTTCCTGCCCTCCTGCTTTTCTCCCTTTTCTGTCCCCAGACTCCCTGCACCTGAATGTTACTTTCAGGTCTACTCTCTGGAACCAAATGCCTTGCTGACTAGTCTACATTTCCCTGGACCCTGATGGCTGGAGGTGCCCAAGAATGAAGTACATTTTCTTTCACATCAAAGTGTAGAGGGAGAGAATTTGTGACTTACTCCACTATTTGGTTAGCAAGGTATTAAAGCCAAAGCAACGCTAAGGAGGCATTAACAGGCTTTGGGCTCAGGTCCCCAGAGATGCACCCTGGAGGGCAGGTGACCCTTCCCCCTCCCCTTTGCCTTCAGGGCCAACCAGCTGGTTGCCTGGCTGGTCTTTCACCCAAACCTCCCTGGAGAGTTTCTTCCCCTTATGAGGATGGCCAGACTTAGGGAACAAAAACACAAGATGCTCAGTTACAGCTGAAAGTCAGATAAGCACTAAATAACTTATTTATGCAAGTTGACCCATGTATTTCATAAGGCATACTAAAAAAGTTATTCAGTGTTTACCTAAAATTTAAATTTAACCACGCAGCCTGCATTTTTCTGGCAGCCTCTCCCATGCCCTCTGACTCAGTCATAGGCGGTGAGCTGCAGGGATCAGAAATTCTTCCTGTTGGGATTTCCCTCCCTGCTCCGCCTCTTGCAGGTCAGCCATTTGTACCTCCCTCTCTGAACCTGATGAAAACCCACCCTGGGTGGGGGCGGGTGGCAAAGCTAGGGTACACAGCATGATCACCCGTGGCCAGGCGATGGAGGAGGTACAACAACTTGTCACGCCGGACTTGCCTTGGAGGCAAACGGGAGTTGGGCTGTCAGCCTGCCCAAGCTTCTCTGGACTAGGAAGAGCAGAGCGGGAGGAGCAGAACCAAGGGGGCAGGGCCACTGGCACACTTAATCCTCACAATGAGCTTGGAAGCACTCAAGAACTGCTTCTGTTTTGAGAGATGGGGAAACTGTGCCCCAGACTGGCAAAGAGGGTCATAGATCTGGCGAAAGGCAGTGATGGGAAATGAGTTTAGCTTGGGAGACTCCAAAACCCAAGCCCACTCCCCTCAGAATAGTGGTGATCTTGGCAGGCGCCATCCCTGCCTGCTGGCGGGAGCCACCCAGCTACTGATGGTGTCCATGGTGGATAAACACCCCGCTCCTGCAAGGCTCAGGTGGGACTGCTCTGGGATTTGATGTCACTGCCCACATGTCTCCGCAGGGATCTCAAGCTTCAATGGCCTGTGGTGGTCAGCTGCTCCTGAACAGTTAGTGACCATCTCTCTCTCCCTCCCTCACTTCTTCATCCCTGTCTTGTATGACCTGCATCCCCCTCCACATTAACTGCTGGCACTTAGATTAGATCCTCAGGGTGCTGACTGGGAAACCCGGGAGAGCCTAACAGAGCATCTTATGCTTACCTGGGTTTCTTCCGGCACCATAGGTGAGTCCTCTCACTATTATCCCATTTCACCTGCCCTTCAGTGTGGGAAGGGAGGCTCTTTTACTGGCCTCACTTTATAAATGACATGCTCTAACCAATCAGGACTTTGATGGGCTCAAATACAAGGGTGCTCCAGGTTATTTGCAAATACTGAATCAATAAGAACTCCCCAGATTTCTGGTCTTTATTTTCATCCTTAGCTCTGAATTCCCTCTATTTGGGTGAAAATATGTACTGGGGCTGTAGGAGCTGGCAAGAGGTCCCATGAAGGGGCCTCTGGTGATTGGGGGTGCAGTATTGTCTAAGATGTACTAGGTCCAGATGCTGTGTGTCTTCTGCATGCTCTTTGCAGGACAGGATGTCTAGCTCAAGATTCAAGGTTCAACTTTCCGTTATCCCTTCCACTCTCACATTTTGTGCACTGCCCTTCTCGCAGGCCCTCTGCACACCAGTCCTGGTCACTTGTAAGCACCCTGCTGTTTCTGCACGTCTCTGGTTGTGAGGGTATGTGTGCATGCATCTGTCTTGCTCAGGGTTCGGGGCTAAGTCCTTGCTCCATCTCCCCAAATAGAAAAATGTACTTGTGACTCAAAAAAATCACTAGTTTCATTAGCTCTTGTGTCAGAAACAGGGACTTAGTGAGACAATTGTGTTGTTCTATCTTTCTGATTTGTATCCATTCAAAGGCAGGTTCTCAAGGTTTTAAAAAAATGATTTCCCAAAGATTGCCATTGGCCTCATTTATTGCCTTACCATTTGAGCAGATAATAAATGATTTGTATTGCAAATTGGATCCTTGCAGAGACATTTGAAGGAGTTTCTGTATTTCTGGGGACATTTGGTGTGTGGTAGCCAATGAATGATTAGCCTGCCCATTATTTTGGATATACATGTGGACACAGAGCATATGTTTGTTTCTCAGGGAGAGAGACTCCACGTTCCTTGACCTGGACAGTAGGGGGTAGGGGGTTCTGAGCCTACTAAGGGTTACTCTCAGCCCTACGTTGTCAGGGAATAATTTAAGATGGAAGGTATCATAGTCTCAATAATCTTTTTGACATGAGACATGCTTTGAAGCATTTATTACAAATACAGATTTGGGCTTACAAATTCAAGAACTTGCAGGTCCAGGCAAGTGAAAAATATATGAATAAGGAAAAACAGTCCAAGAACACTGCCATTTAAAGACTGAAATTTGACATTCATCAGGAAGGTCCCAAAGGGGTGTGGGCAATAGGTCACTTGCACACCCCCATCTAAAGAAAATAGGGGGCTCAGGTAGCCCCTCTCAGGCATATGGATCCGAGTTTATGAGTTATGTCAGGAGAAGCTCAAATTATGGGCTTTTATATGCTGGTTCCCAATTTTTGATTCCTGGGTAGTAACCGAAGCATCTATGACACAACATGGACCCAACAAAGCAAAGCTATGGCTCTAGGTTACCGCTCCTGCTGTATTTTTCCTTACGGAAAAATGCCCAGTTTGCCCATATAAATAAAATTTGGCATCAAATTTCAGGGGGCCTATGAGACAGAGACTCCAGATTAGGGACCTCTGCTGTCAAGTTTCAACTCTCAGGAAAGCTTCATCTTGGGTGAATGGTACTCATCTTCAACCTTGGACATGGTTTCCTGGGAACACCCATGTTCTGTCCACCCCATGAGGGGTCTCCACAAGCAGGTTACATCCTTTCTTATCTCCACTTTCATCCTCCTACTCAGGGACCAGATCGTACTCCAATCTGGGGTTAAATCCCTGCTGGGATTATCAACCAGAAAGTATTTACAAGTGAAGGCAGATTTCCATGACAGCCTGTCTAAAATCTCCAGCGTGTGGCCCCCTTTCCTTTCAGTGGTCTAGATTGCCCACAGCTATTGACCACCCAAGCCATGCTTGGCATGGGCTCTGCTATGATGGGACAGTTGCACAAACCCCACTTTGTTCACGACATCCTCTTCTCTGACTGAGCTTTGGATAACATGACCTAGAAGGGAGGCATGCCCCCCTTTCCATATAGAGGAAGACTCGAGAAAGCCCTTGGTACCTCTCCAGGCTCCCAGTCATCACCATCTACTCATGAATGCTGCTTCTGTCTGGGTGGCAGGAAGGAGCCAAGGCAGGGCACTGGCTGGACTTGTGTTTGATCTTGCCCCTTGCAAGCTCGGAAACTGGACCTGATGCCTCCTCGTCACATTCCTGCCACCACATACATCGTCTTGACTGTCTGGGCTGGCCATGTTGCTATTTCTGACACTACCTTATTTAATCCTTATAACAAAGCTATGAGCAGTGACTCATTTTAGCCACCTTTAACAGACAAGGAAACTGATATATAGTGTTATAAACACATCAAAGATTGTATACTCAGAGAGAAGAGCTTCAATCCATCTTTAGTTATTATTTGTGAGTTCTACCAATTAGTTGATGGCCACTTTATAATGGGGTCCACTGAGTGGCTTGGAAAGAGCACATATGAAGAGCCTTCAAAAACAACATGATTAGGACTGTCACCTCACGTTAGTAGGCTACAGCTCTGCTTGGATTAAAGAGCATGCATATCAGCCCTCCCTGGTGGCGCAACAGGTTAGGATGCAGCACTGCAAGCTGGTCGCAGCCACCTCAGTGCAAGTTCGATTCCCGGCCCTCCAGGTGGTCCACATGGTGAGGCAGACCTCTCCTGACCCACTGCTCCCTTCAGCTGTGTACTTTGTCAATCTACCTGTTCTGCTCCCCACTCTGTCTCTGGTGAATCCTCTCACCAATCCTGCACCTCTAGCCTGTACCCCAGCTCTGTATAAATAAATTAATCTTTATATATATATAATTATAAATTAATCTTTAATCTTTATATATAACTATAAATTAATACATATTATATATTAATATATAATATATATAATATATATAATATATATAATATATATAATATATATAATATATATTATATATAATATATATATATGGCTTTCTGCACTTTGAATTGTTCCCTTCATGTCTGCGGGCAGTGAGGGAGGTATGCCGAGCAGGGGGCTGTCCATGCTCTGGGAGTCTATGAGCCATGGGAAACAGGGCAGCTTCGAGAAAGAGAACAAACAACCATCCAGTGGGGAAGAAAAGCACCAGTAGTGGGGGCTTGTGTCCCCTGAGACACAAGACAGTGCATCTCTGCAGTTTTAATGATGTCACCCTCACAGAGTTGGGGGTAAGCGAGGTGCAAATTACAGTTGACCCCTGAACAGACCACTTTGAACTGCGTGGGTCCACTACTACACAGATTTTGTTGTAAACAGAGAGTGTTCACTTATAGTATTTATATATACAGCACTATGTTGTAAATGTGTATTCTTTTATACCCTTAGTAGCAGTTTATCTAGCTGACTTTATAGTAAAAATATAGTATGTAATATAGATAGCATACAAAATATGTGTTCTTGCCTGTTTATGTTATCAGTAAATTTCTGGTCAACTGGAGACTATTGCTTAAGTTTTTTGGGGGAAGTCAAATGTTATATGAGGAATTTGGACTGCAGTTGTAGGGTAGTATCAGGTAACCCCTGCATTGCATGACCCACCCATTTAAGTTGTTTCATCTGTAAAATGGGTAGGCTGGTTTTCTCTTAATAATTGTCAGAGTATGCTCAATAGAACAATAGCCTCTAATCTTCCCACGACTCTTGGGAAGTCACAGAGTATTCCAGATTATTCAAGGCCCTGTAATTCTAGGCACCAAATTCTAGGCATGCTGATGACTTGGCCAAACCCATTGTCTCCTAATCTCCCTGGACCATACAGACTTTTCAGTAGCATCAACTAACATCTCTTAGGCCATGGCCAGTACTCTTCAGAACATGCTATAATTAATTTTCAAAACTTTTCTGGTACTAAAATTTTTCTTAAGCTAAACTTTTTCCCCAAAGATTTATTTATTTATGCATACAAAATTGGGGTTCAAGCCAGAGGTGCAGGGGCGGTGAGAGGGTTCACCAGAGACAGAGTTGGGAGCAGAACAGGCAGATTGAGGAAGTCCACTGCTGAGGGGAACAGCGGGCAGGTCAGGAGAGGTCTGCCACGCCATGTGGATCACCTCTGGGGCGGGGATTGAACTCATGCTGAAGTGGCTTAAGGTTCTTAGTGCTGTGCTTTAACCTGCTGCGCCACCAGGGAGGGCCCTACGCTGAATTCTTAATCAATGCTAGGGAACAGGAGGCCTGGTGAGCTGTCACCTTATGAAATGAACAAGGCCCCGCCCACAACTACTTTAGCTGTCACAGTGCTTTTGCTCTCATGGCCAAGTGGCAGTGATTTATTGGCTTCCCAACAGCTCTCTCTCTTTTCCAGTCTTTATACCTTTCCTGTTCTCTTTCCATGTGGCTCACCGAGATGGGGCTGGCCTTAGCTCCTGGCTTCAAGGGCAATGACATGACCGAGGACTGGCCTGGAAGTACAAGTCCTCCTGCCACAGTGATCGGTTCCTTGTGGACATGGACCCCAGCTGAACCAACCAGAGAGGACTGTGCACCTCAAGTGAAAAGATTAGCTTGTTTTTCCCTTTGTGGTTGCAAAGCAAGGGGTCTTATCCTCCTCTAAGGAGTTCCCACTAGGATGTTCCTTGAGGAATGGAAAATTGATGATAGTGGCAAATCATTTGCTGGCATATCACTAAGGGGCTAGGTCCACACATTCCTGAAGCCATGGCATGCCCATCAGTTCTTTTCCCTTAAAATAGTTTCAGTTTGGTTTGTAATTCTATAGAGTCCCATAATTTTACAAAGGGTATGATGATCATTGAATGTTAAAGCACAAAAGGGCTGTAAAGCCTGGGGAAGCAATGTTGTGGGAAGAGTTGCGAAGGTAGAATAGAAGGTTCCCATGGGGAGATGTGGGCTCTAAGGGAGAGAGAGGGAGCTAATCACAGACCCCAACAAGAGTGAGCAGAGCTGAAGCCAGTGGAGTGAGGCATCAGGGTGGTACTGGGGCACTGGGAGACCAAAGCTGAACACAGAGGCAGTCTCATAGTCAAATCAGCCTTGTGACTCCAAGTTGTGGTCCTGGACCCTCCGTTCTTAGCAGAGCTCCAGGGAGCTTGTTAAGAATGCAGAGTCCCGGGCCATGCCCCAGACCTACTGGATCGGGATCTGTATATAGCAAGACCCCACGCAGTCCGGGTGCACATTCCAGTTTGCAAAGCAGCACTGTGGGGTCACTGGAAGTGTCGTGGTAGCAGGCCAAGGCGGCCCTGTCAGTTTCTTCTTCCCAGTATTTGCTATTATTGCTCTGCTATGTATCTCTGGGCACTCCTCAGAGGAAGAAAAGATCCCTTATTTGCAAGCACAGCAGGAAGAGGCAAACATATCCTTGCTAACCTTTTCAACAGAAGTGCACAGTCCTTTCTAGTTGGCCCAGCGGGGTCCATGTCCACAACGAACCATTCGCTGTGGCAGGAGGACTTGTACCTCTCCAGACCGGGCCTAGGTCATGTCATCGCCCTTGGAACTAGGAACTGAGGCCAGACCCCTCGGTAAGCCACATTCAGTTTCCCGTTCCCATTTATCTGGCCTCTCTGTGACCTGCTTAGACCCACAGCACATGTAGAAGAGGTGCCAGTCCCAAGCTCACCCTCAAGGGCTCTGGGAGTCCCACATCCTCTCTCGGAAGTCAACTGCTTCAGAAGTTGAGACCTCCATGCTGGAAGGAAACAAGCTGCCTGCACAGAAAGGCTCTGGAGGGCCTGTGAGCTCCAGGAGGGTGGAAGAGGAACAGCATTTGGGTGAACGCAGCTGAACACATGGCCCTCCTTGGTGTCACATGGAGCTGAGCTCTGCCCAAACCTCACAGAGTTGGGAGAGAAGTAATGAATGGCTGCTGTTTTGAGTCACTAAGTTTTAAAGTTATATGTTGCGACCGTCTTTTCCCCTCACTCACAGGGGTGGCTGGAGAATGGCCCCTGGGCCACCTACTGGGCACCTACTGGTCCTGGACGTTGTGCTGAACCCTTTTCACCTGCCATGAGCATAGAGATAGCTCGCCTGCTCCTGCAGAACTGAGGTTGTCACCCCGAGAGGCAGAAGGCGGTGGGCAGGAAAACAAGCAGAATGGGACAGATGGAATGTTTGTCTCCCTCCAAGTTCATGTGTTGTGACCCTAACCCCCAGGGTGTGGCATCACAAGGTGGGACTTTTGGTGGGGTAACTAGGTCACTAGGTGATTCGGGTGGAGTTTCCCAAATGGGACTAGTGCCCCTTATGAGAGGACCCCAGAGAGTTCTCTCTCTTCCGTGAAGGAAGTTCAATGAGAAAATGGCCAGCAGCAAGTCTGCACTTAGGAAACATAATCTCACTGTATCCCAGCCACCCTGGCAGCCTGATCTGGGACTTCCAGCCTCCACAACTGTGAGAAAGAAATTTCTGTGGTTTATATCACCCAATCTGCGTTACTTTGTGATAGCAGCACAAACTAAGACACGCGATAATTTCAGAGAAAAGGAGCAACTTAACGTAGGGATACAGCCAAAACTGGACACTGAAAGGAAGGTCTTCCCAAGGAGACACACATCTCCTGATATTAAGCAGGGGGAAACCATAGAATGAGCAGAGATAAAGGAAATTGGGGAACTCTGCTTGTTGGAGACACAGGCTGCAGGTCTGAATGAAGAGGGAAGAGGCACCAGGGGCAGGAAGAGATGAGTCATAGAAGCCGGCAGGACTACAGTGTCCCTGTCCAGCTTGGTTCAGCAGCCACTCGCCACATGAAGCTATTTTATATTATACAACCACATATATTAAAGTGAAGTAAGACAGAAAATTCACCTTCTGTGTCCCACTAGCCTCATTCCAAGTGCTTATAAATAAACATGGCTTGTGACCGTCATGTCAGGCAGTATAGATGTGTTTCCATCAGCCCAAAAAGTTCTAGTGGCTAATGCTGCTGCTACAACAAATCAGAATCTATAACCAGGATCTGTGTTCAAGGTCAGTCCACAGCTCTTCCTTGGCTTTCCGTTAAGTCTTTTGAGGTTCCAGTCTTCCCAGGATGAAATCAGCAATTCCAGCCCAACAGGGGGTCTGAATTATCCACAGTGAGGTGCCAAGTCCACAATCAGTTGAACCAAGGTCTTACCAATAGACATATTCGAGGCCTCATCAATGGTAACTGGCAGCAAAGAGGCCTGTTTAACTGACTTCTTTGCAACCTCATTTAAGCTGCCAATTTGGGGCTCCCTGATGTGAAAAAAAAAAAAAAAAGAACAGAGCGTGGCTACTATTTCAGGGCAGCACACAGAAGGGAAATTGCTACAATTAGCTGAAGCTGATTTCGATTAGCATATTTTCTTCATTGGCGCATAACATCTGTTGATGTGGAAACCATCACTCCTTCTTGTCCCGTCAGGGCAAGCAGTGGGGGCAGTGAACCAGGCGGGCCTAGGGGATCCTGACATAGGCCAAGACTAAGCCAAGAAGGGGCTTGAAAGAGCCTCTGAGAACAGGGAAAGTCATTACAAATTGTCTTTAGGGAGGACAAGAAAAGATAATGCTTCCTCGCATAGGTTGGTAGGCAGCAGATGGAGATATGGGTTTTCCTTGGGGTTGGCAAGACCTGCACTGTCATAGATGTCTATGAGGTCTTCACAAGTTCCCTCACCTTTTGGGCAGTTACCCAACAGTCCTCATCTGAGAAATGAGGACAATGAATCCACCTAATGATTAGGGACAGATTACGTAAAATAATCTCTGTGAACTCAGGAGGAGATGCTCAGTGAATATTGCCAAATTGTAATCTTGTTGGAATGAGTCTCAGTAGAAAAAGAAGGCTGAGGGATTTTTGATTAGTATTCTGACCTGTTCCAGTCCTGGTCATGTCACCATTCATTCCTTCCATAAATCCATAAATATTCTGCAAATTGGCTGTTACCTTGGGTGACCCCCATACCTGCCTGACCACCTGTTTCCTGTCTGAAATCCAGCAGGTCAGTTAAATTGACCTCTCTGGTCCCTTCCATCTCTCCCACTCTAACCAAGTTTCCAACCTGACCTATTTGGGTCCAAATACAGAGTATGACGCAGGTACAAAGCCCAAATCATGCAAACATGGATTTGGAATGGCCTTTAAAGATCTTTTGCTCTAGGCCCTCCCTGGTGGCGCAGCGGGTTAAAGCACAGCACTGAGAATCTAAAGCCGCTTCCGCATAAGTTTGATTCCCGCCCACCCCGAGGAGACCACATGGCATGGCAGACCTCTCCTGACCCGCCCACTGCTCCCCTCAACAGTGTACTTTGTTCATCTGCCTGTTCTGCTCCCCACTCTGTCTCTGGTGAATCCTCTCACCCTCTGCATCTCTGGCCAGTACCCCAGTTCTGTATGAATAAATAAATAAAATCTTAGGGAAAAAAAAAAGATCTTTTGCTCTAAACTCCCTACTGATTACAAGAATCATGTACCAGCCCTCCTGGCAGAAGGCACCCAACTAGCCTGCACACTTCCTAGGACACTTTCTCACCACCTCGCAAAGCTGCCCATTCTATCTGCAGAACACTCTGATGCTTGTCTGTATAAGTGGTATGTAGAGACTCTAAGCTAAGGTCCCCCTTAAGCCCAGCACTCAGTGTTCTCAGTAAGATGAGCACAAGAACACCTACTTCACCTTCCCTATGGTAGGACTTATGAGCCACTATATAGGTAGTGAGTCTGACACATAGGAGGTGCTTAGCTAATATTTGTTCCTTCCTCTCCAAAAGCAGGTCGGTTCAAGTTGAGGACCACAGCATCTTTCACTAAGACCTGGGTTGGAACTGATACACTCCTAGCAGACATGGGGAACCAGGGACCTTCGGACTCTTCATGTGTGACAGGGCTGCATCAGCATCCCAAGATGACAAAAACTGGGGTAAAAGACTTTTCAACCACCCTTTTCCTGCCTTATATACTCAAAGCCAAGAACCATACCAAAATCATGGGCCCCAGCAAACTACTTCTTTGCTATAGCTATGAAGACCTGTCAGGGTTCACAGATGGTGAATAGCCAATCTGACGCATGAAACCAAAGGACAGCCATGGGAGCACTTGGGTGGGTGTCCCTCTGTTGGTTACAGAAGGCCTTTTGGACTCAGACCACCCACAACCAGCCACTGGTGACTGAGCTCAGTAGGGCTCATATCCTCTTGGGAAGACTTAGCTCCTGCCCGACCCCCACAACTTCCCGTCTTTCCTGCGTTTCTGGTGTTCTCATCCATCTTCCCACTTTCCATCATTTTCTCAAATCTCTCTCACTATCCCACAAAAAAGAAGGAAGAGATTTGATATACTGGAAGACCATAAGGAATTGGATTGAAAGAGAGCCAGAGAGAAGAAAGCAAGGTCTCCAGAGTTGGTCATAATATTCTCGAAGGAGAGGTAGCTTTGGCAGCACTGGCCCCACCAGAGGTTACGCCTGCTTGGCCGCACTGATGTGAGGCGTGCTGTTAGACGCATGACTCCTTATGACCTGGGCTGGATTCACCATCTGAGGGCCCGGCCTCTCTGCCCAGAGCCTCTATTAAGCACGAAGTTGACCTTTGCCCAGGTCTCTGGGGCAGGTGGCAAGCCCAGCCTCTTAGACGTGATTAGAGTATTACTTCCTGCAAACAGTAACCCTGCAGGAAGAGCTTCAGAAAAAGAGCTGCCACTTTTCCAGCAGGACTCTGGCATGTCCTGGTGCAATGCTGTTAAATGATATAACTCTGTCATAAGCATAAGACCCTGCACTCCCCTACCCCCAAGCACTAGGTCAACCACCGGCTGTATTTCCTTCTGTCTCTCCGGAAGTCTGACTACTCACCGGGATGATGTACAGGTTGGTTTGTCTCAGGTGCTGTGGCCTTGTAAGTACAGACCAGTCTTTGGAAGTTACCCGGCAGGTCTGGGGTAAGTCAGGTACAAGATTGTGAATGGACATTATGACGTCACACCACTGGGCAACCCCACAGGCCTGCAGTCACCCCTGGGGCAGGGGACAAGGCCGAAGAAATGAACACAATTCGATGCTGTTCTCAGCCACTCTGACAGAGAGGCAGTGAGGTGCTGGGCCACTAGACATGCAGGCCAGGAGGTGGCAGAGGGCTGTGGATTGCCTGGGTCAATGCAGTTAAACCAAGCCCAGCTTATAAACATTTTCCCCACACAAACTGATTAAGGAGATACCCCGACCCTTAACTATCCTTTTGTTCTATGATTTATCTAAAATCCTAGGACAGATCCTGGTGTTTTCACTGACTGCTCACCACCTGGTATGTCCTTAGGCAAGCAAAATAATTTAAATATTAGTTCAGGAAAACAAACAAACAGGAACATAAATCAGCCCTACCCATCCTCTCTTTGTCTCTTTGTTCAAATCCAACAAGATGTCGTTAAGTAATTGATAATTAAGTATGGCTTATACTTATATGCCCCAAAGAAAAGGAGAACAAAAGGGCCAGATTTAAAAAGGGTTCCAGAGGTTTGATTCCTTTTCCTCTGGCACTGGAGTCAGGAGTAGGGAACATCTGACTTGGACACAGTCCTAAATATGAGACTCTAAAACAATGGTTCCCAAATTCTAGAGAACATTAGGCTCACCTGGAGGGCATGCTAAAAACACAGGTTCCCAAGCCTTGCCCACTTTCTAATTTAAGGGGTCTGCAGTAGGACCCAAGAATTTGCATTTCTTCCAAACGTGCAGGTGCTGCTGCTGGTCCAGGGATCACACCTTGAGAACCATCACTCAAAAATGTAAGGGGTGCTTACCAAAATAGCACTCCTGGCTGAGGGCAGCATTCAGGGCATGGCGGAGAGCAAACAGCAGCCATAGTTTCTCAGCCAAAGCTAGCTGAGCCCTCTGGGTTGGACCAATGTACTTTACCGAGATCTGTTCTTCTGCCTGTGGCTGCCAGAGTCTCTGCTTGGGAGCTTTCTCCAGCTGCTGGAGTCCACCCTGCCTGCAGGCTAGACGGCCAAGAATTAGAGCTCCCCAGGAACATCCTCAGCGAGTAATTGCTATTGGTTGGTAGGTTAATAATACCCCAGCTTCCTCCTTCTTGGGTGTGGTAAGGTGGCGGTGTGTTCTGTGCCCTTGCCCAGAGGTCCCACAGCACAGCACTTCAGTCACCCACAGTGGTCAGTGGCTTAACACCACACCCTCTGTTGCTGCCTCCTTCTCCTAGATCACTTCTCCACTCCTCTGTCAGGATTTCCTAAGGTCATCCCCTAAAGTTCATGTAGATCTGCTTTTTTTTTTTTAATTTATTTTTACATCATTCTTCATTTTGTGCTTTTTTTTTTCCATCTCCACTGTAATCCCCATGGACTTCCCACCACCAATTCCACTGTGTGCCATCACCATAGTCCCATCCACCTTTTCCACCCCAGTTTTGATCCCATTCCCCACTCCACCCCTGTAAAATGTCTCTGGCATATAGTTGTTAATTGTTTTTCATTTTTTCTTTATTCAATCGCTTCCCCTCCCTTCCCCACACCGGTCGCTTATGCTCCTGCTACGAGTGAAACCATCCAGTATTTTTCTTTTTCTTTCTGGCTTATTTCACTGACCATGATCCCTCCAGCTCCATCCATGTTGCTGCAAATGACATGAATTTATCTTTTTTGATTTCTAAGTAATATTCCATTGTGTATATGTATCACATCTTTTTAATCCAGCCCTCTACTTTTGGGCATTTGGGTTGATTCTATGTCTTCCCTATTGTAAATAGAACAGCAGTAAACATGGGGTACAGATTTCCTTTGAATCAATGTTTTTGTGTTCTTTCGGTAGACTTGCATTTTAATCCTCATTTCAGATCTGTTTCTGGGGAAACCCCAGCTAAGACATCAGGAGTAAAGAAAGTGTTTTTGTCCTTGATAAAGGGAAAGACATACAACATGGCTTAGTACAATCAGGAATTCCTGGGAACTGCTGGTAAGTATCAGGTCTGGGCAGATAGAGGGGTTCTGCTGGTTGCCCCTTGGATGGTCATCCTAGAGGAATAGCACAAGCTGATACTGTGAGGGGTAGCCATTTGGGAGCAGGGCCTGGCAACTTCACCCCGGGGGCTTCTCGTTTACTTGGAGAGGCCTGAGTGTAGTAGCTATCTTTGAGTGATCTGGTATGTCGATTTCTCCTGCTTCCGGGCTCTGGGGACAACTCCCCGAAACAGGAATATGGAAGGTGGAGCTTACACCTGGGGGGTGGTGGAATGCTTGGAGGTGGGTTGATAAGTGTCTCTCCTGGCCTGATGAGATGCACAAGCTTGCCCAAGTGCCCAGCTCCAGGCCACGGCTATGCCACTCCCCGGCCTGCATGATGGCAGGATGAATCTTACCCTTCCATTGACTCAGTAGTAGGTCTTAATTCTTCCAAGTCCTTCCACCTACTCTTCCCCATCACCATCACCACCATGTGTTCCCAGAGCTCCTCGAACAAAGACACAATCCAGGTAGAAATACCATGCAGAGCATCAAAATGCTCTTTAAGTTTTTGTTCCCTTTTTAATTGGACCCTTCATCTACAGAAATTCTGGAACTGGCACTTAATGTGCCTGATCACTACTTGACTGGGCACCTTCACAGATCATTTTTAGGGGTCAGGCACCCCAGAGTCCTCTCTTCCCATTTCAACTTGGTTAGAGGGAAAATGAAGTCTATTATGCCATAGCTCTGAGTCAATAACAGCATTAACCTTTTCAGCTTTACCCAGGACTCAAAGAATAATTGGCGACACAGCAGTCATAGGCTCGGCCTCCAGACAAAAGGCTCACAATCACGATGGGGCCTGATTCAGAGACCTCAGCATACGCTAGGAGATGACAAAGGGATTGAGCACGTGTCTTTAAAGGCCAGCAGTGTCAATGTCCATCTCATATTTTATACTCCCAAAGCCACAAAAATGCCTTTGACTGGCTCGTTTTATCTGTGATTAAATTAAAGGAAAAGATCTAAAATATGGGGGAGGGGGGAATCTATGCACTCACATGTTAATTTCAATATTATTTTGGACTGTGGGAAATTGGAAATAATTTAAATGTCTGATACAGGAATGACTGAATAAACTGTAGGGAATTTCCTTGTTGGAATATCAGGAATTATTAATGTAATACTTATAAAGTCTATGTGATAACAGAAGAATGTTCATATTAAGTATAAATTTAAAACTTGAGACTATGAAGATTTATAACAAGAAAATGTTGCTTGAGGAAATTTTTCAACATCATGAGTATCAAGGAAAGGCAAATTAAACCCATTGCACATTCATGAGAATGGCTAAAATCAAAAAGAGCAGTGCTACTAAGTGTTGAAGAGGGTATAGAATAAACGGAACTCTCAGACATTGTAAAGCAGGATAACTACTTTAGAAAATCATTGGGTAGTTTTCTATACACTTAAACATACAAATCTACCCCATGACTCAGCAATTTAATTCCCAGGTATTCACCCACAAGAAATAAAGCCTCACAAAAAGGCTTGTAAAATAATGTAGATAGCTACTTGATTCATATATACCTTTACCTGAAATAACCAGATGTCCTTTAACAGATGAGTGACTAAACAAATTCTTATATGTTCTCATAATGGAATATTAATCAGCAACAAAAAGGAACTAACTATTGATAGTTCTCAAAAACTACTGAGTAACAGAGGCCAGGACCAAAAATACACTATATTTCATTTCTATGCAATTCTGGAACAGGCAAAGCTAGTCTCAGGCCACAGAAGTTCGGAGATTGCCTGGAGGCAGGGGTGGGGGAAATGAGCTACTGGACACAAGAGAACCTTGTGGGGTAAAGGAAATGTTCTAGATCCTTATCATAGTGGTATTTACTCAGGTGCATACATTTGTCAAAACTCTTTGACTTGCACACTTAAAATGTGTGAATTTTAAAGCATGTAAATTATAACATGAGCATATATAGAGGTGAGAATATATACTGCATGTTTATTTGTGGTGTGTTTGTGTGTAAGCTACATAATGCGTATACACATTTGCTTAAACAAGCATATAAACACATACACAACTTGCCTAAGGAGGAAAACCCAAAGGAAATATACTAAATTATGAAAAGTGGTTATGCTTCGTGAATGAGCTTATAGATGACTTTCTCTACTTAGATTGCCAAATTTTACCTGTATGGTTCTATTCTTGTATGATAGAATAATCAATGTTTATTTTTAAAAATCAAAAGCTGCTAGAGGCAAGCACTTGTGGTGATCTATAACATGCTAGAGTTTTATTGTGGTGAGGTTCTATGGATTTTTTTCTAGTATGTCCACCAACCTAAGTCTTCAAGCTTAGGCTCAAATCTCACATCCCCTAATAGGCCATCCATAACATCTATGCTAGCAACAAATACTGTCTTATGCCATTCACCATCTTTCACATACTGTTTCTCTTTCACCATATCATGTGCTCAGCAAGGGTTAGAACAATATCTTTATTCTTTGTATTCCCAGCAGCTCCTACCACAGAAATTTGGAGAAAATAGATCTGATCTGGCATAGGATCACTATGTATGGTGGCACAGGCTGTGTACAACTCCAGGCAATGACACCAACGCCCCCTCCCACTACCTCCATGGTATCCTCAGGGGTTGTACAACTAGTCCTTAGTCAGATTCCCCGTTCCCACCATTTCCTGCCTTTGTGACCTTGAAGTTACCTCCTGAATCTGTTTCCTTTTCTGATAATAAGGTTGTTAGATAATTAAATTGAGATAGAGCGTGTTTAAAGCCCTCTTCAAACTATATCACACTGCAATGTTAGAGGTGATGCTTTTCATGATACATTTTACCTCTGCCTTTCTTTACCCCTTGCTCAGTCCCATGACTTCCTCACTAACTTTCACTTAGTTCCCTGATATTATCAAACATGTCCTGACCTCAGGGTCTTTGCACAGTGCTGTTTTCCCTCTGCTTAGACTTTCGCTCCCACATCTTCTCACAGCTGGTTTCTTCAGGGAACTTAGATTCCAACTCTAATGTCACATGAGGCTTTACCTGAGCATATTAAAATAGCCTTCTCCCCACTATCACTTTCTTTCTCATCATCTTGTGGTATTAGTAATTGGAGTTATTGCTTGTTTAATGAAGAATGTCTGCCTCCCACCTATAACCTCCCTGTGTAGAGAATTCAGGTTTATTTTGTTCAAAACTGTATTTCCAGCCCCTGGAGCACAGTAGACACTCAAAAAATCATTTACTGAAGGAACAAATCCTTATTGATAACTAGAGTGACACAGATTTATTCAATTTCATCTGCCAACTATTTTCCAAAAATGAGACCATGAAACAAACATTCCTTGTTCCCCTCTCTGTGCAGAGTAGGAACACACTTCCGTGGCTGAAAGAATCTGCTCAGGACATGCCTGTTGACCACACATCTCAACATTTGCCACCGAGTCTGTGCTGGGTAAGACTCCAAGTCAGCCACCACGTCATGAGGACACAGGGAATAAGGAGAATATTGTGCTGCCCACAGAGATGGATGGTTCCAGAACAGCTCACGAAAGCACCTCCTTCTGACTGGACACACCTCTCTCCCAGCCAGGTGCTTTGTTCCTTTCTCCTGCGCCCCTTTCTTTTTCTGGCTGGGAGCAAGAAAATCAGGCCAATGAGCCTTACCTTTGTTCCTTCTAGCTTTCAATGTGGGGTTTCTTTAAAGTTCTGTGCCGGCGTAAATCCTGCCAACGCCACAGTGGAATTTTCTAATCCATGCCAAAGATGGAGCTCATTAATTTTCGTGCCTGAAAGAAAGAAAACACTTCTTTAGGAATTGGCATGTTTAGCGTTCTGCTGAAGGAGGGTGAGGCCTCCCTGCAAAGAAAATTAATCTAGGTTTGTAGGTGGCTCATTCAGGGAAAACCCAGTTCTCCTCACAGAGCTCACAGGCCTGCCAGGCCCAGTGTTGTCTGCACCGAAGGCCACTGCTGTCCATGGAGTGAGGGCCACGAAGGGCCTTGGGAGACTTGAGAAAAGGCTGCATTGCAGTCCTCTCCCCATAAAGCGTCTACCCAGAACATTCCAGAAAATTCTTCTGCACTCTCTCTTCCTTTTCTGAAATGTACATGATTTCTGCAGGGGTCACCCCTGCCTTTCAAATTGGAAAATATGTGAGCCAACCCAGGGTCTGACCCTAGACTCTCAGGTCCTGACACCACCAGAAAAAAGCCACAATCTTTTTACACCATGGTAAATAATTTACAACAATGTGTTTTATTAATAGCAAATAGTGTAGAGGAAATAAGTAAGAAAATGTCACATTACATGATTTGGACTTTAGGTGGGTTTTAAAAAATGTTTGTGACACCTTTTTCTGTATATCTTCATTACATATCCATATATATATATGTATTTACTTATACATATTTGTATATATATTACCCTATGTCATAAAACTAGCATTAATTTCCATTTTTACTGAAGAAACAAGTCCCTATTGATAACTAGGGTGACACAGATTTATTCAATTCAGTCTGCCAACTGTTTTCCAAAAATGAGACTGTGAAGCGAATATGGCTTGTTCCCCCCTCTGTGGAGAGTAGGAATCCTCTATGACTGTATTTTGGAGAAGAATGTAAAAATCACATGGTTATAAACCTTATGCCTTCTTGATACAGATGACTGAGAAGTTGGAGCCCCAATCCTCAGCCTCCATTTTAACTTTCCTCTGCTATTAGAGGGAGTTTGGTGAAAGGATTTAGGATGCATTGTATGTTAAGTTAGTAAAACTCTAGTATGAATTAGTTTGAGTTTAACTCCCTCTCTCCTGTATGCGTGCACACACACACACACACACACGGGACCTGGAACTCTGTGAGCATCTATGGAGTCACAATAAAATGACACTGGAGAAAGGAATGAAAGTTGCTTAAATTAAACTGGCTAACTAAATTCTGCCAGGCCTGGGGTTTTCTGACTGCTGTAACTGTCAGCAATCTGAAGACAAATGTCAAAGGGGCCACAGGCTAAGTTCTCATGCTACCAGACCTAACTTTTCTGTGGCTCATACTCAGATCAGAGACTGAATAGCCGTGCCAAGTTGTTTGAAGGAGCTGCCAGGCCAAAAGCAGAGAGTGGGACTCGGTCACCTTAGTAGGTATTTTCTGGATTTTATTATACTTTTTTTTTTTTTACATCTGGTTAAAGAACTTCAAAACTCTCATTAATGATTTTTAAAAATCTGATTAACAGAGTTTGTGGAGAGCCACACTGTGATTAAGTGGTTGGGGAAAAGATATGAAGAGAGGTTAAGGAGCTGTAGTTTTTAAGTCTAGAGGGAAGATCTCAGAGGAGGAGGTAGAATAATGATTTTTAAGTGCCAAGCACTTACTAATCAACTGACATGCATTCTCTGAACACTCTGAGCCAGCATGAGCCTCAGCTCTATCCTAAAACCATAAAGAATAAGGCTTTAAGAAATATGTGTACAGTGACATAGGAAAGATTTAAGATAAACATAAGATAGGACTTCCTGGGATAAAAAAAGTAGCTCATTGTGGAACTGGAAGACACAGGAAATTTAGGGGAAAATAATAAAACTTAGAACTTTTATAAGCTTTTGTCATTGTTGAAAATCATCACTTTTATACATAGAATCTACCAGAAAACTCTGGTATCCAATTATGCAGAGGTGGCCTCTACATAGATATGGTGATGGGCAAAATTGTATTCAGAGATTTAGTGATGGAAATAGCTGAAGGACAAGAGAAACCAAGTTTGATGCATCCTCACAAACAAGAAGGTAAACTCAGCATCTGATTCTAGAATGAACAACCAAAGTTGGACCTGAAAAGGATAGCTCAAAGTTGGAGGGTGTGCTTTGGACACACATACCAACAGAGCACAAACTGGAATAAGTGGAGCTTGGTGAATGTCGTGGAGGTGGGGCAGGGGAGACCCTGGGCTATGAGTTCCAAAAATCAGGTAGAGGGGCTTGACATGGTGCCTTTTTAGGCTCGTAAGGGGGAGGCAAGACAAGATAAAAGTAGTGATTTGAGAAGTTTAAGTTTGTTAAAAAATGAGTGAGGTGGATTAGAAAGAAAAGGAAAAAGATGATTTCTCACAGTTCTTGTATGTCATTATATATAATGCAGAACATTCCCCACAAGCTAATGAAGTATTTGGTTGTCTGCCTCCACATCTATAGGACTATAAGTTCACTAAATGGTGGTCTTCTTTGTCTAGTTATTTATTGAATTCTTAGCACCCAGCATAGACTTCAGCATGAAGCAATGCTATACCAAATTTTATTGATTGAATGGGTAAAGTAAACCAGGAACGAACGGGAGACAAAGTTCTGGAGTCCTGAGCTCATCTTAAAGGCAAGCCAAGATGAACTAGCCAAGATGAAGTCTGGTACTTAAGGGTACTTTTTGCTTAGGGATGGAAACATAAAGCTCCATTGAGCCTTCTTACACAGAGGCCCGGAGATTTTGTTCCAAGATGTCTAGTGTGAAGCATGTTTCTCTTGACTGGTACTTCCCACTTGAGACAGAGGGTTATGATTCCAGAATACTAGGACAACTGGAAAGTCCAACTGGATAGTATCTTTGGTTCAATTGAAACACTTCTGACAGTTTCAGATAACTGCGACTGAGTGTACAGAGATATCCCAGGAGTAGCCTGAAGGAGAGCTAGTGGAGACCTGGGAGGATAATGGGAAGGAGAAAGATTTCATTAACTCCTGAAGGCTCTGCTGTTATCTGCTCATTGCCCTATTGGTATTTCCATGGAGGAAACAAAGGGAGGTATCATGAAAAGATGCTAATGGTGAAGCCTCCAAGGGTATTTAACTTTGTCATTTGTAAGAGTGAAATCTTGAATCAGCTACTGGACTTTTCTGAACATCAGCTGACTCATATGTAAACTGAAGGTAATGACAAATTTCCCTCTCCTGGTTTGAGTAAAGATCATTTACAAAGCACTTTAGAAGCAAAAAACTGCCTGACAGATGTTATTCATCTGCCTTTTTCTCCCTTGTTTTCATTTGCAGCTAGTCACTGGGTCAAATCGCTTATTTTTATTTTTTTTTTGCGATTTGCGAAAGCTTCTGAGTTCACTTTCAGTATCCCACACACAACAAACCAAACATTCTTATCTCAGTTATCTTTCACTAGCACTAGCAATGGCAGAATTTGGTAATGTGGGTATAGGCTTACCCAAAGTCTATTTCCTTTTCCTCTTGATATTAACATAGTAATCTAGAGATACTTCTTTACATGTGCAACAAAACTACTCTGCTTTTCAGTAACACTGCTGCAGAATTTAAATCATCTGAGATAGCATAGGTCTTCTGCTCTAGGCTTTGGGAAAGTGCATGATAAATGTGCTGACTGTAGAGCAGAAGAATCTTCATTCTGTTAAGAAAATTTTAACCCCCAAATTTGTGTTTAGAGGAGGTCAGGAGACCCCACATTCATTCATTCAAGAGACATTTCTCCGTGAGATTTTCACACTCCTTTTAACATACTTGTGCATATCAACAGCCTCTGACACACCAGCAATGTTCTTCCTCAGTGCTTTCTCCATAGTGTGGCCTAGAAACACCAGGGGCAGACTTCAACAGTGACGATAGCAGTTGGTGAATTGGGACTCCAACTTCTTTGATTCTCTGTTTGAATAACTCTGGGGCATATGCTGCATTGTTTCCTGGATCTCCTCTATGGAATTAGGCTTCTGCTGCCCGCAGTGGAAACTTCCTGACACTGCTGTTCATTGGCTGTCTTCCCTTCTCCATCTAGCTTCTCCACTCCTTCCTCCTGGCAATTCCTGGGGTCACTTTCCAGACAAACACTTTTCATTCAAATCTGATTCTCAGAGCTTGCTTCCAGGGAGATCCAACCTAAGGTGAATTTTTTTTTTTTTACCAGAGTCAAGGCATTAAGGCATTGGGCTAGGTATTCAGGGAACATATTTTGCATCAGATAAAGCCACTAGCCCCAATGATGCCCACAGTTCAGACAGGAAATGACATGTGCAGAAATGTAACATGAACAGGTAGTTTTTCATTTCTCTGATATTTTCAAATCCCCTTGGCCCTCTCCCTTTCTCTTACTCCCTCTCTCTCTCCCTTCTGGTTCAGATAACTGGAAGACCCTGACAGTTCATAAGAGGTAATCATTACATTTTTGGGATTTTTCCCTCAACAGTTCCCTAAACACAATCATTATTTTAAAAATGAATTATGTAAATTTATAATGAAATATATACATATTAAAATCAAAGGTAATATATACTTACTACTACTACTTCCTCATTATTGACTACATACATATGCTCTTGAGATTTCTTACATATATTAGACCTATGTGGTACCATACAGGTACCATCTTTTATTTTACCAATGTTATGTACCACACATTCCTTTGCACCATTATGTTCAATGACTCAAGACTTTGAAGCCAGCTACAGTGGGATTATTTTCATCACAGAAATTAGCAATTGCTATAAATTAGGAGTGCCCCTCCTACCCTCCAAACTGTGATAGCCAATTATTAAAAATATACCCACAGAACATCAACTACATTTTGCCAGGAATATTACAAAACATCTTCTATCTGGTCCCAGTGAAGCTAACCTAACTATTTCCACATTCCATTTAAAGTGATCTTTTAAAGTGCAGATCAGATTGCTTTATTCTCCCCTTTAAATCTTCTCCCATGCCCATGCAGGCTTCCCCATTCATCCTAGTTCTCTCTTCCATATCCACTACAGCTGGTCCTCTAATACTTCCTTCCAGTCATTTCATTATAATATGGACAAGAGCCCATACCAGCCAAGTTATTTGAGCACCTGCTCTTGTTATACAAGTTCCAGTTTCTAAGAGCCTGACAACCGTGAGGACTTCAGCACATACCTTCCTGCCACACAGTTCCCTATTCTTTCTTGCCTTTCCTCCTTGAATTCTAGTCAGGAGGTAGCTAGTCTGAACCAACTGGTAAGCAAGCTCCTTCTTGTCCCAGAATTCTTTCACTTATCCTTCCTTCTCCCAAGACAAGCTCAACTTCTTCTCATCACTTAGGTGTCATTTCAACCATCATCTCCCCAGAGAGATTTTCTCTGATCCTCTTCCTTACATCCACTGCACTTCCTGTCTCCAAATCCCCCACTTCCTGTCCTCCAAATCCCCTACTCAACCCATTACTTGAGCTTATTTTATTTTCCTGGTAGCTCTTACATCATCTTGATTCCTCCTCCTTATTTATTGGTTGGCTAACCCACTATCTTACCTATCTCTGTTCTTCTCACTAGAATCTGAGCTTCATGGAGGGAAATTTTACATCATTCATGGTTATTCCCCAGCATCTAGAATAATGGCTAGCACATAGTAGGTCATGAGTTGGATTTATCTGTTGGATGAAACTATGAACCTTGCATCTACTCTCTCCCTTCCCATTCTTTTCTCAGTCCTCAAGTTTGGTGATTTCATTCTCTCCTCCAAAACTGTTACTCAAAGTATCTGATGACTCCTACATTGCCACATTTAATATATACTCCAGTTTTCATTTGTTGGATTTTCCAGAAGGTATCTTGTAGGGCTTACTGTTCTCTGTTTGTTGAAACTCTATCTCCTGTACAAATCTACCCTGTCTTTATTACCTTTCCATCTCTCTTTCTTGGACACACAAGTAAATTGCATCATTGCTGTCATTTCTTCACCCCTGTGAATCTGGCTTGTCCATGTAACATGCTTTGGCATTAGATCAAGGTGAAGTGACACAATTCGAAGGCATAGTGAGAACTTGTGTATTTCTGCTTGTTTTCTTTTGCTTCATCCATTGCCAGAAGTAAATGCCCCTCTGGCTCACTACAACCAGGAGACTGGAGGAGGCAAGTGGAGAAGAGCTACTAAGATACCTCAGTTAAGCCCAGACTAGAAGGGAGCCCCCACCCACCCATGACCCACTAGAGGGCCAGCCAGGATTAGTTAGGTCACAGAATTCTAAGAATTAATCTATTTATTTTAAGCCAGTAAATTTTGGGGTGATTTCTATGCAGCAGAAGCTGATTTCTGCAGTTTTTGCAAATCTTCTTTTCTCTGTCCACTACTCATGCATTGGCTATCCCATACCCATTGCAGTTCCCAGCTCAAGATACTGTATGATCACTTCTATCTTTAAGGTTTGAGCCTCGGTTTCTATGCTTAGTTATCCACACTGGCTTCCACCCTATATCTTCAGACCCACAGAAGCAATATATCTCTCTGGACTTCCTTCAGGCTACTTGAATTCAACATGTGAAAACAGCAACATGTGAAAACATCCTCTCCTACCCAATGAGGTGACTATGCAATAGGCTACCGATCCAGGGGCCCCCGAGCTAGCTGAGCTTCACATTCACCCAAGAGAGTGCTATAGGAACAGTCATGACTATCACTGATCACAACCCCTTTCCTGAATTGCCACATCTGAAGGTAGGTGCCCCTACTCCTCTCCCCAAATGGATACAGCACAGAACCCAGCGGTTGTGGTCAGAGACTATAAAGTTTCCTCCTAACCAGACCCACAGCACTGCACAGGTGACTCAGCCTGTCCATGCTTCCTCATCGCTAAAACAGAGATAATAACTGTACCTCCCTTATTGGATGTGCTGAGGGTTTAATAATTTCCCATATGTGTAGGGCATGTTGAACAGTGCTTGACATGTAATAAGACCTAAAAATATTATATGCTGTCATGAAGACTTACTTTTCACATGACATTTTATTCTGTTTGTCATTTATCATCCTTTTCATAGTTGTTGATAAAGCAAAACCTCTTTATACACTGTAAGATATAATTTATTCTCATCTTTCTGCCTACTCTTTTAGAATAAAATTTGCAGTTTAGTAACAGAAAGCAAAGCAAAGCATGAGTTAATGGACCATACTAGTTGATAACTCTTATATATTTAGTATATTTAGTTTTTTCTTAATATGAATGCATTGTTTTAAATACACAACTAAAACTTACTATGTCCTTTTTTTGAGTCAGATTGACTGAAGTATAATTTGCTCACAAATAAAATTCACCCTTTTCAAGAGTGTATCATTTGATGAATTGTACCAGTTGTACCAGTTATGTAACCATCGCTGTCTCCAAGATAGACAACGTATTCATCACCCCAAAATGCTTTCCTCAGGCCCATTACAACATTTTTTTAAAAAAAAGATTTATTTATCTATGTTTACAGGGCAGCAGCGTGGTGGGTGAGAGGATTCACCAGAGACAGTGGGGAGCAGAACAGCAGATGTACTGAAATACACTGCTGAGGGGAGCAGCGGGCCATGCCATATGGGTCAGCTCTCTGGCTGCGGATAGAACTCATGCTGCAGTGGCTTCAGAGAGCTTCATAATGTGTTGCTTTAACGAGTTGCACCACCAGGGAGAGCCCTCCATTGTGATCACTTTTTAAGACTCATTAATACCTACCCACTCCTTCACTCTTCAGGTTTTAGCAAAACATAACAATTTTGTGTATGTCACAAAAGCCTTTGGTCTTCCAGGCCTTTGCTTGTCCCATTCTGTTTTCAGATGCATCCTTCACCCACTGTTTGGCCTAGCTATAACTCCTACTTTTTCTTCTGCTTTTGCTGTCACCTAACTCTAGGTTAACACCCCTGTACCAGATCTTGTCACATCACCTGAGGCTCTCTCTCTGACCATATGGGCAAGTTTGTGTTCTATGAGCAGTTTAACATGTGGCAGCCCCTCACTGGGCTGTCCCCCAGGGGGATGGTAGTGACCTGAATAGACAGGACCCGGACGCTGGAGCGTGTGACCCGGACGCTGGAGCTCTCTTGTGCCAGTGCAGGCAGATACAAATCTATGGTAGTAAACTGCCTGAATCTGGAGGAGGCTCCTCACTCTTCTCTGTCCAGCTAGTCCTGGGATGTTTCTGGACTTTTCCAGAGACACTTTGGGAGAATGCAAGGCTGAAACGCTGATGAGGTGGAGCTTGGCAAAGGTGGGATCTGCAGGCTATGATCATAGCAGTGGCTATGAGAGTCAAGTCTGCTCAGAGGTTGTTGGGGCTGGGGATCTCACTGTAATTCAGCCCGAGTTTATCTGCTCGCCACCTCAGAATGGCCAGTGAGTGTCTTAGAGAAGTTCATCCATATTCAGAGAGGTTAACTAGTTTGCCCATGGTCAACCGTAGCATATGCCAACCAGAAGATGGAATTCTATTTTTTTTTTTCTAGTTGGGGCTCAACACTACAACGACTTGAATTTTGAAATCTAGTCCAGGTTAATTCCCACTGATTGATCATTAATGTGCTAAGGAATTGCTAAAATAAAAAATAGGAATGAATGGCTTAATTTCAAATTTATCCCCTCACGATGGCTTATATTTTCCTTGTCTTTCCAACAACTAGTATATTAGGATTGGCAAAAGTTAGGTTAGTAAGACATAATTATCCAGGAATAGACATTGGAACAGGATTCCACAGCCACAGAACCAGGGAAGGGGAACTGGGAGCAAAGTCTGCAGCAAGCCTCTCATCTTTCTTACACTTTAATTCCAAGAATGCGACTATGATTCAAATTTAGATTTAGCTTTAAGAGAGATTGATAAAATAGAAAAAAAAAAAAGAAAACCTGGCCTAAAATTATCTTAATTGAATGATTTTGTTTGGTTACGCAGAGAGTTGGTTCACATGGAGGAAGTTACGTAATCAACAAGTTCCATTTGCTCGGTTTTCCGTGAAACAGGTAGGTCTTCCTGGGTCACACACTCACCCTCCTCGTTCAGTATGGAGTAAAAAGCCATAAGGTGGATTGCAGTTAGTTGTAGTTAGTGCTCTGCCAGATGTGGCCTGCACTAGCAACTCATTCTGACTCAGTTGTACCCTTCCTAAAAGTGGGTTCAATGACGTCTACTCGCTTTTTTTTGTGCCCTTTTTGCCTTTCTACACAGATTCCTCCATTTACTCAATAAAATTCTTTCTGGATCGGATTTGCCCTCCGGGGTTGACTCGCAGCAGAACCCGTCCTCAGACCAGGCGCCTAGAGGGGGCGCTGTTTCGGAGGAAATTAGCTGGTTTAATTTCTCCCGGCATTTGCGGGTTGCGCAATCCTGCTCAGGGTGACACCCACTGCCACCTCAGCTTGGCAGCTCCTGGGGCGCAGGCCCAGCACTGCCAGGATTCGAACATTCCGCCGCTAGCCTCGGCAGCGCCAGCCCCAAAGTCGGCTGCTGAGAGCAGCGCCACGGCCCGG
>NW_004567123.1:6421148-6438040 GCF_000260355.1 Condylura cristata
ACACACACACCAGACTCTAGCCCAGCAGTCCCCGGAGGCAAATGCAGTCATAGCCAAGGACAAATCCAAAGCTAGTCAAGCCCCTCCCTGTGTCCCCCCGGGGGTCCAGACGGCTTCAGATTCCCTCATAGAGGCACACACACCAGAGCCAAGTCACAGATTCCCAAGACGCAAGAACGAGTTCGCCAATGGCAATCACAGTGAAGGCAAAGCCCCTAAAGGAAATGGTAGCCCATCATCAAGGTAGAGCACCCCCAGTGACTAGCCCTTATCACTGACAGCAAAACCAGAGTTCCAAACAGGCAAGGAAAAGTCCCTAAGTCAGTCTCCCAAACCCAGAGCAAGCCCCGACCTGCATTGCCCAAGCAGACCCCCCAGAAAGTGATTTGCCCCCATCATCAAAAGCTAAACAGATTCCGCAAGAACCAATGGGGGGTGAACCCCCAAACGGAGAAGCCCCTAAGCGGAGGGCAAGTCTCAGCCTCCCATTACGCAGAACAGAGCTCCCTAAACAGGCTGCGACCCCTTCCAGCCCCCAGGCGAAATCCACATTACTCCAGGAGTAGCCCTAGAAGTCCCCCTTTTCCGCCTCCCTCCCTTGGGAACGGGCCCCTCTGTCCCTCCCGCAGCAGCACCGTGGACAGCTCCCGCGTCGCTGCCCTTCCCCTGGGCTGGGGTCCGAGCGCCGCGCCGCCCCGCCCCTCTCCGGCCCCGCCCCCCGGGTCCCCACAGCTCCTCCCCTCTCCCATTGGCCGAGGCGGAGACCCTCCTTTCCGCCCAATGGCCGCCGCTGTGGCTCGGCCACTTGCACTCTGACTGGCCAGCGACCGGCAGAGTGGCGGGGCGTAGGCCAATGGGGAGAGACAGCTCGATGAATGGCTGGCCCGGGTGGGGAAGGCAGGAGGCGGTGATCCCAGCGGAGGGGGCCGTTCGCCAGCTCGGAGGCAGAAAGTGCCACGACTCCACACGCGCGCACGCAGCGAGCGAGCGGCCGGAGCGGACGGTGGACGGGGCGGGTGGCGTCGAGGTCGCGGCGTCTGCAGCTGCTTGGGGGCGGCTTCTCGGTGGAGGCTCGGCCAGCTCCTCTCTCCCGGTTCCGCGGCGGCGGCGGCGGCGGCGGCGGCTGCGGTGTCGGCGGCGGCTCCTGCCCTTTCGTTTTTCCTCCCGCGTCTCCCGCTGCAGGTAAGAAACTTGGCCGGGCCCTGCAGCCGTGGCGGCGTCGGCGCGCGGACCGGGCCGTCGGGGCGCCTGGGCCAGGGCCGGCCGCGCCGCGAGTGACACGTCTCCTTGGCTGCCCCTCCCCCGGCTGCGCCGCCCGCTGTCGCTGCAGCCGCTACCCTCGGGGTCGGGTCGGGCCCCGGGGGGCGTGTGCCTGGCCGAACCCTGTGCTGGGCCGTCGGCCAAGCGCCACCCGCAGTGTGAACCCCATGCCCCTCGCCGTCTGTGGGACCTGCGGCGCCCCCGCGGCGCGACGTGGCGATCCTTCCCTCCCTTCCTCCCAGGCGGGCCGTCGGGCCGGCCCGCGCGCTCCGAAGTTGGGTGAAGAAAGTTGGCGGCGGGCGGGGCGGCGCACAGCTGGCGGAGGAAGGGGTTAAGTTTCGGGAAGCGGCCGGATGACGTTGCCCGGCTGGAGTCCGGGCTGGAGGGGGTGCGAGGGCGGCAGGATTGAATGGGGGGCCCGCTAGTAGGGCGCTGGGTTGAGGGCTGTGGCCTGGAGGCGCTTCGCTGGTCGGTCGGCCCCCGACGGCGTGGGCCTGAGAATCGGGGCTGCCCTGGGATTCTGAGCGGGGACTTGGGCCGTCCGAGGTCCGGCCGCCTGGGCGGCCGCGATAGCAACTTCCCGGAGTGCGGGACATGGCTCCCTGCTCCCCCTGGCGGCGGGGCTAGGGGCACCGTTTCCCTGACCCGGCCGCGCGGACGCCGGGCGCGAGGGACCCGCGCGCCCCGAACCCTGCACGGCCCACCCTTCCCGCGCCACAATGAATGGACGGCCTGGCCGGCCAAGCACACTGGCAGCCGGCATGTGCTGGCCTCAGTCCGTCGGTATCCCCAACGGCACTCTGGGTCAGGGGAGGGTGAGTTAGGTTTTGTGCTTCCTGGGAGGTGTCCTGGAAGCTTCAGGGACCCATTTGCAGGTGATAGATCGAACATTTAGCTCGATGTGATATGGTGGTTGAGGGAGTGGGCTTCAGAAATCACGGTTCCATTGAGGGAGACTTCAGCCAGGCTCTTCCACTGCGGGTGTCAGCGTCTCTATCTGAAAAACGGGGCTGCCAGTCATTTCCACCTAAAGAGGGAAAAAGCTGTAGAGACCTAGCACGTGTAGGGAGTCATCAACAAGTGTTAGCTGTTACTGTTGGGATGAGTTTTTAGGAGCCTGCGTGGCATAGGAGGGAGGTGGGGTTTGGCGCCCTCCTGCCTACTGGAGGACAGGGTGTGCACAAGTCCCAGGTTGGAATTCCAACCCCATAGCGCACTTATAGACCCTGTGTGCTGATCCTTTAACCTTTCCGAACCTGGGTTTCCTTATCTGTAGCCTGGAGATAGTATCACCCACGCACTGTAGGGTCAGCAGCCTCCAGGCAAATACTGGGGGAAAACTAGGACCTTGTGCAAACACAGGGCAGTTTGGCAATAACTCCTGGAGGTCGAAGGTCAGCTGAGACTAGGCTACACCTAAGAAATGAAACTTACTTTGAAGGCTCTTGGGAGCCTCCCTAGTCACTGTTTGCTTAGGGTGCTGGAATCTTCAGGATGGAGAGCTTTACGATGGCTTTTTCCGAAATTAGGGGGATTGTACTCAGTAGAGCCTCATATCCTGGGCTAGAGGTCTCTTCAGGACTCCCCTTACTAAGTGTCCCTTGAGTGCAAGTTCTTCTGCCCTGTACTCCTTTGAGGGACAGCACATGTATTACATGCACCAGCCCTGTGCAGTTGGGAACATACATTCTTTTCCATCCCTGCCTCTTGCCTTACACTTTCTGTCTGCTCAGTTGTTTTAACTTCCTGCTCATTGGACCCCAGACAAGTCTTGGTGATTCTGTAGCATGCTACTTACTGTGCTGAAGTCTCAATTCCTTTATGAACTTTCTAAAGGTCAGCTCCACTATGGCCTGCCAACCTGTTTGTCTTTCAGGAAGGAGCTTCCGGTTCTGAGGTCCTGTTGATGCCACTTACCTCTATTTAAGTGGGAGCAAACTTCCTAGTAGGTTAGGCTTTGCCTTTGCTTGTGGTATTGCAAACCTCTTGCAAGACTTCTGGGCTGCCTGTTTGGGGGAAGAGGGTAGCTTAAGATTGGGGAGGGGAACAGGAAAGGTAGTCTTGCAATTTAGTGAAGGGAGAGTTTTAAATAAATCTGGAATCACTGAGTCACATTTGAGCAATTATGTATGCTCTTTGAGGAAATGAACACTAAGTCCACAGGCTGCAATAATTGTACAGCATCAAATTCTATTTAAGTGATTGTATGCAAATGATTTAATTATAACATTGGCTTGGTGTATAGCTGGGACACCTTTGTGGTGGGACCATACTCTCTTACTTGATTTTTTTTTTTAGTCTGGGATTTTAACAGAGAATGACACAGACACACAGGGTTCTTTTGATACACCAGGTTTTTCATTGCTGAAATCTTGTTTTAGAAGAAAAAAAAGTAATGATCGGGCAGAATTACAAAGGCAGAGACTGTGTAATGTATGCCTGTATTATGAACTTGAATGTTTGAGGCCAGTTCCTTGGCAGAATAAATGTTAACTAAATGAGGTATCACTAAATGAGGTAACATATTTTCATTAGTTATTCAGTTATCTTGCTGGACAAATGAAACTGAATCTAATTTGATTTTAAGGTTTATTACTTAGAATCAGATTCCATAAGTTAATGTTTGTTGTAGACCTTGCAGCTGTCCCACTTTATAAGAGTCCATATGGTCGTTTCCATTTCGTGGATGAAAACATGGAGGCCAACAGGTCCAGTATTTATCAGGCCACTTCCCAACTCTGGGCTGCTGCTGGTCTTCTGAATGGTCACCCACAGTGTTATATAATTCCACAATTCATGCTCCTTGGGGTAGTAACTACATGAGTTTCAGTGGAAGGAAGGTGTGAGTTAGTTGGAAAGGTGGCAGCACAAGAAGGTACTTTTTATTACTGTGTCTCCTGTGCTTTCAAACACAAAAGATACAAACATGAGACCTAGCTCTGTGTTGTCCTACATTTAACCACATAGAGCAATTAAGGAAAACTTAAAATTCAGTCTCCTGGTCATACCAGCCCCACATTTTTTTTTGAAAGGTTTATTTATTTGTGTATACAGAACTGGGGTACAGGCCAGAGGTGCAGGAGCGGTAAGAGGCTTCACCCGAGACAGAGTGGGAGCAGAATAGGCAGATCACTGCTGAGGGGAGTACACTGCTAAGGGGAGCAGCGGCCAGTCCCACATTTTAAGTACTCAGTAGTCATGTTGGTCAGTGTGGATTTTGGTCATTTACATGATCTCAGAAAGTTCTCTCAGACTAAGCTGGTCTTGCATTGCTAGTATTCTGTATAAACATTCAAGTCTGTGTCTCTTGATTGTTTAGAAATATTATTTTGAATCACATGACATTAATTGCCCTTCTGTAAATCAAAAACATTTAAACCCGTGGTAGATCATGGATTTATTCAAGCTAGTAAAATTTCACCTTGGGAAGGCCTTTTTCCCTGACTCTTTGTATAGGTTATAAATTGCATATCAAGATAAGGTGGGGTGCACAAAAATCACCTTGGAGAGATTTTTACCTAATCATGACAGCACCACAAGGGTTGAATGTACCAAACACAGAAAATAGGTATTAGCAGAAAGCTTATGGCTTGTAGAAAAGGTAAATATTTAATTCTAAGAGAGAGAAGCTGAGCAAGAAGGGCCACATAGCATTACAGAAAATTAACTCAGGTCTTGCTCTCAGGTTATTTTCTTAGGCAGACAAATTCTGATGAGTCTCCTAAAACAGACTACTGTATTCTTCTGTCTAAAAGCCAGGCACATTGTTTCCTTTACGTGCCATGAATGACATGTATCTCCTACCTGCCTTGCCATGGGAAGCAACTTTAATTTATAAAGAATGTTTTGTAATTTCTAAACTTGGTTATTTTTTGCAAGACTGGAACAACTGCTGGGCCCCAATCTTACATTCAAACAGTGGCATTTTCTTACTGACTAACATAACTTGTTACTGGGTCAGTGACCATTTTCAAAACTTTTGTCTTAGCATAGCTTTGTAAGGATCTTTGAAACGATCACTGGATAGTATTGGGGAAGAATTTTTACATTCTTGCCTGCACAATTCGGCTGATCTTGTTATAGGACAGGAGAGGGGCATCCCAGCACCCCCAAACCTGCCTGTTCTAAATAAGTTCTGTCATCCACTGCATTAAGACAAAACAGATAAGATCTTTAATGGAAAGAAACTGTATTATATTATATATCATATAATAGAATTACTTTGCAATATTGAAAAGATAAAGAATCTAGTTTCCAAATGAAGTACCCAAAATTACCCATCCCCTTGTTACAGGGCACCCCAGTGTGAATTGGGTTGCCTGTCTGTGGGTCCTCACCTGTACGCTTATGATTCAATCATATTATGGATACACTTAAAAAGGTTAAATAATGGATTTATTTATAAGGAGAAAGGTAAAGGAATAACCCAGGGAAAGAGGGAGAGAAATACATAAGTTAAGCTAGAAAGCCCTACCAGTTCTGCTGACTTGGACTCCACCGGCACACTGATCAAGGGCCAAAACAATCAGCCGCGAACCATCAGGCCAAGAGACCTCCAGAGCCCACTTGTTCAGTTTTATCCTAACCTGGCTGCTCAGCTCCGCCCTCACGTCCTAGCGTGCTTCTCTTTGTTATTGATGGGATTTGTAGTTCCAGTATCTGGAGTGGGGGTGGCGTCCATGAAACCTGTACCTGTTACACCCTCATGAGTAAAAGTCCACCAAAACAACATTGGCCCAAAGTAAGGCCTGAAAGTCTTCCATAAGTCTAAAATCACTATCTGGCAGGGTCCTATAGAAAAGTAAGAAATAGGTAGACAAGTCTGGGAGGAAAAGAGCAAAATCAAACTCAAGATAAAGCTGCCATAGTCAGCCTCCCCGCAGGGCTCTCACCCATTTCTGTTTCACCCAGTCCAGGGCCAAAAGTGCGAACATTTTCTTCACATGGCTCCACTCACGCCCTTTCAGGTCCTCCTGCTCTCCATCCTGCTTCCTCCTCAAGTCTCCCTTCAGCTTCTTCACCTCTCTGCTCAGCCCCACCCTCTCTTGGGAGGGGCAGGAAACCTAGAACCTCCCCTTTTCCTAGGGACCACCCTGTTACAATCTTAGTACTTTTTGTAAAATAACATAAGACCAAAGAACCTTGACTGATCAGTTACTTACTGGCCTGTTGATAAGAGAGGAGATCCTCTAAGAAAGTTACCAACTAATTATAATGATAATATTAATTGGCTCAAAAGTTGGAATAAAAGACCATGTTAAACCAAAACCTTTAATTTCAGATTCTAACCCTAGTTGAGGTGTGAGCAAATGAGGTCTGTTTTCAGACTGCCTTCTTGCGTGGATTGAATTTGACCTGCATACAAGATTTCTTTGGCCAGCCCCATGGTACTAAACAAATCAGCTGCCTTTTATAAACATGTTTTTTCCATTAATGTTCTAGACTTGGGAGTTCTTTCTTGGAAAAAAAAAATGGGGACTTGGGGACATACCAGGTCACAAAACTATGGACTGTGGTCTCCCTTTCTGGGCAAGACCTGTGTTCTTGTTCACTAGGTTCTACCCCAGTTTTCATGACGTGGTTGTGCACTGGGGCCTCAGAGAAGTTCCTACAGCTTCTAATGGCTGTTGCTGGAAGTCATCAGAGTATGAACTGAATGCTCACCAATGTCTCCCACTGAGCTGCAGTTTGGGTGGTGGGAAAAGCCCAGGTTGAGGTTTCTAATCCTTGAAATAAGTGGTGTGACCTTGACTTTGTTCCTTCCTGGGCTTCAGTTTCCTCCTTTTGTAAAATGAAACTAAGCCCGATGGCTTCATCTTACTGGCCACAAATCTTAGTTTAACCTTAACTTTTTGTTCTCTCATACATCTGAAAATCATGTTGGGTCTTCAAAATAGTCATAATTCAACAATCTTACCTCTTCCACTGACACTTAGCATCTACCTGGTCCAAATCCCTCTCATCTCTCACGTGTTATTTCACTAGCTCCAAAGTGGTGTCTCAGCCTTTTCCCTTAGCTTCTGCTTTCCAGTCTATTCCCAGAGATCATGTGACTCCTGTTCAAGACCCTCCTTGGCCAAAATTTTCACTGACAGTGGCCTACGACCCTGCATTCATACTGGCTTCGCTCCTACTACATCCCTGTAACCTTGCACCACTCACACTGGTCTCTTC
Organism: Condylura cristata; assembly: GCF_000260355.1. NCBI lineage: Eukaryota > Metazoa > Chordata > Mammalia > Eulipotyphla > Talpidae > Condylura > Condylura cristata. The sequence continues at coordinate 6,428,583 of NW_004567123.1, forward strand.
TCTGTTTCTCAGGCATGCTTCTGCCTCAGGGCCTTTGCATGCCCTGCTGTTCTCTGTGGGAAACTTTGTCCGAGATGGCCACATAGCTTTCTCTCTTACCTTCTTGAAGTCTGTGACATGTCACCTCCCTGGCCACCCTATTTAAATTTGGATGGTAACCTCTTAGCCCTATTCCCATTCTCTTTCCCATTTCTTTGCATTGTTTTCTCTTCATTATCACTACCTGAAAGGCCACACAGGTGACTTATTTTGTTATTTCTACTAGAGCACATGCTCTGTCAGTATGAAATGTGTCTGTTTTGTTTCCCTGAAGTCTCCCTAGTACCTGAAACAGTTACTGGACATACAGGTGATGTCCATCCTTGCTGAGCTAACAGAGAGATGATTTTGCTAGTGTTCATGTTCTCTGAGTTTATTATTCAGCTCAAAATAGTCTGGATTCCTAGAGTGTACAATAAAAACACACAAAAAAGCATATTTCAAAGCCAAGCGACTTTTGGATTCCCTCCAATCTGACTCCAATTGGGAAATTGACAATTACAGTCATGGAGAAGCACTACCATCACAAACCATCCCTGTTCTGCCAGCAGAGGCTGGGATTTGAAGTTACCTTAGGGGAAGGTATTTGGGTGTTTGCTCTGGCCTGGAAGCCCTAAGCCTCCAGGCTAGGTGTATTTATTTATTTATTTCGGTGCTACCTGTTTCTCCAGGACCCTAGCTTGCGATGGAGTCCTTCCCTGGCAATCCCTTGGTTCTGGGAGGAGAATTGGCAACAAGCATCCTTTATTTCCTTGTATAGTTTATGAGTGTTAGGTAGGACTTGGAGAGTAATTGCATCTCAGTGGTGACACACTTACTATGAAACAAAACGTTATTTTTGGTGTGAACAATGAGTGGCTTACTCTGAAAAGAGATGGATTTTGCATTTAGTGAGCGAGAATGTTTCTTAGTGGTAGGAGGGAACATTCTTTACTTGTAGTTGGCATTCCATTCTCTCTTATAGTTAACTTGGTCAGACTTGGAAGAAGAAGAGTTGATAAGATTAACCTGGCTCCCCATGCAGTTTTTCTTTCTGCTCTGGAGAGTTCATGCACAGAAGCCAGGGGAAGTGGAGGAAAATGGGCAAGGCAGTAGTTGGTTGGGATCCCTTCAGGTCTAGCCCTATCCTTTGTTGCTAGTCCTCTCTTCTGACTTACACTTTTAGGCAAAGAAATGACAAATAGATCCTAGATTCCCAGCCTTTTCTGATGTGAAACTGAGAGGTTCCCCATTTTAAAGTGGGGTTAGGGTTCTAGCCCTAAATCTAGATTTTGGCTAAAGTGTACAACTCACCTGTCTTAAAAGCTATTTTCTTTTCAGTAAAGATTCCTGAATAGGAATTTGACATGACTTTATGAAAATGAATAATTTTCATTTCTTAGTAAGTTGTAGATATTTGTATTTATAAGAAAGAAATATACTTTTCAGATTTTCACTGTAATCACAGTGATTAAAGGAGTCAGTGAAGAATAAATGGATCTTGACACTTCACGAAATGTCTTAGTGATAAATCCAGGGACATTTCTAAGGTCAAATTTAGCCTCAACTCTCAAGTCTACTCTTGTCTGTTTTATCACTTCCCTCTTAAGTTGGAAGCTCCCAGCCTGTTATCCACATTTTGACGTGAAAGACAGTGAGGACAGTACATGGGCATGGTCCCAGACAGTGAGTATCGGTGGAGTGGGTAAAGCAGGAGATGACAGCCCACCTTCACCCTTGTTTCAACCAGCCCTTTTCCTTGGTGGGAGCAGTACCGTGTGTGTTAGAGAGCTGAGAAGAGGCAGCTAAGTGTTACGACAGATTCTGCAGGTATGAAAGATGCTTCTCCTTGAAAATCCATGTGAAATTTGGTTCTATCAAAGTTGGCTTGTAAATATTTTTAAAAGCCTTTTCTAAAAGTGCACACATATATGAAAATGTATTGTCAAATCTATATATACAAATCTATATACTTCCACAAACTAAACACCCTGTTTAACCAACAGCTCAAGAAACAGAATACCACAACCACTCTTACTCCTTGTGTGTCTGCCCCCTCCGGTGGCTGTGTGTTCCCGAGGGTAGCTCATCTCCTGATTTCTAGCATACACCTCGAACTTAATGTAAATGGCATAATATGGCATATGCACCTTGGGTTTTCATTCAGTGTTGTGTGCATGGTTCTGCACTGTCAGGCTAATTCATTCTCATTGTTGCATAGTATTCCAGCATAGTTCATTCATTTTACTAGGAATGGGTTCAGGGATAGTTTCTAATTTTTTTTTCAATAATATGATACAAATTATAAATCATAAAGCCTTGTTCCTGACGTCAGTGATTACTTGTCCACATTTCCATTGGGTTAATCTCTAGAGGGATTACAGGGCCACAAGGAGACAGGCTCAGCTTTAGGAGAAAGTGCCAGTCTTTTTCCCAAAGGGCTGGTGTTAATTTTATACTCCTGCTAACAGTGTATGTGAGCATGGATTAGATTATTCCATGGTTGACTTTAAAAAAGGAACCAAAATAAGTTTGTGTTACTATTGCTATGAATAAAAAATAATTCACTTATGTCGAATAGAGGTGAGAATGTTTGGCTGTGGAGTTCATTAATCAAAGATGGGCCTTTGCAGAGGACTTGTGAAAGAGGGTCAGATTTTATTGCCAATGAACTGTCTCTTAAACACAAATCCAAGTGAAAAGACAGCTCCTCTGGTCATGGTTAAATGAAGGGAAGAGTTCAGCAGAACTCAGAGCTAGAGGCCAAGATTATCAGGTTAATATAATGAGTATTAGTGTATTAAATGGATGTTTTAAAAACAAGGGGACCAGCATTTGGGTACCAGATATCATTCAGTACTGATCCCCACATTTCTAATCTGAAATCCGTCTTTCTGGAATCCTTGTGCAGAGTCCAGGGATGGTGGTACAGGATTGATGGGCTCCAGGGATTGATGGATGCGATTTGGAAGTATCTCTTGCACATAGCACAGACAGCCCTTCTCTCTTGTAGCAGGAATGATCTTTTTCTTTTAAGTGCTTGGTTGGCCAGAATTTGCTTTTGCTAGATATGACCACAGTGCCAAATGTTAGTAGCTTAAAGAAGAAAGGGGCCACTGTGTTTCTGGTGATGAAGTTGGACTGAATGGTCTGGACCTGCCTTCTGACACATAGGATGGGAAAAGTATACACAAAAGGAAAACTGCTTCAGAAAAGCACTGGATGGCTTAGATGATATTGAAGAAGAGAGGGAGAGTCTGAAATCTCAGTGGAAGTGTTACAGGGCACCCCAATGTGAATTGGGTTGCTTGTCTGTGGGTCTTCACCCGCGCACTTACGATTCAATCGTATTATGGACACACTCAAAAAGGTTCAATAATGGATTTATTTATAAGGAGAAAGGTAAAGGAATAACCCAGGGAAAGAGGGAGAGAAATACAAGTTAAGCTAGAATGTCCTACCAGTTCTGCTGACTTGGACTCCACCAGCACGCTGAAAACCAATGAGAGCCAAAACAATCAGCCGTGAACCACCAGGCCAAGAGACCCCCAGAGCCCACATGCCCGGTTTTATCCCAATCTGGCTGCTCAGCTCCGCCCTCACGTCCAGCGTGCTTCTCTTTGTTATTGATGGGATTAGGAGTTCCAGTATCTGGAGTGGGGGCTGAGTCCATGAAACCTGTACCTATTACAGAAGGAAAACTGAATGTGAGTACGTCCTGAGAGCTTTTGACAAACTGAGTTTTGATGGTGTCTTTGGGCAAGCTTGGCAGAGAGCACAGTGGACAGTGTGAGAGAAGAGAAGACCCTTGGAGCTTCAGGGCCGTTACACCATCAGGGTCAGTGTGAGTCAGAAGGAACCCATTCCTCTTCTGAGCTGGCCCTCATGTTCCCCACTGTCTAAGTGTAGAAAACATCGCACTGATTCAAGAATTCTTTAAAGACAACCTGGGTAGATATCACTCTGGGCCAGTTCTCAAGCAAGCAGATCTTTAAAGGACTGAGTCTTTATCCTAGCCCAGTGAAACATCTGTGGAAGACAGGGATAATAAAGTGTTAACATAGGTTTTAAACAATACTTTCACTATACCTCAGGTAATAGGCAAGACTCAAAAGATGCACAAGAAATAGGAAACTCTGATGACCTAGCAGATTTGTAAAAGCAATCAGATAGAATTTCTCACTAATCGTATTTAAAAATCTAACAGATAAAATATAGCTCAAGAGACTCAATAAACTGGAAGATAGAAGAAATTATACAGATTATACCTTAGAGAACCACACAATAATTTCTAAGACCAGTTAAGAACCAGGGATGATAGACTGAGGCGTGTCTAATAGGGGATCCAGGAAGGGGAAGAGATCAGGAACAGAGCCAGTGTATGATAAAGGCTGAGTTTTACAGAAGGCATGAGATACCCACCCAGAAACAAAGTAAACAAAATCTCCACTTGTCAAAACTAGTGATTTGGCAAGAAAGAGAAAAAAAATTGAGTAGGAGAAATGAAGATAAAGTTTAGTACAAATAAAACCCAAGATAATTAGTAGCAAATGCTTACTAGAGTGAATTCTCAGGGATATTCTTGGAAGGAAAGTAATAGCAAATGGAAATAGTGAGATATACAAGCAGTGAAGAAAGACAGTAGATACTGGGCAACTGTAAACAAATGTAAAAGAATAATGATAATGTTTGTCAATGAGGAAGGAGCTGGAAGATGGATAGGATTATATCCATGAAGACAACCACATCTAAGTTAGAGGGGTTATGGTGTTAGTGGAGAGGAGTCAAGTTTTGTAACTTTGACCATTGGGAACTCTGCTTGTTATTTTTCAAAGGTTCTTACTAAAGAATAGAAACAACATAGTCGGTAATAGTAGGGCTGGGGTAGGGGTTGAATAATTTCAAAAAGTCCAAAAAGTAGTAAGAAGGGAAAGTAAAAGAACCCCCAAACAGGACAGAAATAACACAAAATAAGATTACAGATTTAAGCTCAGATATTGGCATTCATATTACATATAACTTTTTTACACCATAAACATAGTTTTTTTTTATTATTCTTAATTTTGTGTATTTTTTTCAGCTCAGTTTTAATCCCCATATTACATATATTAGCCAAATACTCCAGTTAAAACATAGAGATGCCATACTAGAATTTAAAAATCAAATCTGTGTTGCATACAAGAGACAGAGTAAAAGTAAAAGGATAAACTATAAAAATAGTGTTAAAAGCTGGTGTTGCATTATATTATATAAAATAGACTAGCCAAAAAAAAAAAAATAGAGAAAAGATCACACTATAATGGTGAAGGCTAAATTCGCCTAAAGATATGACAATTTGAACTTTGGCTACATCTCAGTAACATAATTAAAAAATATAGAAAATAAAAATTAAGAATTGTAAGAAATGGTGGAATTGATAATCATATTAGAGAATTGACAGCTCTCAGTGATTGACAGCTAAGTAGACAAAAATCAGTGAAGATTAGAACTTGATTAAAATTAAGAAGGTAGTCTATGTTTGTAAATAAAACACCTCAGCAAACTAATACATATTTGATTTCAAAATTTTCAGAGATTGGCCATATCTTGGTCCTTAACCTATATTTCAACAAGTATTACAAGATTGATATTACATAGAGCAGGTAGTTTGAACATAATTCTATTAAAAAGTAAATCTGTCTTCAGAAGTTATAGAGGGAAAAATAAATTTAAACCAGACAGAAGTAACAACGAGAAGGAATTAATGAAACAGAGTAAACAGTAAAGAAGTTCAGCAAAGCCCAAACGTCAATGTTGCAGAAGATGTTAACAAATATCTAGCAAAACTGAATAAAAGAAAGGCACATATAACCATTGTCAAGGCTGTAAAATGCAGCTTCACTACCGATGTGGTAAATATTAAAATGATAAATAGTATTAACAACTTGTGTAAAGTAAAGATCAAAGCATGTCTATATCATTGGTGTTTATTAAAAATACCTGAAAGATCCAGAGGAGGGGGCTATACTGCACATCATACATAGAAGATTTCCTTTTTATATATCAACATGGTGATAATTTTGCAAGTTCTGACAATATCTAGGAAAAATGTAACTTATGAACACTGACTCATGAAGAGAAAACAGCTAAAAAGCAAAAGACTCTTATCTTCTCTTTGAGATCAGCAAAAACATGATATCTTCTCTAACACAGTATGAAAATTCAAGAAAAGTGAAGCAGAGGTAGGAAGGTTGGGAAGCAAGGGTCAGAACTGTTAGTATAGGCAATATGCTTATATGTGTAAAATGCTTTTTAAAAAAATATATAGCTACCAGCTGATACAGATTTGGGGTGGTGGGGGGAAGACGAATCACCCTACAGAAGTCTATAACAAATAGGAAGTAAAACTTAACATTAGCAATAGTGTACAAACTGTGAAGAACCAGAAGTAACTCTGAAAACATGTAAGACCTCAACAGTGAATATATTATTTTTCTTTACTAGAATTACTTGTTTTTCTGTTAAGATGTCATCCTTACAACCATATCAGTGAGTGATTCCTCTCCTGATGAGGTATGTTCCAGAGCCTTCTTTCTGCAAACACTCATGAGTGTTGATGTACTAAGGTTTCATTGGCTACAGTGCCCAAGAGACTGATCCCTGCTTTCTGCAGCTTAGTGTCTTAATGCAGTGAGAGTTGTCATGGGCTTCAATGTCTTCACTATTGTGACCATTTTGAGAAGTCAGGATTCTGGATTCCTCACTTGTAGGCATGTTGTCTTTATTAATGTGAAGCCTGTAGGCTTCTTGTAAGCTCTCAAGATTTAGGTCTATTTAATTATCTGCTTTTCCAAAAGCTATTAGTTGGAGAAAAACAAAAACATGACCTTCCCCTACCCAGGCATAGAAATTAAATCTGCAATGAGTGATGAATAAGCAGACTATATACATTTCAATCTGTTATTAACGTGTTTCAATCTTTAATTAACGTGAGTTGCATTGTTTCTCCAAAAGAGGGAGTCAGTTTACTCCATCTTCTTAAAACATGAAGTAAATTATATCAGAGTACATCTTTTAGTTACCACATTTTCTCTTAGTTTTTCTGAGTACATAAAGTTAGATTATATTTAAAATTTTAGATGAGTTGATCTGGAAGCTCTTTTTTTCTGAATATTTAAAAATACTATTATAAAAAATTACTAGATTAAGTATTTTTTTTAAAGATGAACTTATAAAATAATAAAAGAGATTGCCAGAGATCATAGGCATAGGGTGAGGGGAGTTACTGGAAAGGAGTGAGCTGACCCTGGTGAAGGTGGGGTGTTGTCAACCATTGTCTTTGTGTTTTTGACTTTAATGTCCATGTGGGAACAGGTTTGTCTGAGGTGAGGAGTGAGAATTGACCTTCCCCTTGAAGCTGCAAGGGCTTTACCATGCTCAGTGAAAGAACAGACTTATGGCAAGGGATCACTCATCTATTTTGTCCTAAGACAGAAAAGGCAGAGTCTGAGAATTTTTAACAGGAGGCCTGCCCCTTATGTGAAAATTAGTCCTTTCTCTGAGGGTTGGTTGAAGCAAAAACAGTTCAACTCAGCCCAAACAGGATTAGCACGGATACAGCCCCACCAAAGATAAGATACAAAATCACTGTTAAAGGAGTAAAAGTAGGTAATAAAAAAAAAAAAGTAGTGGCAAGAAAATGATACCAGGAAAAAAATATCTGGGTATCTGGGCAACTTAAAAAATATTGAAAAGAATAACTAAAGGGACTGGTTATAGCAGTGGGTAGAGTTAGTTGAAGAGACAACAGTTGAAATTGGATTGTGTGTTGAGGGACTTTTCCCAAATGGTAATACAAAGCAAATGAGGTCCAAATAGGAGATCCACTGCAAAGAACTGAAGCAAGAAAATTTACAAACAACTAAGTCTCCATGGGTTTTCCAGAATTGAATACAGGCTTGACTCCTCAAAGTCAGGAGGTACAATGAACTTGACTAAAGTAAATAAAAATAAATACAAACCTAAAAATTTTTTGTTGTTTAATCCTTAAAACTCCAAAGACGGATCTTAAAAGTAATGAGAGTTTCAGAAAAGGTTTTATTAGCGACAACTTGATTGACAGCATGTTTCTCACTAGTAATTTCCCTTTCACCCTGATCCCTTCCCTCCAACAAAAAGAAGCCAAACATTTCTTCAAAATAACTGCCCAATAGGATTCTTTATTCAGTTAATCTATTTATGAAAAGAATGAGGGCAAAATAAATTTGTTCAGGACTGTAATGGAACGTTTATTAAGAAAAGATCATTTCTGAATGAACTAGTCAAAAAGGTACTTTTGGAAGACCTTGAAGAAGGAAGTAAGATACAAAAATCAGTAATGAGCAAACCATATTGGTAAATATCAGCTATCTGGAACAAAAATAGTAGTTCAGGTGAATATGGTAGAGAAGGAGTGCACGAACGTGGAAAGGGGGCTCTTATAAATGGAAGGTCACCATACTCAGACTTCTGTGCTTCTTTTAGGAAGGTGGCCTTGGCAGAATTAGGCCAAGAATGTATATAAAGCAAACGTAAGGGTAATGAAAAATAGAATTTTTAAAAGAATGCTTATTAAAAGGAAATAGAATGGACATAGAATATATAAATTCTGAACATTAGAGGAAAGAGAGATAAACTTAAATAATACAAAAAATGCAAAAAAAGCATGATCAAAGAAAATGTAAATAAGAATCACAAAATAAAGGTATAGATGAGTCCAATTACATAGGAAATTGCAGTAGATATTGATAAAAACCTACTGGCTAATAAAATAAATTGCTATTCTGGTCTTAAAGTAAAATCCAGCTATATGCTATTTTTAAGAACTCCACTTAAAACATGAACATAGGAAGCAGAGAATAGAAAAAGACTCTAAGCCAATATGAACACCCCAAAAATTGGTATAGCTTTTAAAACAATCAGACATACTAGACTTTAATGGTGAAAAATTGTTATTAGAGATAAAAAATTACAATAGAGAGAAAAAATAGAAGATATCATACTGATTTTAAGAACATAAGATCAGAACCAAATATAATGGCCTCCAAATAAAAGCATAAATTCACAAATCCCCAGGAAAAATCAATAATCTCATGATCACAGTGGTCAATATTAAAATGTCTCATTAACTCTTAGATTGAGACAGACGGTGAAATACTGGTGTTCAGGTTATTAAACTTGAACTGAGGATACAGATATGACCATCCCATAGTGTACAAGTGTGTGTTTATAAAAGTTGATCATAGCCTAGAAAATTTTACCCAATATATAATCTAAATTCTTGGTATTCCAGTTGTCAGACCAACCTAATGTGAGCCTCAAAGTTAGTTTTGATGGCTTTGGAAAACCTTTCTAAATTTTTTAATGACACAAAAAATACCATACTTTCCATGTACTAATATTGACATCTCTGTTTCACAATA
>NW_004567123.1:6438140-6449786 GCF_000260355.1 Condylura cristata
GAAAAGATCACACTATAATGGTGAAGGCTAAATTCGCCTAAAGATATGACAATTTGAACTTTGGCTACATCTCAGTAACATAATTAAAAAATATAGAAAATAAAAATTAAGAATTGTAAGAAATGGTGGAATTGATAATCATATTAGAGAATTGACAGCTCTCAGTGATTGACAGCTAAGTAGACAAAAATCAGTGAAGATTAGAACTTGATTAAAATTAAGAAGGTAGTCTATGTTTGTAAATAAAACACCTCAGCAAACTAATACATATTTGATTTCAAAATTTTCAGAGATTGGCCATATCTTGGTCCTTAACCTATATTTCAACAAGTATTACAAGATTGATATTACATAGAGCAGGTAGTTTGAACATAATTCTATTAAAAACTAAATCTGTCTTCAGAAGTTATAGAGGGAAAAATAAATTTAAACCAGACAGAAGTAACAACGAGAAGGAATTAATGAAACAGAGTAAACAGTAAAGAAGTTCAGCAAAGCCCAAACGTCAATGTTGCAGAAGATGTTAACAAATATCTAGCAAAACTGAATAAAAGAAAGGCACATATAACCATTGTCAAGGCTGTAAAATGCAGCTTCACTACCGATGTGGTAAATATTAAAATGATAAATAGTATTAACAACTTGTGTAAAGTAAAGATCAAAGCATGTCTATATCATTGGTGTTTATTAAAAATACCTGAAAGATCCAGAGGAGGGGGCTATACTGCACATCATACATAGAAGATTTCCTTTTTATATATCAACATGGTGATAATTTTGCAAGTTCTGACAATATCTAGGAAAAATGTAACTTATGAACACTGACTCATGAAGAGAAAACAGCTAAAAAGCAAAAGACTCTTATCTTCTCTTTGAGATCAGCAAAAACATGATATCTTCTCTAACACAGTATGAAAATTCAAGAAAAGTGAAGCAGAGGTAGGAAGGTTGGGAAGCAAGGGTCAGAACTGTTAGTATAGGCAATATGCTTATATGTGTAAAATGCTTTTTAAAAAAATATATAGCTACCAGCTGATACAGATTTGGGGTGGTGGGGGGAAGACGAATCACCCTACAGAAGTCTATAACAAATAGGAAGTAAAACTTAACATTAGCAATAGTGTACAAACTGTGAAGAACCAGAAGTAACTCTGAAAACATGTAAGACCTCAACAGTGAATATATTATTTTTCTTTACTAGAATTACTTGTTTTTCTGTTAAGATGTCATCCTTACAACCATATCAGTGAGTGATTCCTCTCCTGATGAGGTATGTTCCAGAGCCTTCTTTCTGCAAACACTCATGAGTGTTGATGTACTAAGGTTTCATTGGCTACAGTGCCCAAGAGACTGATCCCTGCTTTCTGCAGCTTAGTGTCTTAATGCAGTGAGAGTTGTCATGGGCTTCAATGTCTTCACTATTGTGACCATTTTGAGAAGTCAGGATTCTGGATTCCTCACTTGTAGGCATGTTGTCTTTATTAATGTGAAGCCTGTAGGCTTCTTGTAAGCTCTCAAGATTTAGGTCTATTTAATTATCTGCTTTTCCAAAAGCTATTAGTTGGAGAAAAACAAAAACATGACCTTCCCCTACCCAGGCATAGAAATTAAATCTGCAATGAGTGATGAATAAGCAGACTATATACATTTCAATCTGTTATTAACGTGTTTAAATCTTTAATTAACGTGAGTTGCATTGTTTCTCCAAAAGAGGGAGTCAGTTTACTCCATCTTCTTAAAACATGAAGTAAATTATATCAGAGTACATCTTTTAGTTACCACATTTTCTCTTAGTTTTTCTGAGTACATAAAGTTAGATTATATTTAAAATTTTAGATGAGTTGATCTGGAAGCTCTTTTTTTCTGAATATTTAAAAATACTATTATAAAAAATTACTAGATTAAGTATTTTTTTTAAAGATGAACTTATAAAATAATAAAAGAGATTGCCAGAGATCATAGGCATAGGGTGAGGGGAGTTACTGGAAAGGAGTGAGCTGACCCTGGTGAAGGTGGGGTGTTGTCAACCATTGTCTTTGTGTTTTTGACTTTAATGTCCATGTGGGAACAGGTTTGTCTGAGGTGAGGAGTGAGAATTGACCTTCCCCTTGAAGCTGCAAGGGCTTTACCATGCTCAGTGAAAGAACAGACTTATGGCAAGGGATCACTCATCTATTTTGTCCTAAGACAGAAAAGGCAGAGTCTGAGAATTTTTAACAGGAGGCCTGCCCCTTATGTGAAAATTAGTCCTTTCTCTGAGGGTTGGTTGAAGCAAAAACAGTTCAACTCAGCCCAAACAGGATTAGCACGGATACAGCCCCACCAAAGATAAGATACAAAATCACTGTTAAAGGAGTAAAAGTAGGTAATAAAAAAAAAAAAGTAGTGGCAAGAAAATGATACCAGGAAAAAAATATCTGGGTATCTGGGCAACTTAAAAAATATTGAAAAGAATAACTAAAGGGACTGGTTATAGCAGTGGGTAGAGTTAGTTGAAGAGACAACAGTTGAAATTGGATTGTGTGTTGAGGGACTTTTCCCAAATGGTAATACAAAGCAAATGAGGTCCAAATAGGAGATCCACTGCAAAGAACTGAAGCAAGAAAATTTACAAACAACTAAGTCTCCATGGGTTTTCCAGAATTGAATACAGGCTTGACTCCTCAAAGTCAGGAGGTACAATGAACTTGACTAAAGTAAATAAAAATAAATACAAACCTAAAAATTTTTTGTTGTTTAATCCTTAAAACTCCAAAGACGGATCTTAAAAGTAATGAGAGTTTCAGAAAAGGTTTTATTAGCGACAACTTGATTGACAGCATGTTTCTCACTAGTAATTTCCCTTTCACCCTGATCCCTTCCCTCCAACAAAAAGAAGCCAAACATTTCTTCAAAATAACTGCCCAATAGGATTCTTTATTCAGTTAATCTATTTATGAAAAGAATGAGGGCAAAATAAATTTGTTCAGGACTGTAATGGAACGTTTATTAAGAAAAGATCATTTCTGAATGAACTAGTCAAAAAGGTACTTTTGGAAGACCTTGAAGAAGGAAGTAAGATACAAAAATCAGTAATGAGCAAACCATATTGGTAAATATCAGCTATCTGGAACAAAAATAGTAGTTCAGGTGAATATGGTAGAGAAGGAGTGCACGAACGTGGAAAGGGGGCTCTTATAAATGGAAGGTCACCATACTCAGACTTCTGTGCTTCTTTTAGGAAGGTGGCCTTGGCAGAATTAGGCCAAGAATGTATATAAAGCAAACGTAAGGGTAATGAAAAATAGAATTTTTAAAAGAATGCTTATTAAAAGGAAATAGAATGGACATAGAATATATAAATTCTGAACATTAGAGGAAAGAGAGATAAACTTAAATAATACAAAAAATGCAAAAAAAGCATGATCAAAGAAAATGTAAATAAGAATCACAAAATAAAGGTATAGATGAGTCCAATTACATAGGAAATTGCAGTAGATATTGATAAAAACCTACTGGCTAATAAAATAAATTGCTATTCTGGTCTTAAAGTAAAATCCAGCTATATGCTATTTTTAAGAACTCCACTTAAAACATGAACATAGGAAGCAGAGAATAGAAAAAGACTCTAAGCCAATATGAACACCCCAAAAATTGGTATAGCTTTTAAAACAATCAGACATACTAGACTTTAATGGTGAAAAATTGTTATTAGAGATAAAAAATTACAATAGAGAGAAAAAATAGAAGATATCATACTGATTTTAAGAACATAAGATCAGAACCAAATATAATGGCCTCCAAATAAAAGCATAAATTCACAAATCCCCAGGAAAAATCAATAATCTCATGATCACAGTGGTCAATATTAAAATGTCTCATTAACTCTTAGATTGAGACAGACGGTGAAATACTGGTGTTCAGGTTATTAAACTTGAACTGAGGATACAGATATGACCATCCCATAGTGTACAAGTGTGTGTTTATAAAAGTTGATCATAGCCTAGAAAATTTTACCCAATATATAATCTAAATTCTTGGTATTCCAGTTGTCAGACCAACCTAATGTGAGCCTCAAAGTTAGTTTTGATGGCTTTGGAAAACCTTTCTAAATTTTTTAATGACACAAAAAATACCATACTTTCCATGTACTAATATTGACATCTCTGTTTCACAATAGCTTTATTACTTGGTATTTCCTACATATACATATGCACATATTTGTGTGTAAAAATGTATGTGTGTGTCCTGGGTCATGTTAAAGTTATTTTTCTGGGTCATTGTTAAAAGTCTAAAATGTTTGACTGATACCACACAAAACAGATTCTCTGTGGCAGAGCAATTAGAAACTATCAAAAATAGCTCAAAACCCCCATGAGTTAATGGAAATTAAGTACACTGCTACCTCACAAATCAAAGAAGTCATATGGAATTAAAAGTACAACTGAACTCTTAAATAGACATATTTTGTGTCACAGCTTAGAGCAAAAAGCTACAGTACCTTACAGGGAAATTTAGTATCTTAAATATTTGCTACAAGAAAAAGTAAGACCTTAAAATTAATTGATGTCTATGTCAAGAAAAAACAACAGAATAAACAGTGAAAGTTGGGGGAGGGAATAATGAAAATTATTTGGATCAGATAAAAAATGCTGATTCTGGAGTCATTTAAATTGAATTAGTTAAAAGTAACTTCTCCAATAACAGTTCTTGAAACACCAGATCCTGACAATTTTTTCAGGCACATTCTTTTAAACTTGCAAAGACCAGGAGAAAAGGGATGTTCATTTAATGAGACAAATGACCTTGCTACCAAGAATGACCTTGTACCTTACTCACCTAAGGCACATATGCAGATCCCACACAAAAACATGAACATATGACATGAGTAATATATTAAGGAGGAAAACAACCACCATGAGGTTTTGTGAAACATCTATGAGTTAACATTAGGCTATACTATAATTCAACCCTTTCCAGATCAGAGAAGATGTCCAGTGATAAAGAAAAAGAATCTGTTAATAACAAATTCAATACCCAGTTGTTTGAAGAAAAAAAATAACCAAAAAAATATGAGCTTAATGTGACAAAATGTTGCTACCAACAACTTACCATCAATACAACACCTGGACAGTAAGACCTTGGAGTTGAGACTCAGGGGTGAGGCTTGGCAGCTCCTTCCCCAGCCTGCTCAGCTCTTCTATGGAGTTCTTAGTTCTGTGAGTCAGAAAAAGAGATGACAGGGTAATATAACCTTAGAAAGCAAGAAGCAATACTCTTTTTTTTCATAGGTGGTATTTTACAAAGAAAAATTCAAGAGAATCTACAAACTCATAGATTTGACAGAAGTTTAGCTTGCGGGCTCGTAGATAAATGACACATAGAAAAATGAGTAACTTTGCTGGTTGTCTATAGCTAAAAATTAAAAAATTTACAAAAGATAGCATTTCCTAGTACATTTTAAAGTAGTAGTAACCTTAAACAAAAAGTTCAGAAAAACTATCTCCACGTGTAAAATAACATTAAAAGAAATGTCAATAGTCGTATTCATTGACAGAAAGGCCCCTACATTGTACAATATCATACATTCATCTGTAAATGTAGTGTGATACATAAAATATCCAGTAGCATTTTCAGAGGGGACTATATAGACCAAAAAATGTGGTTTGGGGCCTCCCTGGTGGCCTGGGGTTAAGTCTCAGCGCTCTCACCCTGCAGCCTCAGTTCAATTCTGCCAGGCTGCTGATCCATATCCAGCACAGCAGACCTCTTCCTGTTGCCCCTGTTGCTCCTTCTAGCAGTGTTTTTTCAGGAAATCCACCTGTTCTCCACTCTGTCTCTGGTGAATCTTCTTAACATCCCCCTCCAACACACACACACACACACACACACACACACATCTCTTGTCTACACCCCAGTTCTTTTTTTTTTTTTTAAAGATTTATTTATTCGTGCATACAGAACTGGGGTACAGGCCAGAGATGTGGAGGGTGAGAGGATTCACCAGGGACAGAGTGGGGAGCAGAACAGGCAGATCGACGAAGTACACTGCTGAGGGGAGCAGCGGGTGGATCAGGAGAGGTCTGCCACACCATGTGGTCACCTCCAGGGCAGGCGGGAATCGAACTCATGCGGAAGTGGCCTTAGATTCTCAGTGCTGTGCTTTAACCCGCTGCGCCACCAGGGAGGGCCTACACCCCAGTTCTTTTGTGCAAAAAAACAAAAAAATGTGGTGTTGACATAGAGCACAGATAAATGTAATAGTGGAACTTAGTGTGGCAACTGGTGACAGATCTATGCATATTTCAAACTGGATGTGAACAGAGGTGGCTGTGTCAGTCTCATCAGGTTGAGGTCGAGTGAGACTAGACCTAATAAACCAGCAGGAAACTGCTGAAGAATTAAAGTGATGTCATTATTTCCTGTTGTATGACAGTGAATTCCGGGTGAATACAAAAACTATAAGAAGAAGCATTACTAAGCTTTCAAAAGAAAGTAACTTCTTCTTAATGATAAAATTACTGTTGCCACATGGTTCTCTCCTGTCACAATTGTAGGAAAATTGGTGAGTGGGGTCAGAGCTGTAAGGGAGCCATTTTGTTTCTTTTTGAGTTTTATCCAAAGGAATTGGAATTATATTGCCTCTGTTCAACATGATTGAGCAGTTACTTAAGTTTACAGGACAGCAGAATTTTCTTTTTCTTAAGAGAAGGAAACATTCTCTTTATGACTCTGGAATAGTATCTGTTCGATAAGAATGACAACTTGTAAAGGCAAATGTTAGTAAACTGGACTATCCTAATAGTATAATTATTATTCATTATCAGAAAACACACTATAACTTGGTAAAAAGAAAGACTGTAGACTTTAACACATCTAAAATTACAGTGTTACTATCCAAAATGTGTAAAGGAGAGCTCTAAATCAGGATGAAAGACAACCTGATGGTAAATGAGCAAAGGCTATGAATGCCAGTAAAGGAAACCGCATGGTCTGCCAAATGGAAGATGCAGCATCACGCTCATTCAGTTGCTACCACGTCTCAAGTTTGACACAGAAGGAAATGTTTGCAGAGGTGTGGGGAAAAGAGCGCCTTTGGGGGCAGTTTGAAGCCTAGCAGGTACAGCTATAGGAATCTAGAAAAATTTCAAAGGCAGTCTGGGAGGCACGTGATACTCTAGTCCTGTATGAATAGTATGATGTTTTGAAATCCAAATGCCTGTTACAGGAGTGTGGGTCCGTTTCCATTTGTGGTCTGGTTACATGATGTAGGAATTAAAATGAACTATAGCTAAGTGTATTTAAGTGAAGAAACCTCAGCAATGAAGTTTACTTTTAAAAATGCCCAATAAAGCCTACAGTAGTACCATTTGTATAGCATGTGCTAACTCTCGAATAACCATTTTATTTGTGGAGACACACTTGTGCATAAACAGCCATGGAGGTGCTCAGTGACACATTCCAGGTACTGTCTTGGAAGGGTATATGAGATAGGTATTTAGGTCATATATTTATGGGTGCGTGTTTTAAGTATCTGAAGTAAATGTAGTCAGATGTTTGGATTTGATAAATCTGATTGGTAGGTAAGTGGGTGGTTATAATATTTTCTTTAATAAAATATTTCTTTTTTTTTTAAGATAAAGAAAGGAATCCTAATACACCTGCGTCTCTAGGTTCTCTGTTTCATTCTGGTTGGATTTTAGTTTTACATCTTCCTGGTTGGGCACCTTAGTCTCCTAGGAAATGTGTCTGGAGGCTTATTTACTTAGAACTCCCCCTTAAGCACCTGCCCTTCCCCCAGCAAATGGCCTGTCCCAGGGCATCTGTGAGTACCCACAAAGGCCATAGCAGAACAGCTGGTTAGGATGTGTCACAGCCAGCCCCAAGGGGCTTACAGTGCTTCATTAGACTCGACTAGTTGGCCTCAATGAGTTAGTAAATGTAGTCCATGTCTAAAGAATTTGGGACTTCCACTTATTTTTGTTCCTGAATCCTTACCCGCTAGGAACAGAAGAAAAGCCACTCAAAGGACCCTGGCGATGGGTCAGTGAGTAGTCAGCCAGCCAAGCCTGGGAGTGCTGCCCAAGCCTCTGGGTGGCTGCGGGCTTCCTTCTCTTGTGGGGGTGGGTGAAGGGGAGGGAAAGGTTCACCTTTTTGCTTGACACTCTAAACATACTTGCAATAGTAACTAAAAATTCACACTTCATAAAATAGTTTCTGGAATTGATAGAATGTTGGTCTTTGTGGTCAGGCCATACAGGATATGGGTGGGCACCCATCTGGCCTCATTCTTCTCCCTCTTGGGGAAAACCCAAAGGGAGATTCCAGCTGGGGCTACTTTTTAGATGATGGGGTTTTCAGAAGCAGAACACCCAAAGTATTGATCTGGAGCACAGTTGGGGGTCATCACCGGCTTTATTGTCCTTGGGAGTCAGGGATTTCTTCAGGATATTTCTGCCCCTCCAGGCTGACTACAAAACAGGAAGACTGTCAGTTTGATTTCTCTGCTGCTCTGGTGATAAGACTTTGTAGTCTTAAATGTCTTTGTGTATTACTAGTTAAGACTAGGGCATTTCATTTGCCAAAGAAAGAGTGCTTTTAAAGATGTTCTAACTCAGAAATTAGTGGTGAGGATATCATTTTTTTTTTTAGAGCAACCTGTTCTACATATGTTTGGAAGACACATTTATGCTGCTTTCAAACATGGAGCTGCATGAGCTGCAGAGGAAAAATATCCTCCAAAGTTTGCTTTTCTCAATGCTGTGCTTCCAGTGGGGCTCTATTTTTGTATCCCATGTTTGTGAGTAAGAAGCAAAGCTGACTTTTTAACTTTGGCTTTTGTGCTTACACCAGGAGGCAACCCAGCACCTACAGTGCTCACTGAGGAACCCACTCTGCCTGTGACTCTGCAGCTCCACCAGAGGCATCCCTCAAGCACATCTTTGGGAGCTCATCTGGGGTTTGCAGAGCCTCAGCCAGGGTGACCAGACCCCTGTGGTTCTGCTGCCTCCAGAGAAGAGGGAGTATTTCAGAGGATTATTGTCATCTGAATGGACTGAAGGTAGTTTTTAGCTGGTAGATGCCCACCAAGATGGGGGGTTGACCATAGAATGTTTTGGGCCTTCTTGCCCACTCTCTCCCAGTCACTGGAAACCCTCCAGGGCCAAGCAGACTAGTTCCTTTTCAGCAGGTAGTTGTGGAGTGTTCCTGGAAAGGTTGATTTGGGAGCACCTCTCATGACTGTCATACATGAGGGAAACTGACAGGGGATCACAAAGTCAATACCCCAGGCCAGAGATCAAAATCCACTTGCTCAGGATTTGAAAACTTCAAGAGCCTATGTCAGACTTTGTAGATCTTGCAAACCATGGGACTGTAGTTTAAGGGGAAATGTCACCTCTACAGCAGGCTGTTGGAAAGCATGTGCTGTGAAGTGTTTGTCATGAGTTTATTGAGCCCTTTTCCTGCAAGGGTTTCAGTAAAAAGGCAGAGTGAATTCATTTGTTTGTTCTACCTTAATAGTGACTTTTCTTTAGAACATAATGCTAAGACCTTTAAAACAATTTCTTTTCTCAGTCCCTTCGTTAAGGCTCACTGATGTCAAGATTTGGATTTTATGATTGTTTAGAAAATTCCACTCTCCATTCCTACTCAAAAAGGAACCTTAAGTACTAAGTCATTGATAATCCTGATCTCAGCCTACCAGTGTGCCTAGAGATTTTAGGGGGTAATCATTTGCCTTTCTCCCCTCACTCCCCTCCACTTGCCCTTACCCTCCTTGCTCATATTTGGCTCGCTAATTCCATCGTTCAACCTCTTTAGTGGGGCGAGGCTGTTTCTCACTCTCTAGGGCATTGAGAATGTAATAATAGCATCAGAATTAGTTGAGTGTCTCATAAACACCTTGCTGTTCCTCACCAAAGTCGAGCTTAGCCTCTGCTGTGCGCCAGGAAGAACCTGGCTGGCTCTGCCCCTTCCGACTTCAGTCCATGGCAGTGCAAGGGATGGTTCATCCTCTTGGATTGTGTCATCACCTAAGCATCCCTCCTTTGGGCAAGACTTTGTCCTGGACACCACCCTCCCCTTGCTTTCAGCCTGTAAAAATTTACTAAGCCTGAAGTCTTTTACTTAGTGGAATTCCTGAGATGGATGCTTCTGTTTCCTGTGTGCAAGCAGCAGATTCTTCCCATAGCTCTTCAGTAGCTTTCACTGGTAGAAAGCCATTTTCCTCACCAAGTCCTTTATCATGTTATAGGCAAAGGTTTGCTTCTCTGGATAGTGTATTTATTGGCACTGGAAAAGAGGAGGTCAGCAGGATAGAAACATGATGTCAAGTGCTTGCTGGCCATGATGAGTGTGGCCACAAACCTGCAGATGTGTTTGGTTTGGCTCATGTGGTATCTTAAGTCACTCAGTTTTACATTGAGAAAAAAGATTGTTAGCTTAACATGAAAAGTAAAGGATCCTTCAATACGTTCATTGCTATAACAATCAGGTATCCCTAGGGGACATCTGTTCCTTAACTGAGTGAGCATTTTTACTGCAGTTCTTACCCTTCCCCATTGTCTCACACCTGCCTGTGTCTATGCTCATGTGTCTTTGAACCCTGCGGCGTATTGAATCGGGATAGTGGCTTCTAAAATACCTGGGTTGTATGTAATTTAGTTACAGACCTACGATTTGCCATCACTCTATTGCTTTGCATATCCTGGCTTTAAATATGGATTGTTCACATCTTGTGTAAAAATTATTCATTTCTAAAGATCCACAGGTAAGAATGTGTGATATCTGAGTTTGTCTGGGTTTGTTCATTACTTTATTCGTCTGAAAAATTGGTGAGACCTTAAATTTGATGGCTAGGGTGAGGATGGAAATTATCAGGAGCCTGAATTTCTACAAAAATTAATCTGCATGTATGTTTTGGCAGGTGAAATAAAAGTGCGCCAGGATGGATATTTACGACACTCAAACCTTGGGAGTTGTGGTCTTTGGTGGATTCATGGTTGTTTCTGCCATTGGCATCTTCCTGGTGTCTACCTTTTCCATGAAGGAGACATCATACGAGGAAGCCCTAGCCAACCAGCGCAAGGAGATGGCAAAAACTCACCACCAGAAAATAGAAAAGAAAAAGAAGGAGAAGACAGTGGAAAAGAAAGGAAAGACCAAGAAAAAGGAAGAAAAACCAAATGGGAAGATACCGGATCATGAGCCAGCCCTCAACATGACCGTCCTCAAAGACACTGTGCGGGTTCCTGCAGTGGTTGTGGCTCCAACCCCAGTCCAGCCCTCTGCAGTCATTGCCCCTGTGGCCACAGTATCAGCTATGCCCCAAGAGAAGCTGGCCTCTTCCCCTAAGGACAAAAAGAAGAAGGAGAAAAAAGTGGCCAAGGTGGAACCAGCAGTCAGTTCTGTAGTAAATTCCATCCAGGTTCTTGCCTCTAAAGCTGCCATCTTGGAAACCGCTCCCAAGGAAGTACCTATGGTAGTTGTGCCCCCAGTGGGTGCCAAGGGTACTCCAGCCACTGGCATTGCACAGGGTAGAAAGGCAGAGGGGAGCCAGAACCAGGGCAAAAAGGCAGAGGGGGGCCAGAACCAGGGCAAGAAGGCAGAGGGGGCCCAGAACCAGGGCAAGAAGGCAGAGGGGGCCCAGAACCAGGGCAAGAAGGC
>NW_004567123.1:6449886-6533600 GCF_000260355.1 Condylura cristata
AGAGGGGGCCCAGAACCAGGGCAAGAAGGCAGAGGGGGGCCAGAACCAGGGCAAGAAGGGAGAGGGGCCCCAGAACCAGGGCAAGAAGGGAGAAGGGGCCCAGAACCAGGGCAAAAAGGCAGAGGGAACGCCCAACCAAGGCAAAAAGGCAGAGGGGGGGTCCCCCAATCAAGGCAAAAAGGCAGAGGGGGCCCAGAACCAAGGCAAAAAGGCAGACGGGGCCCAGAACCAAGGCAAAAAAGCAGAGGGGGCCCAGAATCAGGGCAAAAAGACAGATGGGGCCCAGAACCAAGGCAAAAAGGGAGAGGGGGCCCAGAACCAAGGTAAAAAGGTAGAAGGAGCCCCCAACCAGGGCAAAAAGGCAGAGGGGGGCCAGAACCAGGGCAAAAAAGTGGAGGGAACACCCAACCAGGGCAAAAAAGCAGAGGTAGTCCAGAGCCAGGGCAAAAAGGGAGAAGGAACCCCTAACCAGGGTAAAAAGGCAGAGGGGGCCCAGAACCAGGGCAAGAAGGCAGAGGGGGGCCAGAACCAGGGCAAGAAGGCAGAGGGGGGCCAGAACCAGGGCAAGAAGGCAGAGGGGACCCAGAACCAGGGCAAAAAGGGAGAGGGGGCCCAGAACCAGGGCAAAAAGGGAGAAGGGGTCCAGAATCAGGGCAAGAAGGCAGAGGGTAGCCCCAACCAGGGCAAAAAGGCAGAGGGGGGCCAGAACCAGGGGAAAAAAGTAGAGGGCACCCAGAACCAGGGGAAAAAAGTAGAGGGCGCCCAGAACCAGGGCAAAAAGGCAGAGGGGGCCCAGAACCAGGGCAAAAAGGCAGAGGGGGCCCAGAACCAGGGGAAAAAAGTAGAGGGGAGCCCCAACCAGGGAAAAAAGGCAGAGGGGGGCCAGAGCCAGGGCAAAAAGGGAGAGGGAACCCCTAACCAGGGCAAAAAGGCAGAGGGGGCCCAGAACCAGGGCAAAAAGGCAGATTCAGTTGCTAATCAAGGCACAAAAGCAGAGGTTGTTGCAAACCAAGGGAAAAAAGCAGAGAGGGCCTCCAATCAAGGCAAAAAGGCAGAGGGAACCCCAAACCAGGGCAAAAAGGATACATCTGCCAATCAGGGTAAGAAGGCAGAATCAGCTCCTGTCCAGGGCAAAAATGCAGATGTGATCCAGAGCCAGGAGGCACCAAAGCAAGGGGCTTCTGCAAAGAAGAAGTCTGGTTCAAAGAAGAAAGGAGGTGAGCCAGGTGAGTTAACTTGATTTCTTTATCAACTTGGAAGAAAAGCTATCCTTCATGGATTTCCTTTGAGGAAGCCATCTGAATTGGTCAGCAGTTGCCTCAAGACTGTGTAAAAAATGTGCCAGAACTCAGTGCGGCACAGCAGCCATCACTGTGGCTATTGAACTGACTGTGTGGTCTCAGCTCGGCAATTCCACTTCACACTGCAGTGGAACAAAGATTGGCTCCTGGTATAGTTCGAGTATAGGTCAACACACCTGTGTTCCTTCTGGGCTCAGAATGAGGCTTCTGAGACTCGAAGGCAGAGGCCCTTCTTGTGGGTATGGGCACAATTCATCAGCATGAGTTTTGAATTGGTCATAGCAAGTCATATGACTGAGCTTATGTCAAGGAGTCAGAAGTCCACTGTCTACAGTGGGAGGGACTGCAGAGTGACCTGAGAGGTGTGAGGACAAGGAGAGGTGAGGGATTATGAGCAACAGTTCCACTCAGCCCACAGTTTGGAGCAGTTCCGAGTCTTGGCAGGGCTTATTGACACATCTGTCTGCTTTCCATTGGCCTGTTCTGTGTTAACCCCTTAGCTGGTACTTGAGCATAGTTTTACTGGTTTCTTTGTTTTTAAGGAGCAACAGTATCCATACTACTCTACCCTCCTCCCCAGTTTCCCTCTTCCCTGTCCCCACCCGATTTATTTAACGGACTATATAGAACATGGATTTTCCATTGTCTTCATGGTGCACATTACTGTAGAATTTGGACCAGTGAGTCCCTCTTTTATGTTTATTGCTTGAACCAGCAGTCTTGTATTTGTATTTGTGTTTGGGTTTTTTTCCCCCTAAGGTTTTGAATGGCTATTAGATGATTTGGAGAGTTAGTTGCATTTACCTTTCAAGGTATCTTAAGGGTTCTGAAATGTCTGTGTCTGGTCCCTCGTGGCCTGTGTTTTCTGTTGGAGTTCCCTGTCTTGCCCCTTTGTGAAGCTGTATTACCTTTTCTCAAATTTACTCTTGCCCCCAACTTTTGGGGGTGGGGAAGGTACCCTGCTCCAACTTGGAGGAACCCTGCTGTGTGAGCAGCTTTGGCACCTGCTGAAGGTCTCCTGCTGAAGGTTGTAGACCAGCCTACCTGCACCCAAAGGTCAAGTGACCTCAAGCCCTTTGAAAAGCCCCAGCGTAGGCTGAAGAGAGGGCACCTGCCCTGTCTTAAGATTTGATTTGAAAAAGGAAGATGGCTGGCACGGGAGCCAGCTTGTTTTCTGGGTTTTCCCCATCAGGCTCTGTTTTCAGAACAGAGCTTCCTGGGTCCTGCAGGCATCATTACCAAGTGTAGCTTTAGGCATGAAACAGATGTGATGAGAATCTTAGAAAGGAAGACAAAATTATCCCAATTTGCAATAATGAAGAACCTTGTTTGGAAGAAAACCCAACCTATAACTTGTGTGAACTCCCATAGCAGCATTACTGAAGTGGTAGAAGAGGAAATTTGACCAGAAAAAAATAAGTATCATTGTTCAGATTAAGAACTTTGAAATATTATAGAGATAAAATGATAATTATTCCCAGATCAATTTAGTGGTTTGCTGTTTTTTAAGCAAAATTTCAGTGAGATTTCCCTCCCTTTAAGTTGACAAAGCTGCTGTGTCTAAAAGTAGCCCTTATATGTCTCAAGTTTCCATCTGGAGGGAAAAGTAGGTAAACTATTGAACAGATTTTTAAATGGCTTTTGTACAGCTAATTTCCAATGTGTGAATCCTTTTCCAAGCTACTGTTATTACAAAGTAGGACTGGGTCCACACCAGCCAGGTCAGGGGCCTCGGGTGGCCCTGTAGCCGGATCCTCCTCATTTTGAAAATGCCCCTACACTAAAAATGTTAAAAATAAGTGGAATTAAACTCTAACCTGTGGATTGCATTCCTTCTTCAGTCCTGTTTACTCACTAAATTACATTCCCTCTCTGGGACTGTTAACTCATTGAATTGTACCCCCTGTCCCCTTCTTACGATTAACTGTTAACTGTCTTTACCTGTATTCCTGGGAACTTGGACAATTGATTGTGTTACATCCCTAATAAAATTCTCTGTCTCTCTGAGTTGATAGTGGCATCAGAAACAAACATCTGCTGATTGCTGAGAAAACACCCCACTGGGAAAGTCAAACACCTTGACTCCTGTCACCTAGACTGCCTGGCACCTCCTCGGACCTGGAAATGTGAAGTCCTGACTTCCCTCACTTTCCTGCACCCCTTATAAATCCCAGCACTCCTGCCATTCAGGGAGCCGGTTGTTTTGGGGTGCTTATCCCACCGACTCCCTTGATGGCTGTTGAATAAAACTCCTTCATGTAAAGACAATTCTCGTGATTCAGAGTTTGGCTTTCTGGGCGCGAGCGAGAGACCCGGTTTGGTCGCTTACAAATTTAGGGGCTTGTCTGGGATCCCCTTTGCTCGGAGCTCAGGGGCCACCTTGGTGGGTGACAGAGCCACCGCTCAGTCCTAGCACCTGCCCGAGTTTCTTTGTCTCGGAGGACTGGGAGTTGTGCTGACTGTGCCTCCAGAGGCTGTCCCTGCTAACTTTGCATGGAGGAGTTTTGGGGTAGTGCCGGCTTCAGCCTACTCTGTCTGTCTGTCTGTCTGTCTGTCTGTCTGTCTGTCTGTCTGTCTGTCTGTCTGTCTGTCTGTCTTCTGTCTGTCTGTCTGTCTGTCTGTCTGTCTATCCAGAGTGGGTAAGTACCTGTGGCACCAATAGGCTTAGGATTGATTGTCTCTTTGGACCAGTCAAATGGGACGGCCAGGCCTGTGTTGTTAAGCTTCTACTTGGAGGGCAGAGGGGCTCTGGTTTGAGGAAGGTCCTTGGAGACAATCCCCTCTCACTGCCTGATTCCACCTACCCTCAGTCCACTCTGTTCCTTTTCCCTAGGCCCATAGCACTAGGGGAACCTTAAGTTCTGTACAGGCTGAGAGTCCTTTGGAATGCATGCTGCATTATTGAAAGTCCTTTCCTCTTAAACAAATGAGATTTCACTCTGTTGTTTCTTTTGGCTTCCCTCTTGGGACTCTGTTTTTCGAGTTTTCTTGAGTGTCATGCTTTGTTCATGTTATGTGTGTTGTGTGCTGTTTTATAATAAGTTGGTAGCAGAGAACTGTATGAAGGAGGATCCGGCTACAATCCTGAGGTGGACTTTTTCCCACCTGACAGCCTCACTGAGGGGAGGGAGCCTCATTTCAATGAGGAACTGAAAAGTTTAGGCAGTGATCTTGGGCAGTGTGTGCAAGATTTGGAAAAGTTTGTTTGGACCCTTCTATATATGTAAGGCTTGGGTGAATTAGATTTAAGGAGAAATCAACCCTAGAAAATGTTTGTGTACTAATGCTGATAAAAGTCCATCTGTTGGGAGACCACCATTGAGGTCGCCATGAGAACATTACCAAGACTGACAGGGGATCTTTGGCCACACAGCCAGCCATATGGGAACTCAAATGAAAGCACTGCCACTTGGAGCAGTGTATGTGACTAGAACACTTGAGAAGTGAATTTCTTTATTCCTTAGACTGGCTAAGTGCCTGGAAACATGGGGAAAATATTTCCCTGCATATTCTTATTTTTCTGAATTTTTATTATGTGATCACAACCAAGTTTCCCCATGTTGGTGTGTTAATGCCGTCCTAGCTACTTCCTCTTCCTCTTCCAAGAAGATCAGAACAAAGATCCTCTTTGTCTTGGGACTGAGTCTCAAGCTTTCTTATACAGAACTGCCTGGGAATTTTGTTTCCACTAAGATTCAAGATTCTGACTTAGTAATTTGGGCGGGACCAGAAATTCTGTATTTCTAACTTGCTCCCAGGAAATCCTGATGGTATTGGCCTCAGGACTACTTTTAGGAGTGGTAAAACCCCTAAATCACAGCCTGCTGCCAGTGTGGCAGAGTAGAAGGCAGAATGCCTCCATGAGCTTGGCTTCAAGCAGCTTTGCAGCTGTAGAGCTAAGCCCCAGGGGTGGATTAAGGCATTATGTGCATTTTTCTTCACAATTCAAGTGTTCCCAAATACAGACACACTGTTCAAGGCTTACTCTGAAGACCCATTCGTAAGTTGGGTGTCATTTTTCATCGGGGCCTTCTCCACTGTAAGAGTGTTCAGCCTTTTGCCACTCTGTCCCCTGCCCCGTGCTCCCACTGACGGTGTGTTTTTAGCAGTGCCACATTAGCCTTAACCATAATGAGTGAGAGGAGAGTATGAGAAGGAATCTGTGGGTGGCATGGACTGGCCCTAGGGGCTTATGGGATGGGTCTCGCACTTCTTTGCAGTTATAGCTTGTGGAGTTTAGGGTTCCACAGTTAATCTGACTCATATTTAGCATATTCAGGTTCACTCATATTTACCTGTAACTGTGTTGCTCCGTGAACAGACACAGGTGAGAAGCAGATGATGTTCTTTTGCAGAGTTCTATCTCTCTTTGCTAGAAAAGTTGCATTTAGCAGCAGCCAACCTGCCCGTGACCTCCTGCCTCCCTGTCAGGGCTGAACTTGTCTGTGTATGTACAGGGCCTGTCCTCTCCCAGCTTCTCCAGGGCCATATGCACCCAAATCAAAACTGGGCTGAACTCTGGGTAGGTTGACCCTGGGCATTTGGAAACATGGGGGCCAGAGATGAGTTATGTGTGTGTGTATTGTGCTGGTGTCATGGCAATGCTGCACAGATCTTGGAGATGCTTGGGAGTGAGTTTTGGATCATGGATACAGGGCAGGCCTAGAAAAGAGCTCATTCTCTGAATTGAGGAGAATCTAACTGAGGTGGGCAAAGGCTCCAGGGCCTGAGGGTTTTGTTTTTTTGTTTTTTTTTTTTTTAATATTATTATTTTTATTTATATACTTTCACTTCTAGAATGTTTGCTTTATTTTGTCAGGTGTAGTCCCCATAGAATTCCTACCACCAGTTAACCTGTGCACCATCGCCATAGTCCCTTTTGCTCTTCCCTCCTCATTTTGATTCCTCTCCCTCCCCCTCACCTGCAGAATGTCTCTGACTTATAGTCTGTTTATTTTTGTCTTGTTATGGTGGTTGTTATTATTTAAACTGTGGTGGCAGAGAGCTAGGGTTGAGGGCTGTGCTATCCAGTATGAGAAGCATCAGTCACACGGGGTCAATTAATGTTTGTATTAGTCAAAAGTCAATCAAATGCAAGATTCGGTCTCACTAGCTACATTTCAGGTGCTCATTAGTCAGTGGATACTTTAAACAGTGCAGGTAAAGAGTACCTTCAGCAGCACATGGTTTTATTGGACATGCTGTTATGAACAAGAGCCGTTGGAAGGTGGCCACTGTGTCACCTTGCAGGTGTCCCTGTGAAAATGAACATGTGTTTGTAACTCTAGATTGGTGTTACCAGCCCTTCCCTCTGTTCTGTCTGCCTGAGTCCCGACTGGTGTAGGGGAGAATGCTGTTTCCTTAGTATCTCAATGAAATATGACAAATGAAATAACAGAGGTTGTGACTGTCCCACAGCATGTGACAGCAGCAAAGCCTGCTGCAGAGCTGGGGGCCCATCACAGATAAGGTTGCTTCCTCAGTTGTCTGGACCTGACCTGTCTTCTGGTCAACCAGCAGGGCCCTCACTCACAGGAAACCTGGAAGGAGACCTGGCAGGTGTACAGGTGGGCACAGGACTATTTCTGCATGCCCAAGTTGGAATGGTTCCAAAATTTATAATCTGATTTTCCTGTAGGAGCAAATTGGTGCCATGTGACAGGCTTTCACCACTTGTCTATGGCCAGGTTTGACAGTGAACACCTGCCTTCCTAATCCTCATCTTTTAACATTTATTATTATTAAATATGTACTTCTAGTAAGCAAGATTGTATGGAAGAGCAGAAAGTGAAAATTGAAAGTCTTCCTTCCAGCTCTATTCCAGTGACCCAGTGACCAAGGAGAGCCTCTGAAACCGTCTGCTTGTCATACCACATGCGCAGGGGGGTGTGGGGGACATGCTTCAACACACACAACATTTGAACTAGCTTCCTTTGCTTCTGGATGTACCGCTGACCTCTTACCATATCACACCCACAGCTGCATCATATGCCATAGTGTGACTGTGTCATAGTTTATTTCAGTGACATTAATAGCTTACAGTATTCTGTGATTAAATGAACACTGCAGAGACGTGCATGTACTGATGTGTACCTTTATAAATTTCTCAATGTGCAATTGTCAAGTCCAAAGGTATGTTTTTAATATAGGACATCCCAATATCACTTTCCAAAGACGTTTCATATTAATGTCCTCCTGATATCACTGCACATGGATGATGTGTAAATGGTGATAATTTTCAAGACGTATTATAAACCCAGGCGGAGAATAGGGAGACATCATTTGTTGTGAAACAAAGGGCATGGATTCTTGGTGTTGGAGAAGAGGGAATTCAAGGAAATGTAGGGAAATTTCCCCAACTAAAGCTTCTGGGTGCTTATACAAGGCAGGTCCATTATGGATTCGGGCAGATGGGCAAAGGAGAGTCCTGAAGCCTTCAGTGGATTTTTCAGGCTTAAATGATTGCTCAGGGAACCAGGAACACAGCACACCTGGCAGGAGGCTGGCACTCAAGGGGGCAGTCATGGGCCTGGCAGGGGCGGCTGGGGGGCCGGCAGGCAATCTAGCCCCTGGCACCCCCATGAATCTTTAAGCTCTGGCATTCTCTCACGCACATCTCTTATCTCACCTCTTCTGTCATCACACTGCTTGGTCTTTAGCCCATCTCTGAGCACAGGCATGCACACTTACACAGGGGGGCGCTGCCATACTCCAGGTGTTCACCATTAGGTACACGTGCCTTCTGTACTGACATGATTAAAACCACAGAGGCTAGTGGTATAAAAAGCCTCATAAATTGCTCTACAGCCACCCAGACCTCTGCTGGTTTGTTCTCTGATAATTGCCTTACATTGTGTTTATTAGGAAGGCCACGTTTGCAAGAAGTGGATGTACATGGTGGTAACTTTCTACAGATCTGTTTTCGTCCTCATGTTTCATCTTGGCTCACGTGATTATGCCAGCTTGCCATCCATACAATGTCTCCTGAGCTTGGTGGTGTGTGTGCTGGGAGGCATGTTAATATTACACATTTGGAGTGAGTCCAGATTGCAGTGCTAGGCCCTGGATTAATCTAGGATTTAGACCTGGAAAGTGCAGCGTGCACATTCTAGAAATTTCACCAGCTCTGGTGTGGCGTGCTTCCACTGGAGCTTGATTCACATAGTGTTGTACTAAAGGAGACCGAGACCAGGTGACAGGCCACACCCTCAGGTCCTAGCTGCACTTTCTGACTCTGAAACTGCAGCTTCTCTGCCAGATGGGGTGGGCACCCTGGCACTTCTCTACTGAACTCTAGGCTGACTTTACGGTGGACCCGTCTGTCTGGATATGAAGGTGACCACATGAAAGCCAGGAAAGCTCCAATAACCTCCAGGAGGTAGAAAATGCTCTTAGATGCTGTTCTCAGAAATATTCTCTATGATGACTCTTGTCAGACACAAGTTCATGTGGAAGGAAGAGACCAACTTGAGAGGGTAGGACTATGAGTTAATTTCTATTTCTTCTCTTCTGCCATATATTTTCCAGTTTTTCTGTTTTTTTCGTGTGCTTGCTTGTTTTCTTAATGAGTTTGGTTCAGTAGACCTCCTCATGCCAAATTGGAACTCCTATCCCTTCAGGCACTCTGAGGTACCCTAGCCCTGACCACAGGTGAGCACTGGAGCAGCAGAGGCGTAGCCTGTCCTTCAAGGGGCCAGGTTGGGGAGGGATGGTGCCTGGTTCTTCTCAGTCCTGTCTCAGCTCCTGAACACCAAATAAATGGTTCCTCACTGAGGAATGTTGAACAGTCAAGTTAGCTCCCACAGCAGTGGACCTAGTAGCTTGCCTGTTAGAGACCTTGTTGGGCCACTTTGGCCTCTGGCAGCACAACTGGAAATGTGCAAGTAGGAACCATGTGGGTAGTTCAGACAGTGGTGTCTGAAATCGAGAGTGTATTCTGTAACCTAACAGTCCATGGTCACCAAAAGTCTGGAAAAGGGATTTTTTTCCTTTTTTAGTTGAAGTAGCATGGCATTAGAGCATGCAAGTGTCAGGTGCTCATCATTGAGAATCAATAGGTATATACTAAATTAAGTCCACTGGGAGAAGAGTTTTCAGACCTATCATTAAAACTTTATTCAAGGTATTTGGCTTAGCAGGGGCTCTCATTTGAAATGGTACAACTTGATAGTAATAACACCTCTACCTCCCTGTATCTCACCCCCTGCCCACCTGTCCTTTATCTAGTGAGGTCCTGCTGTGCCTGAGGCCTGTTGCTGGGTCACCACTGGGAATGTGACACCATTGTGCGCCCAGTGAGAATGTGGATTGTAAACCTCCTTTTCATGCATTCCTCCCCTACTGTTCTATAGGGTTTTTTTTTTTTTTTAACTCCCCTTCCATTTTATTAATGTAGAAACCAAAGTTTAGCTGTGCTTAAAGGCTTTCCAGAAATCACACACCAGCAAGTGGCTCAGGACCAATCAGGGCCCTCAGTCTCTCCACTGGGCTTCCTCAGGCCCAGCTACCTTCTTCACTCCCTTAGTACCAGGGCATAGGCAGGTTTGTGTGAGACTTGTTTGTCTGTCACTCGAAAGTAACTCAGTTTCAGAGGGTCTGAAGCTCTGAAGGAAACTCTCTTGGGCTTTAGAACTCTTACTTTCTGTGTAAGTTCTTCAAGCCAAAATCCCCCTTTTCTTCTTTTTTAAAAGAACTCAGAATTCACTAGGGGAGTGAGCCAAGTATGGGTGTGGTACTGCCATATCTTAGAAAAGCTGCTCTGACATTCTTCTAGAAATCTCCATTTAGTTGCCTTAGAACATGGCAGCCTGATGCTCCCTTTGCTATGGGCAGGAACCCCATGGTTATGTATTTCCTGCCGGCATCTGGTAAAATACCTCATCCTTTGAGAGGTGATCTCCCAGGACATCCCATGTGCCTAAGGAAGCGCAAGGAAAGCTCTTTCCCAGAGGCCCAACAGAGGTTGTCTTTTGTTAAAGTACTATGATGTGATTTGCTTTTGTTTTTTATTTTAGATATAAAATTGGTTTTGTTTAAATTTCTGGGAGCAAAAGTGTACAAGAAAAATAGTCAAAATAGTCATTCAGTGTATATTGGTTTTACATTTGACTAGACATCATTAGATGCATAACCTCCATTTGTTACCAGATTTACTTCTTTTCCAACCAAAGGATTCAGTCTTCTAATTATTGGACTTCACTGCTGGACACTTAAAACGCCAGATGCTATTATCTGTGGCAGTCAGCAGTCAAGTGCCAGCTGCTACTCTAGGGTCTTGTTTCTCAG
This sequence comes from Condylura cristata, assembly GCF_000260355.1. Lineage (NCBI taxonomy): Eukaryota > Metazoa > Chordata > Mammalia > Eulipotyphla > Talpidae > Condylura > Condylura cristata. The sequence goes on from NW_004567123.1 coordinate 6,460,473, forward strand.
CCTGGGCAGTGTCAGTGCCAGGCTTCTCGTTTGAGCTGGGCTTGCAGTCGGCCACCTGCGTGCCCCTGCATACACTGGGCTGCAGTGCAGCTGAGCTGTGGCGGTGTATCTGGCAACTGTTATCTCTTCGAGGGGTTGCCTCCTCGCGGCCACAAGGAGACCCTCTAGGGTCTCCTACTGGGAACATGTGGCTAGTGGGGAGGGGATAAAATGCTGTTGGGTAAGGAGAAGGCAATGCAGTGATGCTTGCCCGGGTTCCTCCTTTCTAGACAGGGCCTTTCACACTAAGGGGAAAGCCCTCTGGACTTGGGATTGCTTTTCTTCCATCCGTAAATCTCTTATGCAGTGGGGGTCTTTAAGGCTATGTAGGGGAAGCTCACGTTGGGACTTTGGGGCCTTCTGTTTGAGTTTGGGGATATCAGGGTCTGGAAATCTGGAAGTTTGGGGTCTGGCTTCTTGAAAGGAAAACTTGCAGGATGTTGCCTGCTTGTATCTATAATGTTTGAAGCCTTTTAGAACTAACTTTTCTCAGACAGTCCCTGAGAAAATGAGTGCTTACCATCAGCATTCTCCCCCAATGCTAGGGTCACATACTGCAATGGCAGGTTCCGTGTCAGAGTCCCTGGCTGACCCCTGGGCCTTCCATCCCCCCCACCTTGGTTCCTAAATACTCATCCTGGACCTCGACCTTAGCCTGTGACTCTTTCCTGATCTGCCTATCTCCAGCCTTGCTTCCTGGATGTCCTGAAATAACTTCTCCTGAATGCAGACCTTGCTCCTTTCTAGGCTTTGCTGTTTGCCTGTAAGATAAAAATCCAGATCCCTTGGGCCTATGAAAACTTGGACCTGCTCCAGGCTCACTTTCCTCCTGACTAGTGAGTCTTTAGTGCCCATCCTTGCTGCTCCCTTTCCTGAATCCCTCACTTTCCCCAGCCCTTGCCTTGTCCTTACCCAATAGTATTTGATCCAGGTTTCCCCTTCTTCAATAGCTTTTCCTGGAGTTGTTGCTGGATTTGCTTCCACAGCACCAGACAGATCTCAGGTTCCCTCTGTACGACTCTGCTGCGTGGCTGCCTTGTGTCTTTTCCCTCTACTTTTCTCTGGCACTTCCATTTCTAACTTACTTTTCCAGGCCCAGCAGTTTGCAGACTGTGGGGTACACAGTAGGTGCATGTCACTTAGACCTGTCTGACCTGGGCAGGGCTGTAGGCATCTATAGCAGTGTTGTTGCTGGTCTAGAGCCTTTTGCACCTATCAGAGGGCATGTGTGCTAGATAACCCCAAAATTGAGAGACTGGGAAGTAGTTCCTGGAGCTGTTCTAAGGCCCTCTCTGTTGGTTTAGTCAGCCAGGCATGAGCAATGAGGAGTGTTCTGGTAACTGGCACTGGAGTTGCTGATGCCAAAACAGCACTATGTCCAGAGCCCCATGCGTCTACTGTGGTTGAGACCTGTTAGTTAGGCAATGAGAACACTGTTCCTGAAGCATTCCGCAGTTAACAGTGAAAGTGACTCCTGGGTCCGTTTTGGCAGGACAAGTTTAATTTTAGGTGATTAAGCTTCCCGGGACAGTTACAGAACAGAACATACAGAGTTCTGTAATTTGAGGCTTTACGCACGTTGTTCCAGCAGTGCATGCTTTTTGGCTGAGAGCCAGAGAGTAGAGGGCTCATCTCTTAACCAAAAGTGCTGCTCTTTTAGCCTGGTGGGTGAGGACAGTGGTGCAGAGCGGGGCCCTCAGGCTCCGTACGCAGTTCTGCCCACAGAGACGTGTCTCTCGTGTGCCACCTTGCCTGACTTTTCATTCCCGTGGGAGCAGGAAAAAGGCCTCCTTGAGTATCTCCCTAGGTGAGTTGTACAGGGAGGGCTTGAGGTCTGGAGTTCCGTGATTTGGGGCTTTACCTGGTGCCAGGCAAATTCCAAGTGCTTTGCAGTTTAGTCTTCGCAGCAAGGCTATGACGGAGGATGATTCTCACTCCCATCTCATAGATGAGACAAAGGCAAGTGAAACTGCTTACCCAGCAACACATGGTGAGAAGGAACTGAACTGGGGTTTGAGTCAGGGCCACCTCTCGCCTTGTTCAGACCACAGTGCCTGTTACCTAAGCGTGGAGGTGGCCTACAGCCAGACCTGACACAAGCAGTGTGTTTGTTCGGCACCACCATAGTTTATTAATTTTCATGTTAGCTGTCGTCCCTAAAGGTCAGGTGGTGGCACATAAAATTATCCAGTTCTCCTTCACAGGCAGCAACCTGGAGGATCCTAACCCAGATCGAGGGGGTCTGGAGGTAAAGGAACTTGCCTCAGGCCACCATGTCTAGGAGATGTTTCTGTGCAGTGCAGGCTCTGGGGATGTTTGCTCTGCCTTCCACCGGACAGGAGTCGATTGTCCGTGAGCACTGGCCTGTTGTGCTGCTCCCCTCCTTGTTCTGCTCTCGTGTTACTTCCTGGGCCTCCTGGCCTTGGCCTTGGCCTCCTGTATGCAGGACTCATCTCCGTGGGCAAAAGCACTGACTGAGGGCAGGCCCTCAGGAACCTTTGGAGTTTACTGCCTCTGGTCTTGATAAATGCAAAGTATAAAGTACAGACTTAGCAGATTTGATGTTGAGTCTTTAACCAGTTTATTTTAGTGCCTTAAGATTTCACAATACCCAGGATGCTTTCCAGCCTTCGAGTGTTTGTACCCACGTGATGGGCATACGTGCAGTGAGCACCTGTTGTCACGTGACTGTTGATGGAAGGCTCCCGGGCAAGATGAGTTTAGTCCTGCTGGTCTGGCAAGAGAGCTTGAAACCCAGAAGTAAATGCCCATCATGCAGAGATCTAGAAGTTCTAGTTCCTACTTCCAAGTGCTTTTTTTTTCTTTCAGTTTTACTTCCTTTGATTTGGGGGAAAACAAAAAGCACAGTTCTTATTTTAAAAACTTAATGGAAAACTATGCAGTTATGGCTCTTTAAAAGTAATTTAAAAGATGGATTTTGTGTGAGCATGGAGTTGGGTGAGGGAGGACCACAGTGTGGGAGATGGTCATAGTTAAGTTTTGTTGTACATAGCTTTAGATTGTCCTCTTGTTACAAGTTCTTAATACTTTGTACGCCATAATATTCAGTAAAATTTAGTGCAGTTACATTAGTAATCATAAGGGTTGATTAGTATGACACTCTCAGAATATTCTCAGAAGCATTTTGTGGATAGAGCAGTGAGGGGTGTGTCCCCTTTGGACCTCCAGGAGGGACACACATTTGTCAGAACTCCCCAGGGAGTGAGTACCTGGCTGGGTTGAGGAATTCCATGACAAAGCCAGGCTGCCTTCTGCTCCTTCTCCTGCTGCTTCCCCTCCTGGCCACTGGCCCAGAGGTTAGTCTTCAAGAGAGACCAGGACCTGCCTCACTCTCTGGCCTCTGCTGCCAGGCAGGGGTGAGGCTGCCAGGCATTCACATGAGGAGCACCAGCTTACTCAACAGAAATGGAGTGTGAGCTGTGTGTGCAACTTAAATTTTAAAAAGTGCACATTCAAAAATGCAAACGAGAAACAAGTAAAATCAACTCCATTTTATCTAATCCAATTTATTGAGAATACTATTACTCCAACATGCAATCATTATAAAGATTTACAGATACTTTACAGCTTTTTTTCCCTACTAAGTCTTCAAAATCTGATGTATTCTTGGGCACACCTCTCTGTTCATGCCGGCCCCATTTCAAGTGTGCAGGACAGCATGTGGCTGACGGCCACTGTGTTGGACAGCACAGGAAGGGGCTTTTCTGCGTCAGGAAGGAAAGCTGACTGCAGCGAACAGCCAAGAGGCCGTCCTGCCACGTCCAGCTCAGCATGAAGGCCTCTTTCCTACAAAATATTGGCAATAGATGTCTGTCTGCAGTTTGAGGGGGAAGAACAGGAAGCCCCTAAACCAAAATGCTAATGGCATAGTTTTCTCCTCATGGTGATTTTTATCTCTTTTCTCAGTTGTGCTCAGAATTTTCTCTAGTGTGCTTAAGTTTTCCATCAAAATTATTTTATCTGCATACTTCAATAAGAAGAAAGATTTAAGGGGCATGCGTTCCCCTCACACTTTCCCCCTCCTACCCGTCTCCCACCCAGTACCTGTTTTTGTGAGGCCCTTGAGCCACCAGACCATTCATATCGGTGTGGTTGTTTCTAATCTCCTGCTTCACTGAGGTAGGAGGTTCCAGAAGAAGGTGCTCATCTCAATCACTCACCCACTTCCCGCACTCCCCTTAGGAAGGTATTGTGTGAATGCTTCTTTTGTGATGAAAACATTGTGATTAGTGAGTGGAAATATTGTGACAAGCCAGAGAATTTAGGGTTGCTATGGGAACATCCCCATTCATTGTCCTCAGTGAGGGGGCTTAGCCAGAGGTGCCCCTGCAGGCTGGCCTGTTGGCTTTTATTCAGCTCATTTTTGGCCCTGTCCCCTGAGATATTTGAGGCAAGGCTCTTGCCATTCAGGGTATCTCAACTCAACGTTTTTTGCCTTCTAGACTGTGAGAGAAGAGTGAAACTTGGAGGGGTGGGCATGGGAGGGTGTCAGGAGGTTTTCACAAGTTGTTTGTTTGTTGTTTGGTTGGTTGTTTGTTGTTTGGTTGTTGGCAAATGGCTCTGGTGTTCTAGGAAGCTGCTGCTAGACTGGCAGGAACCCAGCCCCACCTTCCTTCTGAACCCTATGCTAGTTCCCATCAGGGGAGATAAGAAATAGGGTGTTTGAACCTGGATGCCCATGGGAAACAGCCTCCTGTAACCGGGGACCCTAGAATAGCTGCCTTGGAAACAGGAGCCCATGCTGTTTCCATCGTCAGCCCATGCTGATGGGGGAGGGGAGAGTGCTGAACTGGCTGGCCAGTTAGCACCCTTGGGCCCATAAGGACAGGTCTCAGGCAGGTGGGAGATGCAAGCCAAGCCGTCAGGGCAAGAACTGAACTACTATATATATTGCTGGAAAAAGGAGGAAATCAAAAATGATCTATGGAAAAAGTATGCTTTGCTTAATTCTACTCATATTGATGGTTATTTTGATAACAAAAACGGTGGATCTTTACTGCGGGACCTTCCCCCTCAGCTGTCTTGGGTTATGGGGGGCGGGTGTGGGGCCATGGTGCCATCTGCGCCATGGTAAGTGCTGTGACGGCGTGAGATGGCCATGCTGCCTGCCACCTGAAGACCCTGGCAGCTAGATAGAGCCCTTGGCTTGACCGCATCTGCTGCTTCGGGGTATTGCGGGCTTGGTTGCTGGTGTCTGAGTGGTGTCCCTACTCCTCCTTGTGCAGGCCTCCTGGACTCCGACAGCCCTCTCTGCCTCCCCTACCAGACGCTGGTCTCCACGGTGGGAAGCATGGTGTTCAACGAGGGTGAGGCCCTGCGGCTCATTGAGATCCTGTCCGACAAGGCTGGCGTCATTCAGGACACCTGGCACAAGGTGGGCTGCCTTACTCTCGCCACGCTCAGTGGCCACTGTGTCCAAAGGCAGTTTTGCCCTCCTGCCTTTCCTTTCCTGGCTGGTGAGCTGCAGTAACCTTCCCTGGCTGGGAACTGCCCATCCCACTGCCACTCCTGGCCTGCCAAGCAGCATGTGGTTCACAAGACAACCTCCGGCGATGCCTTCTCTCCACTCACCTGCCCGGGCTCAGGCTGCCAGTGCTTGGGTTTCTATCACAACCCACTGTGGCCCTGCTCCTGAATCACAGGGGCCGCCCAAGACCAGGATAGGGCTCTGTTGCAGGGGCCTGGGAAGAGGACACAGGAGCTGGGTCCCAGCTGGTCTGGGTTCAGGGCGCAGGAAGGAACATGCAGGGAATTCTAGAATGTGTCTGCAGTTGTACCAGTTCAGAGGCTGGCTGGCACCCACTCTTCCTCATGGCACATTTGTTTTTGGAATAGTAGGTCAGTTTGCTGGAGAATTATGCGATGCCTTAGTGATTAGAGATGTTTGGGGCTTCTGAGAGACAAGTTGGTGGGCCCTAGAGCCTGGAGGGCCTAATTCCTCCTGCTCTTACTGAGGGTGATGTGAACTTCTCATTCAGTGAACTTGAGGGATTTTCTGGGTGTAGGTGGTTGAAGAGAGTCAGGATGACCACTCCTTCAAGAAAAGAGACCCGGGCTTAGCTCAGGCCACTATTCCCAGAATTTATATTCCCCTTGTGGATGTCAGGCTGTTTATACTGACTGAGGAAATGGATCGGATCCAGAAACAATGGTCAGGAACCTCCCAGGAGGGTAGGGAGAGGCCCTTGCCCCCATTGACCAACTTAGTGCGAACCCCATACTTCTGGAGAGTAAAGGCATTTGGCCATTCTACACACCAGGCCTGGAGGCCAAGGCAGCTGTGAACAGAACTTGTTTTGCTCCTGTTGCTGGTCAGGGGCTGACCACTCTGATGAGGGCTGCAAACCAATTGTGTGTCCCCTCATTAACACAGCTCTGTTGGGCATTTTTAGGCCACTCAGAAGGGAGACCCTGTGGCGATTCTGAAACGGCAGCTGGAAGAGAAGGAGAAACTACTGGCTACCGAGCAGGAAGATGCTGCTGTGGCCAAGAGCAAACTGAGGGAGCTCAATAAGGTACAACTGAGCCATCATGTGTCCTCAGGGCCCCTCTCCACCACACACCTATTGGCTAGGGGGCTTGCACCAAAGCCATTGTGGGCTCAGCTTGCTGGCTGCCACTGCTCGCTCTGGCTGCATGAGGACTCTAGCTATGGAGAGTCTGCCCCCGGGTGGCAGCCCCTTTTTGGTTGGGGGGTTTGAGGAGGGAGATCCTTTCCTGCTTCCCTGTGGTGGTAAGACTGCTTGGATGTTAAGTAGGGGGGTTAAGGCCCTTCATTGTGAGGTAGATGGGCCAGAATATCACTTACGGGTCCCTCACGATGGACTGTCTTTCTAGGGCACACACCTAAAAAGGAGGGCGGACACACTGAGAAAATTTTTTCTTGAGAATTGAGACAGACCCCCGTGGGTGGGGGATTAGAGATGGAGCAACTGCTTTCCTCACTTCTGTGTGTCAGTGGCACCTTCCTGCAGGAAGTGCTCCTTGCTCCTAGTGCCATCTGATGGGCCAGCACTAGACATTTGTTCTCAGTGGTAACTGAGTACGGGCTCATGATGCAGGGACAGGCCGGGCATCATTTGGGATGGAAGGACATGCTCTGCCCCTGTCAGAGCCCACAGGGTCTCTCCCTTGCCTCGCACCTTCTGAGAAGGAGTGTTGGTATCCCAGCATATGGGCCGGTCCTATCCCACTGGAAAACTGCCCCAGTTTGAAGTGCTCTTGCCCTCCCCAAGTGGACTGGCGGACACAGGGAGATGCCGTGAGTCCCAATGTCTCACGCCTTTGGGCTGCACCCCTTCCTCTGCTCATCTCTGTCTGCTCCTTCTCAAAAGATGTAGAAGTGAGGCAGCCAGAGTTTCTGGCCTGAATTGGAGGGACTCAGGTCTAAGCAGCTGGGAAAGTTCACCTGTGGGAGCAGGTGGGAGCAGGTAGAATCCGAGGGTAAACCTTTGATGGTTGTTACTCTTGGCTCATGCCCAGCACAGTTGAAGAGGAGGCAAACAGGTCCCTGTGCCCTCCCAAGAGCTTAGTGGCCTGTTGTCCAGGGGCCTTTGTTCCCTCTCGAGACAGGCCAGTGTTAGATGTGGTGGAGGCCAGAGCCGCTCCCCTGCTCCTGGGGCGCATGTGCTGTCTCTCTCTCTGCCTTGACAGCAGTTGATCCGAGCTGGGAGTGCTTCTGCTGTAGGAATGAGCTGGCACCACAGTTCAGCTCCCGTCCCCCAAGCTTGCTGACAGCACTACACTGCTCAGGAATCTTTGGTTTCAGGGAGTCATTCTTACGTAACCTTTTCCTGAACAGAGAAGTCCCTGTGAACATCTGCTGACCCCTTTAATAAAGCCCAAAGGAAAGGAAATGGGAGTGAGCATACTCGTGGTGGGGGGGTCATGTGGCTGCCTGGCCAGTTCCCTGTGCCTCCCCCTTGAATTTAGGGTGGACCAGAGGTGTGATAAGTGAATAGGTGCAACCTCAGACAGTGACAGTGACCCCACTTCGGGTCCTGCAGCCTGGTGCATGGGACGCAGTTGCAAGAGAGGGAGTAGGGAGTGCGCCTGTCAGAGGAGGCCCTTAGGTGCTGTTCCTTATGTGGGTGCTTACTGCTCTGCCTTGGCGGCCATGCGAGGTGCTCTCCAAAACCACAGGCAGTGGACCCAGGATGCCCTCCCTGGCCCAGGAGCCTTTGCAACTTCTCAGGGCCCATCCGGCTAACTCATCCTCCCTGAAGGCTGACGAGGTCCTCTTGGGCTCACTGAGTGCAGTTACCAGTGTGGCCCTGTTAGCTCCAGAGGCACTTGATCTTCAGATCGAAGTCTGAACCCCTCCAGTCCACTTTACCCGTGACAAGACACACCTTTCTCCTCTGGCCCATCTGCTGTTTGTTAGCCTCAGATGCCCTTCACTGCTTGGCTGGCTGGAAGTGTTCTTATCCTTGAGAATCCATCTGATCTTCCTCCCTTGGGAAATGTTCGGGAGCTGCCATTTTCCTGCCCAGCAAGGGATTGCCATTGCAGTGTCTAGCTTTTCCCATCCCTCCCCTGCACCCTGGCCACGTAGTCGTCCCTGGCCAGTTATCGGTGCGCAGAGCTGCTGTGCCCCAAAGCTGGCTCCCAGCTCAGAGGAAGTTTCCGGTGGCTCTGCAGCTGCCTTCGATCCTCACTGTGCTCCTGGGGCCTGCCGCTGAGTCCCTGCAGTTCTCTCTTGAGCGTTTGAGCAGAGCTGGCACATTGACTTTATTTTGGGTCTTGTCTCCTAGCCCAGCACAGTTGAGGAAGGTTATGTGAGAAACGAAATTATTGAGATCGTGAAAAGTCCTCTAATTTAATCCCCACATGTGCAGGTGTCATTGAGAGAATCTGCTTTTCATGCTCTAGTTCCCTTTTTTTTTCTTTTTAATCCTTATAGAGAAATCTTACAGTAGCCACAGAGGAATTTGGTGGATCCATTTTCTTGGGGTGTGTGGCAGAGGCACAGGCGTGTGCGGGCAGCACATTCTTCCGAAAGTTCATGCACTCAACTTAAAATAGGGATCGGGGCCTTTGTCTTTGAGAGAATTGAATGAGATGCCTGCATATCTCCACATGGACCACACTGTCAGTCCCCTCCCATTTCTGTGACTCCTCAAGGATGCCTCCCCAGTATGCCCTTCATGTTCCTGGGGGATCACTCAGGCAGAGATGGGAAGACGATTGCCTTTGAAAAGTAGGGCCAGTGGGTCCCCAGTGGTCCCAGGTACTCGGGCACATAGAGCAGCTCTGGTACCCAGTGGTCACCCCAGTCACTCCAGCCCTTCCCCTGGCCTCTGATTTGCTCCCATCTCAGGCAGAACGGACGCTGACCCTTTGAGATGGGCTTCCCTGATATCCCTGGCTAGGAAAAGGTGAGGATTTCCCATTCACCTGCTCCAGTGCCCAAGACATAACAGAGAAGGCCTTGAATCCTGTGGGGCACTGACCAGCTGGGCCGACATCAGGCAGCTTCCATTCTGGCTGGGGGCCTACTGGGCATGGAACACTCACCCCAGTAGCGGGTGACCTCCCCTTCCTCACACTGTTGCTTCCCCATGGCCTCCATCCCTTGCCATTCCTCTGGGGTTGCAGACCCCAGTGAGCCCCAGTCCCTCTGCCAGTCCTGCCCACCCTGCTCTCTGTCCCTGCCTGAGACTCCAGGCCACCAGGCCTGCATCACAGGTTCATCATGGGCACCTACTACTAACCAGGGCAGTCCTTCTGGATTGGACAGGGGAGAAGAGTGTCTGCCCCCAAGAAGTGGGGCTGACCCCTGAGCCACAGTGAGATGAGCAGCAGTGTGTGTCCCCACCCCAGCCATCAAGTTTAGCTTCCTTGTTGGTCCGATAAAGGTACTCATGGAGAGCAGCTTTCCTGGATGTCAGTGAGGAGCCAAGCTGGGGTGTTGTAACGCCAGCAGGCCTAAACCATGTCCCTGGAGAGTGTGATGTGTCCGTGCAGCTCCTGCCTGTCTGCCACCTCCGCTGTATCCAAGGCCCAACATGGAGCCCTCCATAGTGTTTTCCTGGGGGCCTTGCTGTTTCCTGCCTGCTCTCTGCTGTGACCGGCTTTCATGTAGAAGTTTGTAAGAGGGCCCTCTGACCCTGCTTGCAGCTTCTCCCAGCCCCCAGTCATGCCCTGGGTTGTCCTGATCTTGTTCCCATCTGATAAGTTCCCATGCTTACCTGCCTAATCAGCCTCTCTTCACTATGCCTTTTTTTTGCCAGGAACTGGCAGCAGAAAAGGCCAAAGCAGCAGCTGGGGAGGCCAAGGTGAAAAAGCAGCTGGTGGCCCGGGAGCAGGAAATCACTGCCGTGCAGGCACGTATGCAGGCCAGCTACGAGGAGCATATGAAGGAGGTGCAGCAGCTGCAGGGCAAGGTGAGAAGTGACTCTGGGTGCACAGGACAGTTCAAGCAGTCTCCGGAGGGTAGTTGAGGATGCCCACAGGTGGAGGTGGTGCAGGAGTTGGTCTGTTTGGTAGGGTGTCTGGTCAATTGGCATCAGGCAGCCTGTTGTATGTGCTTAATATAGAATACTTTGTAAAAACAGCCTGGTTCCAGCTGACCAGCCTTGCCTAGATGGCCATGTGACCCTGGAGACACTCAGTGTGGATTTCCACCTGGCCTCTACTCAATCTAGAAGCTGCAGCCTGCATGGTAGGCTGTGCCACGAGAGCTCCAGGGCACAGGAAGCGAAGCTTCTCGGGATAATTGGAGCCTTTGGCTTGTGGCGTGTGCTTTGTCTCAGGGCAGTGCTCCCAGGGCCCTACAGGCACACGACACAGCTGGGACTCTCTGCGGGTGCTCAGCCACCCAGGGCGGTACATCCGAGGTAGGGGAGAGAGGAGAGGCACAGGGTGACAGGTCACCCTGGGTTCCAGGCCCCACTCCTAGAGCTGTGTGGGTTTCAGGGGTCCCCTCCTCAACATGTGAAGAAGGCAGAGGCCTTGGGAGTTTTGTCTGCAGACTGTCCTCACTAACCACACTCCAGACATTGGCTCTTTGTACAGCTAAGTATCTCTAATGTGTCCATGACTTTGCAGATCCGGACTCTTCAGGAACAGCTGGAGAATGGCCCCAACACACAGCTGGCTCGTCTACAGCAGGAGAACTCCATCCTGAGGGACGCCTTGAACCAGGCCACAAGCCAGGTGGAGAGCAAGTAAGTTTTATGCCCTGGTAGGACCCTGTAATGGCACTTTCTTGGGTGTCTGGAACTGGGGAGAGTCCCTGCGCTTCTTGAGAGGCTGCTGTGGGAGGCCGGTGTGGCAGCCTTCACAGGCCCACATGTGAGCTTCCTCACCATCCCCACTGGGGCTCTGTCCTCACCTGCCATTTGGGCAGCTGAGTGTCTGTCACAGGTCTTCTCATACAGCCGGGCCACAGGGAGAGTGGACGGAGTGATGTTTCCTGTGTTGGCAGGGAGATTTTACTTCTGAGTTCTGGCTATATTGTTTGTCAGGGCTGAAGTGCTAGAAAGTCAGCCATGAGTGGCTGACCTGATTCCCTGGTTTTAGCATCACAGTCTCAACAGGCAGCGCCATCGCGTTTTCTTGACTTATATTTCTTTGGCTTCTGCTGGCTTGGAGTGTCCTGAAGGCACACTCTAGAGAGCTTTGTTCTGGGGTTCTCTGTTAATGCCAATAGGAAAAATAAGGGCAGAGAGCACCACAACCCCAGGTCCTTTACCTGAAAGTGAGGTGGGAAGAATGCCAACCCAGGAGCTGGACCTTTGAAGAAAGTCTGTGCCCATGAGTCTGCTTTTGCTGGCACATAGTGAGATCCAAAGGCTGCCATGCCCAGGCCTGTGCCTTCCATCAGGAGGTCTCTACAGTGTGTGTGCATCACCTGGAGGGTTGTGGCTGCATTTGTTAGCAGCCACAAGCAGAAGGCAAACACCGGGTTGGAGCATTCTGGTTTCCCATCCGCATAGAATCAGCCATGGCCTCCCTCACAGGAAGGCATGGACGACTAGAGACCTCTCACCTGGAGGTGGCAGTCAGTCTCTGGAAGCTCTGCTTTTGTGAAGTGGATGTTCCCGGGCACTCCCAAAGCTCCACATCAGCCCCAAGGGGCCACACTCCCCCCACCTCAGTCCTCCAATCCATGGTGCTGGAGTCCAGTTTCTTGAATATGTTTTTCAGTCTTGAATCTTGGCCTCCTAAGGCCAAGCTGATGTCCTCACAGAGGGCTTTTATCTCCCTGGTACAGATGAGGTACCCAAGTCCAAAGAGGTGAAAACTTAGCCACCCCAGCCAACAGAGCACAGCTGTCGTCATCAGGTGTGCTATGCCCCCAAGGTTTGGGCAGTCATCTGTCCCCTTGGTTGTATTTGCTACTGCTCCTTCGCTGGACAGTTGGTCCTGCCTTGAAGTGTGTTTTGTGCATCCTAATTAAGCTCCACCTGCTGCATAAAGCAGTTTGACCATTTCTCTTCCTGCCCACCAGTCTTCCCTAACTCCCTGCTTCTGAGGCCCAGCTTTGGAGTGCAGTGTTGAGGGGCTGTTTTGTCACCCTTCTACTTCAGGTGACCACCAATTCCAGGTCTAGTTAGGGCTGTCTTCGGCCTTGCAGGGGGTCAAAGCAAATCAGCCCACATCCCAGAGCTTGTTTAGACCCAGATCAGCAATGAAGAGTGTCTTGCCTCTTCTCTCTCTGAGTTTCCAGCCATTTCTGGGAGGGGCTTCTCTGTGTGGAGTGCTCTCCTACACGTCCCTTGCCAATAATACAGTGTCTTTGATAAAACACATCAAATTCCACATGGCCACTAAAGCAAGAGGAGCTTTGGTAATGTGAGACTTGGGCAGCAACTTTTGAAAGAGCAGCCATCTAGAGGGAAGGCCTCGACTGCTGGTCCCACCTCCGAGGGCTGATCACCCTCTTCTGTCTGCCAATGGGGTGCTGGTAACTGTCTCACAGGCAGAACGCAGAGCTGGCCAAGCTCCGGCAGGAGCTCAGCAAGGTCAGCAAGGAGCTGGTGGAGAAGTCAGAGGCAGCCCGGCAGGAGGAGCAGCAGCGGAAGACTGCGGAGGCCAAGGTGTCAGCCTTTGAGAAACAAGTCCTGCAGCTGCAGGTGAGTGGTGGCCTCCACCTCGGGGGCAGGCGGGGCTCGCCTGGCCACCCTGGGCCATCCCTTCCCAGCCATGGCTGTGACAGCTGCAGGTTCCCACAGGACTGGGGCTGACACCCACCCCCTTGGGCTTGGTCATAGTAGTGACTGACAGCCGGCTGGCATTGCGTGGGGGTTTTCCATGTGCTGAGCATTGTTCTAAGTGATTTGAAAGTGCTCAGCTAGTTCTCATTGTAACTCTCTGAGGCAGGTATGTTAGCATCTGTAATGTACCCAGAAGAGAATTCAGGGCACAGAGCAGTTGAGTTCCCCACATCCACAGGAAGATGTGAGCTGCTAGGTCTAACCCCAGAGCTGGGTGTGCCCCCCAAGACTTGCTACCACCTGTGGTAGCACCACCCCAGTGGTAGTGCCACCCCAGCGGTAGCCAGCCCAGTGGAAGTAGCCTCAGGCCTCAAGGCCAGGTGTGGGGTTCTTCCTTCTCGGCCTCTGGATGTGGCTGAAAGGACTACTGGTCTTCAGAGGGAAGAGGATTGTCCCTAAGTACACTGGGCAGCGTGCGGCCTCAGCTTAGAGGCCTTTGCTGCCCGTTGGTCTGACAGCTTGGCTCCCCCCTCTGGCCTGTTGAGGAGCAAGGAGATTTATCCTATGTGAGCCCGTCACGCCTGCTTTCCATTTGACTTTCCTGGGTAACAAGGAAACCGTGAAGATCTGAAGGGCTTAGGACTTTGGGCCTTTTTTCTTCTCAGCTGTTGAGACCATCTTGATGTTTTGAGTGTGTACAAGGGCCTCAAAGAAAATAGGGATGATTGAAGCAGCTCAGATTGTTTGGGTGAGATGGATACGCTGGTATTTACCGTTGTTCATGTAAAGCCACCTACCCAGGCCAGTAAGATCAGAACTATCAAGTTTGGCCTGGCGCTACTTATGTTTTAGAGACCCCACATAGTTCTGGTGTTCCCGGGGCAGGAACCTCCCCTCTGGCAGGCATGTTGTCACCTCCACATGTACTATTTTAAGAACTAGTTTGAGACCAAGACCTAAGGCTGGCTCTTACCAGTAAGTCCCAGACCTCAAACATCTCCTGTTGTCTCAGGCACTAGGTGCCTCATCCTCAATCCGGGGTCAAACAGAGGGCCTGTTCTTTGCCCTCTAATACCAAAGGTTCTGGGTAGGGTTCAAAGGTTCAAAGGTAGCTGGCCAGGGGTGTACAACTGCTTTGTCATGCCTCCTGGCGTTGACAGTGTCAGATGTTGGATTCCAGAGCTTCAGTTTCTCTGAGTGCAGCCTGGACAGAGTACCTGTTCTGGGAGTGGCTGGGGTTAACCACGCTGACACATACAGTGTGCCTGAATCCTGGCCTTGCACAGAAAAAGAGCCAAATGAACATGAACTTTACAAGGGTCCTTAGGAAGTCTCCAATTTAGACTAAAGTAGAGGTTGTAAGAAGCATCTTTCTGTGTCACAATGACATGGAAATAGGGCTTTTTCTTTTTTGTGACTATTGTTTCTTCACCTCAAGCACCTTGGTGATCCAGCTCTCCAGGGGTCAGAGAGGGCCTGGACCTCCTGTCTTTTCCAGTGGATGAATGACTTTAGAAACATAGGACGGCTTTATAAAAGTATACAGGTTTTATTCAAAGGGTGTAAAGAGCTCTCTGTCCTTTTGAACGTCAGCACCACACCCTCACTGCCCACTCCCTTTTGCCCCGCCTGCAGGTATCTCACAAGGAGAACGAGGAAGCCTTGCAGAAGCGCCTGGATGAGGTCAGCCGGGAGCTCTGCCGCTCACAGACCAGCCATGCCAGCCTCCGGGCAGATGCTGAGAAGGCTCAGGAGCAGCAGCAGCAGATGGCCGGTGAGGCACCTGACTCCAGGCAGCTAGCAGGGTCTATGCAGGGTTCAGGGCGCACCCACCTCTGCCCCACTGCCAAGGCCAGTACCCATAAAAATAGGCCAGCCTTGGGCCCTCCCTGGTGGCGCAACGAGTTAAAGCGAGCTCTTTCTTTGATCCCCAGCCAGGAGAGTGACCCACATGGCACGGCAGACCTCTCCTGTCTTGCCTGCTGCTCCCCTCAGCAGTGTACTTCATCAGTTGGCCTGTTCTGCTTCCCACTCTGTCTCTGGTGAATCCTCTCACTGGCCCTGCACCTCTGGCCTGTACCCCAGTTCTATATGCATAAATAAATAAATCTTAAAAAAAAAAAAAAAAAAAAAGGAAGTGTTAGAGATCCAGGAGGACACAAGTATTGAAAAAGAAAAAACTGGAAAGGCCAGCCTTAGTGAGTGAGAGTAGCATAGGATCACTGACTGCCCCCCAGATTCAGCAAGGCAGGGCTGGAGGCATATGAGTCCAGCAGCCGCAGGCGGGCTGGGCTTGTGGGCAGTGGTGCCTTGGAGGGATGGATGCGCGGTGGGCCCTACAAGGAAGGGACTGGGGAAGGGAGGGTTGGGACCTTGAGGACCAGAAAGGTGGATCCTGTGAAGAATGGGAAAGAAGTTAGAACCTGCAAGGGCAGGTGTGGCAAGTGAGTCTTGGTGAGGGGCAGAGCCTGGTAGGGCTGGGGTAGGGAGTAGAGGTGAGGGCCCTTCTGGAACATAGCTACAGGTGTGCTGAGGCCTCCTGAAGCTGGTGCTGGATTTCTCAGCTGACTCCTTCTGGACCTTTCTGCTCTCCCTGCTGAATAAGCCCGAGATGCCAGGTTTGGAAGGTATGCCTGTGGTTCCTGCGCTCACAGGCCACCTTTACTGTGAGCAGAGATGGTGAGGTTGGGGGCACCGATGGCCACCAAGCACAGCTGGATGCTCTTGCTCAGCAGCGCTCCTGAGGTCCACAAGCTGACCACTGTCTGGGCACCCAGAGCAGCGGGCCATGTTCTAACAGAGACAGGCCCATCTGGGAGATAGGCAGGCGCTGGCGGGGTCACACAGGCCTGTGCTCGACAGACTTCACATAGCTAGTGTGACCCAGAGCAGGCTCGGCAAGCTCTTCCTGTGAAGGGCCAGGTAGTAAATATTTTTGGCTTTATGCGCCAGACAGTATCTGTCACGACTGCTCAGCTCTGCTGCTGTAGTGAAGTGGCAGCTCTAAACAAAATGTGAACAGTCCTACCTCGCTACATGCTGGCTTCCTTTACCCAAACAGATGGTGGCCCATAGCCCCCACTCTAATGGACCAGGTGTGGCTTTAGATTGGGTGGCCCTGATGGCCTCCTGGAGGCAAAGTATGTTTACGCTAAAGGCTGGGTGGTGGGAAGGGGCAGGCCTCACAAAGCACAAGAAAAGGTGGGCACAACCAGCTGACACAGTGCCTGAATTGGCCTGTATTAGAAATAGAGGCCAGTGACCATGACTGGAACATGAAGGCAGACAAGCGGCCATTGTGGTGGATGTGTGGGCACTGTGTGAAGTGGCTTGAGAATGCTTGTAGCTTGTTGGGGCTGGGGAATGGCAAATCCATTTGCATAGCTCTCTCTGGCCCTGGGTAGAGAATGGCCCAGAAGGGGATGAAGAATGAGACTTTTGTAGTTGCCAGGCTAAAAGCCTGGGTCCAGGTGTCCACAGGGGTGCTGGTGAGTGGGGAGGACTTAGCAGACAGTGAATGATAGGTGGAGGTGAGAGGCGGGGGAGCGGGACTAGAGGACTCGGAGGTTGGGGCTTGCTGGGCTTCATAGCTGAGCAGGACTTTATTTGGAAGTGTCAGGTGGCTGAGCCTGGGCTCGAGGGTGAGATTAGACTGGGGGCTCTTCAGAGACAGAGACTCTGATGACAAGAGACTTATCTGAGGTCACTGGAGAGGACAACACCCCAGGAGAAGAGGTGTCTAGGGCAGGCCCTGCTGACATTGAAAGGTGGGGCAGCTGTGGCCAGTGGGGTCAACAGAGTTACTTTCTAAAGACTTTCTGGGTATGTCTCCCTGCTCTTAGTAATAACGGACCAATCGGCTAGAGAAGAACTTCATAGAAACTCCAACTGAAATCCACTTTAGGCTCCCATCATTTCTCCCCGAGTCATCTGGTGGCTTGCCATTCTACCCTCAAGAGTCCTGGAGAACAAAAAGCAGGGGTGACTTCTGATAGCCCCCAGCACACAGAGGAGGCAACGGAGGGAGGCTTCAGAGGCCTGTGTGCCAAGGGACAGTGGTAGGGGTGTCTATTCCAGCATCTCCGACCCCTCACCTGCTCTTGCCACGCCCCCACCCCCTCCTTCTGCCACAGAGCTGCACAGCAAACTGCAGTCCTCCGAGGCTGAGGTGAAGAACAAGTGCCAGGAGCTAAGTGGTCTCCATGGACAGCTCCAGGAGGCCAGGGCGGAGAACTCACAGCTCACAGAAAGAATCCGGTCTATTGAGACCCTGTTGGAGGCAGGCCAAGCCCGGGATGCCCAGGTCAGTAGGTGGCTGGAGGGGAGAGAGAACACTGTGAATTGAGTGGGAGCTGCGCCGAGGAGCTCTTCCTGAGAGCTGGCTCATGGTAGCCAAGTTTTCTGTCTCCTTCCAGGCCAGCCAAGCGGAGACTGACCAGCAGCAGGCTCGGTAAGTGAGCATAGAGCACTGGGGCCCTCAGAATGGGTAGCGCAGGACCCTGGAGTTGGGGCTGTCGACATGGGGAAGAGCCCTTTCAGAGACCCCTGCCTACCCCATCCGTCCAGTGACTGAGGACATAGGACAGGCAAGAAGGCAGCCTAGCAAATACCGTTGCCTCCTCCTGGGGAGCAAGACTCATCTGTGTGGAGATGAGCCTTCTGCCGCCTGCCAGCCACCTCCGTCTCTCTGTGGGAAGGGCCTAGCTGTCAGGGGGTGCTCCATGGAGGGACTTTTAGGGCCCAAGGCCATAAATCAAGTAGGAAAAACAGTTGTACACCCAGAGTGAAAAAT
This sequence comes from Condylura cristata, assembly GCF_000260355.1. Classification (NCBI taxonomy): domain Eukaryota; kingdom Metazoa; phylum Chordata; class Mammalia; order Eulipotyphla; family Talpidae; genus Condylura; species Condylura cristata. The sequence continues at coordinate 6,478,485 of NW_004567123.1, forward strand.
CTGGGAGGTCATCCAGGCATTTTGCATATTTTTGGGACTTTGGTGTAGTTCAGAGCCTCCTAAGTCACAGAATAGTTTGCCTTTTGTCACAGAGGCCATACCACTGCAGATTCCCTCGGTGTCAGCAGCCCAGCACAGGGCCAGGCTGGCACCTGTTTGTTTGTTCTTGCTAAAACCAGAGGTGACACCCAGGTCTGGCAACTCTACTCAGGGGGCTAGTCCTTGAGACTGTCACCGCTGGAGCATGGGCCCCTGAGTAGATGGCTTTGTGCGGTGGTCCTGGCAGCCATGGCAGAGGGCCGTCCCTGGGATGAGATATGGCCCCAGGCCTTCAGCTGACAGGCAGTGGATGCCCCCCAGTGGGACTCCGGCAGACTTTGGGGTCTGTGTCCAGGCTTCGCTGACAGCTGTGCCTTTGAGGTAGAGGAAGCAGGGGAGGGTTGGGCCTATGGGTGACCTGGCATGTGCTCTGGTGAAGGTGGATGCCGCAACAGTGGAAGGGGCCTTGTCAAGGGGGGCCCTACCAGGAGCCAGGGCCCTCTGAACCTGGAAGTGACCCTGCTGTCTTTTTCAGTCTCAAGGAGCTGGAGTCTCAGGTGAAATGTTTGGAGAAGGAGGCCACTGAGCTCAAGGAGACAGTGGAGCAGCAGAAAGTGAAGAACAACGTGAGTATCAGGCAGTGAGTGGGGCAGAGAGAGCAGACCGAGCAGTGTGCAGCCAGGCCTCCTGGTACCTGCGCCTAGTCACTAGCCACATGGTGCTCAGCTACCTCCTGCATTCTGTTGTCCCACTTGTGGCTAAAGGTCTGCCTCTCCCTAGGTGGGGGTGTGGGGACTCCTGCTGCCTTCCCCCTCAGGTCTCAGAAGTTCCAAGGCTGACACCCACTGGATATGTGGAGCTTATGCCCAAGCAAGGAGCCATTCTCTGCAATGGGGCAGAATGTGCCTGTTGGCCTGATGTGGGTCACGTGGTTCCCTGGAGCAGGAAAGCTGGGTCAAGAGCAGGCAATGGAAAAGCTCCTCTCATGTGGGGTGTAGAGCCGCCTTGGCCATGTCCCCACTCCAGGCTACCAGCCCTCAAAAGAGCTCTGGTTTATCAAAGCTGCTCTGTCGTTTACCCCTGAGGGGAGTCCCTGGCTTGTACCTCCTTGTGCCAGAGGCAGGGCTTTCTGTCTCTGAAGAGGCAAGCCAGCCCCCTCTTATCTCCTTCAGACTAGAGTCCCTGGAAGGGAGTTTGCCTCCTTACAGCCAAGCCTTGACTACTGCACATCTAGCTGTGGAGCTCTGGCTGTGAGAGGCTGTGTGGGGTAGGCCAAAGGGCCTGTTATTCCCTTGTGGAACCCCAAGGGGTCCAGAGTGTGTCCATGGGCCCTGCCCTGGAAGACCAGCTGAGGCAGCTCCTAGGGGCAGGTGTCCACAGCTGACATTTTTCTGCCTGCTCACTTTTCACTGTCACCTCCCAGGACCTTCGAGAGAAGAACTGGAAGGCGATGGAAGCTCTGGCCTCAGCAGAGAGAGCCTGTGAGGAGAAGCTGCGCTCCCTGACCCAGGCCAAGGTCAGAGCCTCCCCCATTCCCAGACTTGATGAAGCATACAGAACTTAAACTACGTGAGCAGCCTTGACTCTGAGCTCAGAAATCTATGCCAGGGGCCAAGGCATAGACTTGCTCTCCCTTCTTCCTCCCTCCCTTCTATTTGGCTTTTAAATGAAGGAGGAATAATGCCCTTTTGGTTGCTTTTACTCAGCAACACCCTTAACATCAGGGGCAGAAATTGAAGGGCTGAGGGGGCCATGAGCCCACCTGCTTTGAGAGAGCCCAAGGTTGGCTGTCTTCATGGACTTTCCTCGTGTTATTTTTGACCCCTGATATTCTGTTTGAATAATTCTGTTGTCCACCTAATCATGACCTCTTGGGGTCTGTGTCTATGGTTGATCTGTATAGTCAGTCACAGAGAGGATGTTCATCCTTAGCAGCAAGCACTTAGGGACCTGTGCTCTGCGCTGCCCGCATGGGCGGAATGTGGGCGTCTCAGCGTCTGGGGTCCTGGGGCCAGCACTGAGGCTCAGGTCTGGACATGGTCTACAATGGCCGCAAGTGAGGGCTCCACCATCCTTGGCCCTGATGGAAAGGCCTGGGGGTAGCCAGTCTTCCTCTCCTGGCCCATCATGCAGAAGGAATGTTTGTTTGTCGGGAAGCTTTGCTGGAACATGGATCACAGGAAGCCCGAGGGTTGCATTAGATGAGGCCCCCGAGAGGTGGCGGGAGCTAGAGGGCGGTCTTCGGGTCACCACAGAGACTGGTCTTCTGTGACAAAGGCAGAAGCTGTGACCAGAGATGTCACCTGACTCGCTCATGGTCGTGCAGCCAGACAAAGACATGAGCTGGTCTTTGACCTCTGGTACTTGCCTTGGATCCCACAAGGCATGTGGGGTGAGTGCTGAATGTGGTCAAGAAGTCAGATCAACAGCAGACTGAAGAATTCATTTCCGAGACTCGATGCAGACCACGTGGTGCTGTGGTCGGGCCAGGCGTCCGCCGCTCTCCATGTGCACCTTCTGACCACCACTCAGTGTGCTAATCCTGCATTCCTAATGCGCTCCTAGACTTCAGGGCATGCCAGGCCTCGGGCTGGCAACAGGCTCAGCCTATTCGTCCAGGTTACCAAAGGAGACTCTGAGCCAGCATGCCTGGGGCTCCCACCCAGGCTGTGGGAGGGGTGTCCCCAGGCACACCACAGTCTGGGCTTATCCTTAGCTCTCCTTCCACTCCTTTCTCATGCTGTGAATGGGAGCCTCAGGGGGACAGGGCATGCCAGTGTGTGCGGGCTAGCACATATACACGTGCACAGACACTTATACATGCCAGCCAGAACTTAGGATCCGAGACTCGTTGAGCCCAAGCATCTGTCGGCTGCTTCGATACTGTAGTTGGTGGGAAGCACCTGGCACTGCCTGTGGGCCGGCCGCTGCCCCCTTGGTTAATGCTGAGACTGTTGGCAACTGACCCAGCAGGCAGGGGTGGCCAGATGTTCACCACCACCACCTGCCTCAGCTTCACAGAGCCACCTGCCTTCTCTCCTGCTCCTGCCCCAGCCCATGGGTAGAGGCCCATGAACGCTCCCAGGGGGGTTCCCTAAACCTCCAAGGCTAAATGGCTCCCTTTTCCCCTCTTCCAGGAGGAATCAGAAAAGCAGCGCAGTCAGACTGAGGCCCAGACTAAGGAGGCCCTGTTGTCTCTCTTCCCTGAACTCTGCGACTCAGCACAGCAGGTAGGAGGGGAGGGTGGTCCCATGGGACGGACACACACACACACACACACCCCACACTCTCACTCAGCATCACACACAAGGAATGTTATTGAGGGTGGTCCCATGGGACGGACGGACGGACGGACACGGACACACACACACACACACACACACACACCACTCTCACTCAGCATCACAAGGAATGTTATTGCCCGGGCCCCATTCATACATTTTGTTGCAGAATTACACCAAGTGGCTGCAGGAACTCAAAGAAAAAGGTGCCAAGCTGCTGACGCAGTCACCGACTCACACAGAGCCCTCCTCGGTAAGCCCAGGTGCCAGCCTGTGCCTTCGGCAGGGCCACCACTGTCACCTGTCTCTCCCCTGTTTCCAAGAAGGTGGGAGCTTGGGCTCCAGGGAGAAGCCTTTGTGTTTACTTAACCTGACTGTGCTCTGCTCTGCCCTCTACCCTCAGGATCTGGCTTCCAAACTGAGGGAGGCTGAGGAGACCCAGAGTACCCTGCAGGCTGAGTGTGACAAGTACCGCACCATCCTGGCACATACGGTACCTGGAGGAGGGGGTTGGGAGAGGCATCAGGAAGGAGGAGTCTAGGGAAGGCCAGGAGGGAGGTGACATGGAAAAGCCCCACTGTCCCCTGGGAAATTAACCCCAAGCCCTGTATTCACACAGTGGCCCTGTGTAAGCTTGAGCAGGTCCTTCCTCTCTGGCTCCATTTCTTTGGTTGAACAGTAAAGGGAATATCTAAGGAGTATGGGTCTTCCTTGCTTCTAAGCTGAGGAGAGAGTTGAGTTTCAGGTTTGGGGCTAGCCCCAGGGGTAGGAGAGACTGTTTATCACAAGGAAGAGTCTGGGAAGGAACAAGGTGAGCATTTGACTGACTCAAGAGCCATACTGAGTCCAGGCCTCTTGGTCCAAACTACCCCACTTGGTGTTTCACATTCTGGGCCGTTGATAAGGTTAGTGCTAGTCTCAAACCCAAAAAAGATGAGCATTTGGGTCACAGACTTGATTCTCCTGTGTGACCCCAGCCAGTGTTCACATGTTGGCTGGAGGCCTACTGTGGCATACCTTTCCTCCTCACCTGACACACGACCGGGTCAGAGCAGGGCCACACCCAGGCAGCCAGGCATCATTCCAGAGAAGCCAAGGGGACAGGGAGATGTGGCGTGTGTTTACGTGTGATGGGGCCTCTGAGGAGAGGGCCTGCCTCAGCACCCTGTCCCCCCAGGAGGGCATGTTGCAAGACTTGCAGAAGAGTGTGGAGGAAGAGGAGCAGGGGTGGAAGATCAAGCTGAACACCAAAGAGGAAGAGCTGCAAAAGGTACAAGACAGGCCTCCCGGCCCTCCCCAAGGTCCAGCCACAGGAGCCTCGCTCCACGGGCCCAACTTCCCTAGAAATTCAAACAGAATTTACTAGTGCCCTTCAACTGGGTCACTTGGAGTCAGGTTGCTGGGTTTTGGTGCTGCTGTGTACAGTACAATTGCTGAATGATACCAAGTCCCAGGAAGAGGCTGCAGAGTACTGCTTAAGGGGTGTCCCCTGCCTGCTTCCTAGGAGATGGAGACAACATCCTGGCACAAATCCCCCTCAGGGCCTTTTTTGATGGCCTTCCCCTTGCTTTGTAGTCACTGTTCAAAGTGAAGCATCTTGAAGAGACCTTAGAGAAACAAAGAGGAGAACTGGAAAGTTCAGACCAGGTATGTGGGGAGCTCTGCTCAGAGGTTTGCTTCCCTCACAGAGAAACATCAATCAGAGATGCCTTTCTTTTTCCCCAATGGTCCACAATCTTGTCAGTCCTGCTTTTCCATAATGAGAGTTATTTGCCACTTCAGAGCAGCCTGAAGCAGCGTGGCCCTGGCAACAGGCCCAGTCCTGGTAGCCAGCAGTTCTGCCATGCCTTCTGAGCCGGGGGAGGTGTGTGCCACCACCCCGCTGCTCCTTTCCATACGTCAGCCCTGCCTTTGAGAGGGAAGTCCTGGTGTCTACCTAGAAAGTCAGTCTGAGAGCTCGTCCCCACTGTTGGGGTGTGAGATTATGTCCAGACCCAGCAGTGCTGGAGTTGGGGTATCCACTTCAGCAAGGTCTTCTCCGTCATTGTTCATTTCTGCCTGGCTTCAGCTGACCATTCACCAACAGATTGGGGAGGGCCCATCTCAGCCCTGTGGGGCCACCCAGACTTGAGGCCCCATCACCCCATTCCCTGGGTGTGTGCTGGGCCCTGATGTATGTGTGCACATCCGGTTGAGGAAGCACACATCGAATCTGGAGGCGGAGCTGGCAGCAGCCAGCGCCGAGTGTCAAGAGTTACGCCAAGGAGGTGGCAGGGGTGAGTGGCTGCACAGGCCTGTGGCCCCTCTCTCTGGGGCGTCTCTGCCTGCCCAGTGCTGCTGCTAAGTATGAGCTCAAAGTGTGAGCACTCAGCCTTTTGCCCTGGGCCTTGGCCATCAGACTTAAGAGGGTGTCACAGTGGGGGCAGATTTAGAAATGTGGCAGCACTCACAGGGTGGGGTAAAGCCAGGCCATGCTTGCAGCTGCCAAATTATCTACTTGGCAGGGGCATTTTTGGCAGCGGGGCACAGGTATGGATTTAAATGATACTGCTATCTGATTGTTCCGAAGTAAGAGGCACAAGTCTGCCATTCCCCCCGATTCTGTTTTGACCTCAGACTCTAGCCTTATATTTTGTGTGAGAGCAACCTCCGAGGAGGCCTCAGACTGACGTGTGCAGTGGAGACTGACCTTCCTCAGTCTTCAAACAGCAGTGGTGGCCGTGGGGCGCCAGGGAGCCGTACTGCAGTTGTTTGGGTTATGTGAATGTGTTGGCTGTGAACTCACAGGCCTGCTTTTCTCTTCTGTCTCCTTTCCCCCACAACACCTGGGTCTGTTTTCCTTCCAGTTGAGGCAACTTTTATTAGAGTCTCAATCTCAGTTGGATGCAGCCAAAAATGAAGCCCAGAAAAAAAGCAATGAGCTTGCCCTGGTGAGTGAAGTTGCTGGCGGGCGGGCAGTGTGACGTAGGGTTGTGTGAATGTGAGCTGAAGCTGGCAGGTGTGTGTTTCTACCCCACTCAAGGTTACTTGGTGTGGCAGAGGGATGTAGCTGTTTGGGCTGGGCTCTGATTGCGTGTGCTGAGGGGCTCTTGGCATGTTTGCTGGGCCTGTGGCTGCCAGGACCACGTTCTACTTGTTGGCTCCTGTGGTACAGCCTGCTTGCTGGCCTAGGTGCCAGCAGTTTGTGGGGTTTGACTGCCTGTGAGCCTGGCGTGTCCCTGGGCCCCTCTGAGCTTGGCCACTTTGTGACTCCCAGTACATGTCTCTGGCGGACGCAGGCCCTTTCCCATCTCACCTGTGGGTCAGACCGGCTCAGCTGCACCTGTATGTGCCGGGAGGCCTGCTCGCAGCCTGGCATTACCAGGTGCCCCATTCATAGACATGCTGGCCCCTGAGCAGTGGCTTCCTGCTCGTGTTTTGGCAAGTTCAGTCTGGTCTCCCCCATGGCCTTACCCCATGGCGGCTCCTGGCTGGGGCTGCAGACAGTAACTGCATGGTCACAGACATCCTGCCTGATGTGCAGTCTTTGTGAACCCCATTAGTTGTCAGCGTTTACAGATCGGGAGGCTTGAGTGCAGATGTGCCTGGTGTTCTGAGAAGAGACTGAAGGTCAGATTTCGAGGGAGTCACTTCCATCGCTGAGCCTCGAACCACCACTCCACTGGATTCGGCGCTCTTGACTCCCTCCCTCCCCAGTCACTCGCTCTGAACCCAGAGTCGTTAAACCAGAGGGCAGGGCTTTCCAGACCACGTCCCTGCCTGAGCCCAAGGGCTACTCACCCACACCACCATCTAAAGTCGGATCTGGGTACAGTCTAGATTTGGGGCAGGTACAGAGAACACCCCCTGAAACTTTCATCATCAGACTTCTGGACTCGGTGACTGGACGGAGGGAGAGAAGCGTGCAGGCAGACCCCACGTACTAGTGGCATCTCTGGAGCTGTGCCCTGTGGGTGGGGCCCCTGGGGCATCTGTGTCACCGCTGCTCCAGGTCTCCCACTAGAAACTTTACCTGGTCTTCACAGGTGACACTACCTCCAGATTTGAGGGTTAGGGCCTTGGTACCAGAGCCCCCACCCTTGGTGGTGGAGCTCAAGGGTGGAGCACCTTATTAGGCTAGAATGTCCTTTTCCAGACCCCCAACAGGGCTTTGAATGGTAGCTCGCATCTTGGAGGAACCAGCACCAGGCACTGTTAGAGCGGCTCCTGCTGGTCACCTTGTACTTTGTTCTGGATTTATCTGCTCTGTGCACTGCATCTGTCAGGGGCCTTGCCCAGGGAGGCTCCAGATAGCTGGCCCTTGGTCCAGAGAGCAGGGGTCTCGGTGTGGGGTCAGCCGGACCTCTCAGTGGCCCTCAGGCTTCTGTTTGGCTCCGTGAAGGGTCACGTCACTGGCTCCCTGCCCCAGGAAACTTAAAGTGGCAGCTGCCAGAGTCACAGTTTCCACACTGGGTCCCCTGAGGAGCATCTGCAGTCCACCTGAGGGGGTCTGTGTGTGTGAGCTTGTGCAAGGCGGGCATGTCTGGCTGTGTATTTGCACAAACCCACCCCTCCCTGTTTCAGGTCAGGCAGCAATTGAGTGAGATGAAGAGCCACGTAGAGGATGGTGACGTAGCTGGGTCCCTGGCTGCGCCCACAGAGGCCCCCTCAGCTGAGCAGGACCCCATCGAGGTTAGGGCGGTGAGCAGGTCCCCAGATCTCTTACTAACTGCCCATATGTGATCCCCCTCACCTCATTTGGAGCCAAGGCTGGCAGGCCTCTGTGCTGGCAGGACACCAGCGACCTGCTGCATTTATACCGCCTTCCCACATCCCCTGACTGGGTGCCTGGGTGCTGAGGAAGTCACAGAACAGAGGAAGGGGCCGGGACAGTGGCCAGATGGGAGCGTTGTCCTAACCTCGGGAGCTCTGGGAGGCAGGGAGTAGCACAGCTGGGTGTGAGCGTGGCTCTCATCTCCCACTGTTGCTGCTGGGATGCTGGCATTAGCGGCGGCTGCACCCTGTTGCCATTCCAAGGAGCTGCCCCTGAGAGCCCGCTCAGGGCTGTCACCAAGGTAGCAGCGGTGTGGCCCTGGGTGGGCGTATCGCTGTGGGGCTGGGCATGTGCAGTGACTCTTGAGGTGGCCTTGCCCTTTGGGACTCATCAAAGAAGCTTGAAATCAGTGAGGCTCCATCACCACAGCTTGCCCACCACATCAGCTTCTGTAGTGAAGCTGAGCATCATCTCCACAAGGGGCAAATTTGGACATACCCAGTTGGCTCACTGGTGGACAGACAGAGGCCACCTCAGCCGACCAAGGCAGGGGAAAGCCGAGGAACTTTGGAGGCAAACTAGAAGGTGAAACCTCAAGATCTTCCGCCTGGGTCCCCAGAGTATGTTCACCCTGATGTTTCCATGCAGCTAAAAACACAGCTGAAGCGGACAGAAGCCGTCCTGGAGGACGAGCAGACCCGGCGGCAGAAGCTCTCAGTCCAGTTTGAGGAGGTTAGGCAGCCCCCCCCCCAGCCCCCCCACGTTGGCTCTGGGGCCAGAATCTCAAACCTTTCACATCAGGAGCAGTTATGGGCTCTGGCTGGTGGGGTGGGCCTTGGCCCTCCCCTGGGGTGTCCCCTCATAAACAGGTCTCCTGCCTCCACCTGGTCATCTGGTGACAGCTTAACCTGTCCATTCAGGCTGGGGTGCCCTTCTGTTCCCAAGAGGACTTGGGAGTTCTGAGGCCCCTTCTTGCTAACCTCATTGTCTTCTCCGCCAAGGCTCAGAACTCAGCGTGTCGACTACAAGAAGAGTTGGAAAAGCTCCGCAGCGGCAGCCCACTCACGTCATCAGAAGCAGAGGCCTTGCAGCTGAAGGTAAAGGGTGGCATCTACTCTACAGGCAGGGTGGCATCTACTCTACAGCCAGAAAGGGGGGCGCCCACCCAGCCAGGCCTGAGCACCTGTTCCCTATTACTACGACCAGGGTGGAAATGGGACAGGAGCTATTTCAGGGCCCCTCAAGCAAGTCCAGTTTAATGAGGGAGGGCACGGAGCTCGCAGCCACGGGAGGGGACAGCTGAGCCGGAGGGGCGGGCGTCTGCTGCTGCACTGGGAGGTGACAGGGCAGCCCTAGGGTCAGCAGTATGCAGACAGCCGTCTGCCTGTCAGCGTGCGGCTCAAAGGGCGCCGGGCACTGCTCGAGGCCTACCTGCTTCATGTCATGTGAAGGTTGACCCCTTCAATTCTCTGACCCACAGGAGAGACTAGAAAAAGAGAAGAAGTTAACCAGTGATCTGGGACGCGCTGCCACCAAACTGCAGGAACTTCTGAAGACAACCCAGGAGCAGCTCACAAAGGAGAAAGACACAGTGAGAAAGCTGCAGGAGCAGCTGGACAAAACAGTGAGTGTCCTGGCCATGCAAGGCATCGGGCATTTTCCCTGGCGGCTGGCAACCCCCTTCCCCCCCAACCACCTTGGGGAGAAGCACACCCTGACCCTGCTGCCAGCCCTCACCAGATTCCAGGCCTTGTCTTCATCCTCAGCTCCACCAGAATGGTGTGGGGGTATTGGTGCAGTGGGGGGCTGGGACCTAGGAAGTGGAGGTGAGTGCTCCCCTTGACTCCCTACCTCCATCCTTTTCCTCACTCTGTCTGTCTTTGTTTGTAGGAGGACAGTAGCAACTCAAAGGAGGGCACCTCGGTCTGAAACTCCTCTGTGTGGGAAAAGAAGTTACTGTTCAACTTACCAAAATGCCTTACACATTCCTTACAAATAAATAAACCGACCAACACAGCGTTATCCAGGCCCAACTTCCGGTAGCTCTGAAAGAAGCCATTAGAGACAGGAGTCTCTTAGAACCACAGAAATAGATCTTACAGAACCCCGTTGGTAAAAGAACCTTTGTCACATTGGATAAACACTATTCCCCAGGACCAGCCCTGGACTACCGCCAGCAGACGCCAAAGCCCTTATCAGCTCTGTGACAGACCCCAGGGTGTGTGCTGGGGAGGCCGGGACCTCTGGGTATCTCTGTGTCAATCAGTGCAATTGTTTTGTCTTTCAGTGGGGCGAGGGTCAGGAGGTGGGCAGACCGGGTGGTGAGTCTTGGGGGCTGTGCCGCAGACTGAGAGAACCAGCCCAGCGAGGCAGCAGCCCTTCACCCCTGGAAGAAGTTGCCAATCACAACTGATGTGTGACCTCCTGGATGTTAATGCCATTAAAACCAACATTGTCGCTGGTGCTGCAGTCTCGTGTGGTCTCTACTGGGGCTCCCTCATCTGGCTGGCTGCTGGGCCTAAGGTGAAAAAGAAGAGGGCCTGGCTCCCTCAGGAAATAACAAACCAAGCATAGTTCTTAGTGCCTGCGAAACCAGAGAATTGGCAGTTATGTCTAGAGTGTGGTGAAACTCCTCATGCCCCCAGACTGCAGGGCAGAGTAAGGGATCAGGGCCTTGGGATACCTGGTGACCAGATGGTACTTGTTTTGACAGGAACTTTGTTGCAGCTTTGTGGCAGGAGTGCAGTAAGGGCCACAGCAGTCGTGGAGCAGGTTTGCAAGGCAAGAAGTTCTTGTGACATTTAGTGTAATGGGGGACAGTTTTACAAGGGACAGGGAAGGGGATATCACAACCATGGGACATCATGACCATACTTCAGGAGACATTTGCATCAGCAAAGTATGATATCACAGCCAGAGTTATCCTGAGACCACCATGGAGGCAGTCATGTAATCAGGTCAACAGCAGACTAGGTGTCTCCCGGCCTGCCTCGTGATAACGTGCTATACTCCACAGTGGTCAAGGAATGTTCTGCTGGGATTTGCAGATGGCAAATAGATCACAGTAGCCCATGAGTGGCAGCTAGCAGCCAGCTCACAGGAACTCAGGTGTTGACCACAGTACCCACCTTTGAAATCTGAGGTGGCCTGCCTGAGCAGGGCTGTGGGCGCCTGGACAATTGTGTGAACTGAGCACCATGGATGGCCCCCACACACAGCCCCTCCTGTGCCTCAGCAGTGGTAGACTGGCCCTGTGGGGGTCACATCCTCACCTTGCACATAGCAACAGCCTTACAGAAGGTCAGTGGCTTGGGGCCCTGGTGAGTTTCCTGTTGGCCAGCCCCGTGCCCCATATCTGGACTCCTGCCTCATAGGGACCACGGTATGCATGAACATCTTGTTCCAGCAAGCTCCCTCCCCCTGCCCCAGCAGCTACAGAAATAAGAACTACTTGGGCATGCCTCTGATTTGGCATAGAAATGAGGGAGAAAGATGAGCACAAGGCCCTGGGGCCACCAAGCTGCTGCTTTTAGATTATAATGGGTGTAGTAGATTCTGACTACAGCCCTGGTCTCTCAGACCACCTGACAGGCCTACCATCCCATAGGAAAGGAGGTAAGACAAAGGCACCGTGCGAGGGCTAGGAATCCATGGGCACTGACCTGGGGGTTCTGAAGATCAGTTTGGAGGTGTCTCTCCTGTAGCCCAAGGTCCTATCTGTTCTCCCTCCTGCCCAGCAAGTGCTTAGCAGTCCTGGGATCCAGCAGTGCTATCTTTCAGGCCAGCAGAGGGAGCCTGAGTTTGCCACGCCTGTTGGGCCTTGACTCAGCCTGACCTGGTGGCCAACAATTATTCCTGGGCAAAGTTTCATCCTTAGGCTGGGGAAGGAAGGAAGAGCCAGTTAGGAACATATCTGAGTCAGCTACCCTGGGTGGATCCCGGCACAAGAGGTTTATAAGTGCCTTGGTGTTCTCAGCACGGTACAGACACCCAGGAGCCTTGCCATTCTTGGTCCCTGTCCTGCCGACGTGCAGTGCTCTCGAAATGCTGGCTTGATTGTCCCTTGGAATGAAGTTCTATGTGGAAGCAGGAAGATACGTTGTCCCTAGGCCTGGTTTCACGAGCAGCGGGGGCTGGGGCTGCTGCTGCACCTCAGACAGCCTGGATCAGAGCTAGGAGTTTTGAGAACATGTAGTGTAAAGCCTCCATTTAGAGGCCCTAGAATGGACCTGAAACTACAGGGTCACACAGCCCATAAATAAGCACCCCAGAGACCTGCAAGTTTCAGCCTCTTAAGTGCTTTTCTTTGCACCAGCTTTCTCTGGTCATCTGCCTAATACTTAAATGCGCAGTGTCAAGACGCCAGGCCTATAGTACCTTCTGGTAATGGAGAGGAGGGTGGGGGGGCAAGATTTCAGAAACCATTGTACACCCTCCGTAAATGCCTTCTCCGAGTTTCCTCTAGGTTTAATTATAAGAAGATTCAAAGCCCTAGGGGCTATTTTCCTTGTGCTCCAGTTCAAGTCTCATCCATGGTACTGAAAAAAAGCTAACCTTAGAATATCAGATGTTAGAAATAAAGAACTTTCCAGGGTTACCTGGAACAGCTTAACACCAAAAACAAGAGACCCAAGCTGTTGTCCTCACTTCGCCACATGTGTGGCTGCAGGCAAGTTACCTTTCAGAACTGGCAGTGGTTTGGTGCGTCCCTTTCCCACTGCCCTCCTGAGACTGGGCAGACCCTTAGGGAGCCCTGGCCAGCTGAGTTAGACAAAGGTGCCTTTCACAGAAGCCCTGGCTCCTGGTGCATTCCCTCTCCTGGCCACAATGCAACTAACGACCCTCCCAGCTGCAACTCAGATACCGTATTTTAGAAATGTCCCAAATCATGAGAAAGTCATATGTTCTTGTGCCCAGTCTTTGACAGTCACGATAAAAGCAACAACCTAGTCAAGAAACAAATTGAACTTCCTGTGTGTGGACCAGCCAGCACTCTGGACATTCTACAAAAAAGAAAACCACTTGACAAAGCCTCCGTCTATTATTCAAGTGATTGTGCTCATGGCTTTCTAGGAGATCAGTAATTTCTGAAATGGCAAGCCAGTTAAGTTCTGGATTTCCCTTAGCATTATTTGCTTCTTTCTCAGGGCAAAGAGTAGCCATTAGATGAACCCTAAAGTCTCCTTCCTACAAATATTTTTGCAATGTGTTAACACTTGTAAAAATGTAAATACACTTACCTGCCACTTTTACAACTGGCCAATATCAGCTGATATCTAAAGCTAGTTTTTCATCAAAATCATCTGGCGTGCTTACTAGCGGGATTCTTGGGTCCCAGCCTCAGGAATCTAGTATGTTGTCTTCTCAAAACTACCCTATGTAAAGATTTAGGTTAACTATTAGCACCTTCCCAATTTCCGGAATAAGAGTGCAGTGTTGGGAGATGTTTACATATTATATTCCAGTAGGTTGAAGTCCTCCCCATGCAGAGCACAGCACGCACCCCGCTCCCACTCCTCCCTCCCCCACCCCCACTCTTGCTCTCTCACACACACGCACACACACCTGCAGAGTGATGGGGATGCAAGTAGTGACCTATGTCACTGGCTCAAGCCAAAGACAAGACACCCCCAAAACTCCCTGACCAAGTACGTGGCTCTGTCCACATGACTGGCTCTTGAGCAAGGCAGCCGTGGACCCACCACATCTTTCTCAGGAGGTTGGTAGCAGAAAGTCACACAAAAAGCTCAGCTCTGTGGTGGAGATAACAAGAAATTCATAATGATAAGTAGCTTATCAGTACACTGGTAACCAGGACTCTTTTCTAGGCAGCTTTGAAAAATATTTTGCTTAAAGTATGCTGAACTTTTTTGCCTCCCAAATAAAGAGGTAAAAGCCTGACATTTGGAAGAAGAAAAAGATCCCCAACTTTTATATCTGCTCATTTAAGTGGAGCTAGAGCTGTGGCATGACCTTTAATTGTCTGAAATACTCAAATCTCAACAACATATCCCATAGGGAAGACCAGATCCAGTTCACAAGTGAATCATTACACAGGAGGTAAGTTAAAAATGCTTCCTTTATTACATAAAGCCAGTACTGCTACTTCTAAGTTCAACTGTGTGTGCATCTCTGTATTTTTCTAAGTGTTCTGCCTGTGATGTTGAAGACAGTCACTTCCAAGTGCCATCAGGTAGTGGCTTCTTGTGGGTGTCACCCATCATACCTAACCCCCATTTCACATACAGTTAACAAACTGCTCTAGGAAATTAAGTTCTCCCAGTCCCCAGAGTAAACATATGTAACATTCTTCCACACCTTATTGTACCACAAGCAACAAAGTTCTGGAGGAGACGCAAGGATATCACAGGTGCCCTAGCTTGGTAATTTGCCATCTTATTTTCATTAATGAAGTGTATTACCATGGGCCTCTAATTTGCATTGTAATTAGTTGTTACACGATACTGTACATTCTCCTGAGGACACATCATGATTTCCAAGATGCAAGGTCACTCAGAACAGTCTTCCAACCAGTGAGTGGAGAGAGTGTGGCGCTGTTTCATTTACGCCTACTACGTGCTTAAAATAGTGCTTTGCAGGATCAGCGCTGGTTATAAAGCATACATGGCTGAGGCGAGTCTCTACTACACACTTGTTAGGATTTCAAGACAATCTGGCAATTTTACTATGGTAGTGTATTTGTGCTGTTACATGTTATGAGAATATTTCCATTATTCAGTTTAGCTTGAGAGAGAATAAAAAATTTGGGGCCAAAATTATAACAGATTGTGTCTCATTATTTAAGCAAAAAGTAGGTAACTGCTGAGGTTAACAAAGTTGCAATAATTCTCCTCATACAGCCTTGAACTGTTTTGTGAAATTGCATTATTAAAAATCACGTGTGTAACAAAAATCTTTATAATCAACTCATCAAAATAGGCATTTGGCCAATAAGAATTTAATTTCACACCGATGAAACTTTAGGTTTTATATTTATTTAGGGCCATCTGCACATGTGTATAGAATACTTAGTTTACTCTAATAGATGACAAGCTCCCCCTTACTGAGATCCTGGCCTAAACATATTTGCTTTACTTATATTGCAAAAGGATAATATTTGAACATGGAAGCTTTTGATTTGTGGCACTGAATGGCGATCTACACAGGGCATCCTTCAAAAGCTACAATTAAGGATCCACCTAGCTTTTCAGCAATACAAGCCCGGTTGAGGTCTTCTGGTCCATTTGCTTGACATTCATGTTTTATGCCTAGGGATGAAAAAAAATTATATTTAACATCATGGTAGTAATGTACTCATTTTCTCGAAGATACCAGATTGTTTTAAAATCAAGCCAGTCTAACATGGCTAAGAGAGTTGTGGGACCCCGAACAACAGGGTGCTGTACCATACAGTAGTGGTATCGCTACTATGGCTCAAACACTGCATGACTCTCACAAACACAATGCTGATTCACAGAAGCCAGACATAGAAAGCACACATACATTTTAGATGATTCAACTTACATAACACAACACCAGCCAGAGCTATTTAAAGTTATTAGAAAGCCAACCTATTGGTCACTCTGTGGCGGGAGGAGAGAGGAAGTGGTTTGGCTGGAAGGTGATTAATGAGCAAGACTTCCAGGTTGCTGGTCAGTACAAAGACCAGTATGTTCCAGAAAGTTCATTGAATTCTATAATAATTTATGATGTACACTTTTCCAAAGATATGCTATATATTTTAAAAAGTTTAAAAGCAGGTCCAGTAGTGATTTTTCATTTTTAAAATATAAGAAAACCTCTTAATTCAATGTTTTGACAGCAGTTGATTTAGCCAACTGTGCAGATGAGTAAGAATATTTTACAAATGGAATTTCCTTACTCTAGTTAGGTTTCTCATGATATTATACATCTAAGAAATGTGTCACAATGAAAAGCTGATTTCTCAGAAAAATTACATCAAAACACTGCAGAAAGAGTCAACTGTGGATTTTACACAGTAGCTTCTCTATAAGTGGCTGTTCTCTTTTTAAAGAAACGCATTATTTTTAATTTTCCCAAATTTTGTGACCATTTCTTACAATGCTAAAAGCAAAGAAGGTCTTTTGAAGCATCCAGGACTGGCTAGAGAAAGCCAGTGATACTTCACTAGGAAAATAAAGGTACAAGTGATCATCTTTAATGTCACCAGATCAAATTTACATAGCAATTCCCTTAACTAGAAGGTACGGCAGGGTAATGATAATAAATAAGGAATACACTTTAAATTTTTTTCATTTGTGTTATGAAAATGATGAAACCAGTGACTTATGTTAAAGCATAAGTGAACCACGAGGTAACACTTCGTAGGGCTGGTCCAACATCAAGTGCATGTAGAATTTGCTGAGGTCTGACCTACACAGTAGTAGCAGGTTTCAGTAAAGAGAGAGAGAGAATTTTGTTCTCCTGACTCAGTAAAACAAGCTAGGGCAAACTTTTCTCCTTCTCCTACAAGAATATGAAAACAAATCATAGTAAAACAAAACAAAACCACACTGGGCAAGCCTTTGTGACCTTGGGCAGCCCTGCTCTTTGGAGCCAGTATGACAAGAGAGAGGCGGGACAACTCTGGCTGAACTCGCACAATCCAAGATCAAACTTCCCATTCTACAGCGGAGGGAATCAAGGCCCACAGGGTTAAGCAGTTTGGCGAAGGTCACTCAGCAGTTAGATGACAAGTTTAGCCCTCGGTGCAGACCTTCGCACTCGCCCCATGCTCTTTCCCTCATACCAACATTTTCTTGTGGCTGGACACTGGCCCTCTCATCAGGATTCCAATGCCCTAAGGGCAAGTCAAAGATACTGGCCTGTTGAGAAGGAGGGCACTTTCCTTTGGATACAGCTGAGTCAAATACCTAAAATCACACCATTAAAAGTAAAGCTGGGACAACTGTCCCTTCTCGTTTGTGAACATTTCCTTTTTGTGAGTTTGTTATGTCAACTATATTCAAACGCAATAGCCAATATAAACCAATTAGTCTCCACTTTGGCAACATCTTAAGCCAGTTTAAAACCAGCCTGAACAAGTGACAGGCATACCAGGTTGAGAAAACAGGGTTATTAAACACAGGCATTTCAGGCCCAGAGGAACTAAAATATGGCAGAAAAGTTCTACCTTCTGGGTCTTAATCAACTGGTGGAGTATATCCTTCCTTTGTGGCCAAGGCTCTCCAAATAAATAAGAGGACCTTAGAAAAAATGGCACCCCACTCCTCGGGCTCACCATCTGCAAATATGGAGACATCACTCCAGACCATACCTTGAAATTTCTTTTTGATTGCATCCTTGGAGCTCGCATAGATCATTTTACTTTTCAGAGGTGCAAGTTCTGGTGCCCTGTATTAAAAGATGCCAAAAATTGAAAGACTGCTTTAGAGCAAGCAGGATTTGCATATTAAACATTTTCACAATTGATGAGAGAGAATCCTCAGAATCTTCTGGGAGAGTTATCCTTGTACACAATTTTTCTATCTCCCTGCCTCCTTGGAGAATAACATTATTGACTGTCAAAACAGATAGCTTAAGTTGATCAAGATTTAAAAAAGATAGGGGGCAACAATGAGGGGGGAAAAAGGAACCACTGATGAAAAATCAAATTAATGGGGCCATGATAAAAGGTCAACACTGCATAATACATTGCATTATCCAATTTGCTTCCTTTTAAGTAATTTTTTTTCCATTTTTAACCAATAAAGGCTTGAGATTAGTTAGGCTAATTATGTCTATCCTATACAAAGGTTTTAACACTTTCTGATCAGAAGTCTCAAAGTATAGTTAATAATCTGCAAATCAAGCATGTGCCACCGAGAATTAAGAAATGCTAGCCATTTTACCATTTTTGGCTCAGATTTCCTTTAAAAAGAACATATTACCAGTAAAGGAAAAGTTGTCTTTACACTCCCCAATCCCTTTTTGTGATTCCAACAGCAAATTCTGACACCGCAAGAGAACTTGTTCTCCATCTTCGTCTGACATAAAAACGTCTCACAAATATCGTACTTTTTGAAAGCTTCATGGCATGTCTCTATTCGATGTTCAATTAGCAGTTATCAATTATCACTGTCAATATTCAATTATCTTGTATTCACAAAATTTTTAGTGCCTCCTTGAATGCCCTCTTCAGGAATACTGAAAACACAGCATATGCTGTATTTTTGCACCAACAATATTGAAAAACAACAGAAATATCAACAAACAGAAAAATCTCATCCTATTTAAACCGCTTACTTATGAACATACTTACTTTCCACTAGACCACCAGACCTCTGGCACACTTCCACTCTGGCTCGCTTCCTTTTAACTAGAGGGAAAGCAGGGTGCAGCTAGACACTGTCAAATGTTAATGATTCTTTTTAGACGCCCAAGTTTCCAGGACATTTAGCAGGCATTAACACTGTTGGGCTGGTGTGGGCCTCACCTAATCTGTCCCTTCCAGGGCAGGCAGGGATTCTATTTTGGGAACCAGAAAAAGGACAGTCGTTGTGTCTCTCAGATGCAAATTTATTTCTCCTAACTTGAGGTCCATGAAGGGAAGCAAAGTCTTACAATACCCTGTGCAAAGCTGAGTGGATACTTATACAAAATAGGTCAGGAACAGGAAAAATCATTAGCTGCTCTGGATTTAATGTAATCAGATTTTTAAAATACCTTTTCCCTTGGGCTCTAAAAAGAGCCTGTTATGGAAAACTATTAGATTTTCACATTTTCTTTTTTTTTTTTAAGATTTATTTATTTACTCATACAGAACTGGGGTACAGGCCAGAGATGCAGAGGGTGGGAGGAGCCACCAGAGAGAGTGGGGAGCAAACAGGCAGACTGTCAAAGTACACTGCTGAGGGAAACAGTGGGCGGGTCAGGAGAGGTCTGCCTGGCCATGTGGTCACTTCCGGGGCAGGCGGGGATAGAACTCATGCAGAAGTGGCTTAAGCTTCTTACTGCTGTGCTTTAACCAGCTGTGCCACCAGGGCGGGCCAGATTTTCACATTTTCTTAAATACATAAATAAATAAATAAAATATTTGCACTAAAACTGAATCTCCTTTTCTATTTTCCCAATATTCTTTAAGAAGGATGTATCATTTTCATAGAAAAGAAAGAATAAGAACCAGAAAAAAATTGTGCAGATGAGCAGTTACCAAAGTAAATGCCTTTTACCTGTCCATAGCCACCACTCAGCTGTAAACCCCAGAATTACGGGGCCTTTACCTGCTTTACTCACAGCTGTTTTCTCAGCCCCTAACTTAACACCAGACCAGTAGTAGAAATAAAAGTTGAATGAATGCACCATCATTCAAATCAGGTTTGTGCTCATTTTTAGTCTCATTAACTAACATTATGTATGACTTTGGCTGCCAGGCTTGAACAGTAAATGGCCCCAACCTCCTATTTGCATTCCTCACAGCATCTGGGTTTAATCAAATGCAATAAAGGTCTCCTGAAATGGAACTGAGGTGTGATCTGGAGGTACAGTCCTTCAAATCATAATTCTTCTGACTTTCTGGCCCCATATCCCAATAATGGGGGCACACAGCTGAGAGCTAAGTCCCCCTTCCTTGCCTTTCCCTAGTTCAGGCAAGGGTATCACGAGGACCCTTACCTGTTCCCTCACCCGCCCTCCCAATCAGAGGCTGTTACCACTCCCCTTGGAAGTCAGAGAATATTCTTATTATGTGAAAATTTTGATAGCAAATGTAGTACAAAACGACTACATGAAGGATACAGGTGTGACTTTTCTACTATTAACTTACTTGAAAAGAATAGAATTATAATAGCCTGTTTGCTATAGAGCAACACTGTCCCAGAGAGATTTCCACAGTAAAGCAAATGTTCTAACTCTATAATACCCAATGAGGTGGCCACTAGTTACACGTAGTGACTGAGCACTTGAAATGTAGCAGTTCAATTCATAAACTCAATATTAAATGCCATTTGATTATAATTGTTTTAAATTTAAAAAGCCATGGTGGCCAGTGGCTGCCCTGCAGTGCCAACATAGAGCAGCAATGATAGTACCAGCTTCAAAGTCAGCAAACCACAGGAGCACAAAGACTGATGATATAAAAAACTGGGAGGCTGGGCCCTCCCTGGTGGCACAGAGGGTTAAAGCACAGCACTGAGAAGCTAAAGCTACTTCAGCATAAGTTCGCTCCCCAGCCCCAGAGGTGACCCACATGGCATGGCAGACCTCTCCTGACCCGCCCGCTGCTCCCCTCAGCAGTGTACTTCGTCGATCTGCCTGTTCTGCTCCCCACTCTGTCTCTAGTGAATCCTCTCACCACCCCTGCACCTCTGGCCTGTACCCCAGTTCTGTGAGCATAAATAAATAAATCTTTAAAAAAAAAAAAATGGGAGGCTAGTGCCCAGAATGGTGTGCTGGAGAAAGATCTTGGTTAGGTTAAACTTTCTGCTTAGTATTCAGGAAGAATTTTTAGAGAAATTTTTAGCTACTGATATGATGAATGCAGAGGTTATAAAGAAGCCTAATTCCTGCTCCTTAGCCTGCCAAAAAGAATCAATTATTGAAGGTCTTGTTTGCCTTGTTCTTTCACTAGACTAGTTTTAAGCCCACAAGTACCAATTTAGTTAAGACATTATTAAACCTTGTAAACAAAAATTAAATGACAGACACTGGAGAAAGTTTAATTGAAAATTACTTTTTCTCCAGGAACTGGTTTTCCAGAGGCTAACAATAAAAGATTAACTCTGAGTTTACAGAGGTCCAGGCTTACCACAAAAAAAACATCAGTTCCTCTTTTCTGGATTCCTTGGTTTCAAAGCTTGCATCATATAAAGCATAGCGACAATCCTTTTCAGGAAGCATTCCCACAAAATGCTTGAAAGGATCAGTTATGGTTACGCCAACATCTCCAACCAAGATCTCTTTGCCTTCTTCTACAATGATGCACTTTTTGTCTGCACTGAGGCAAAAAATGACAGCCTTCTTTCTTTTCTTGATTTCTTCTGGTGTGGAGCATTTCCGAACTTTCATGTCATAAAAAATGCGACATACTTCATCAGCAACTTGCACTCCTGAGGCCTGTAACAAGAAATACATCAGAAAAAGGATTAGTTTCAATTTGGCACACACTTAAAGTGTTAAAGGTTTACATATCACTCAGTAAGAAAACTAGAAAATCCAAGCTTCAATAATTTATTTCAGGCACTGAACTATTAAAAATAATTACACAGAGAGAGAGAGAGAGAGAGAGAAGTTTCAGATGTGGCAGCCCCTATGATCCCAAAGCCCAGAAGGGCTTCCTGAGTTGCAGAATCATTATTTTTTTTATATATATATGCTGCTCAGAACCCTGGGGAGTAGGGGGAGGTGTAGTTATCTCCCTAGTTTGGTAACTATTACCCACAATTCTTTCCACAATGTATAAAAGATGGTCATTGTGGCTGGGTTGGGAGAATTCCACCCCATATATATCTTTTCCTACTACAAGAAGAACTAATAAAGGGTCTTTGTTTTATGAATATTTTAAAATCGTTATTAATATTCAGTAACATATTTGTCACATGCCTTTCAAATTTTACTTTTAAACTTTCCCAGTTTTAAATTAAGACTACAGAGTATCCCTTGATGGTACCCCCCCAATTGTGTATTGCAGTCAATCTACCTGTTCTGTGCCTCGCTGTCTCTAGTGAATCCCCTCAGCACTACCACCTACACCTCTGGCCTACACCTTAGCTCTTGTATACATAAATAAATAAATCTTTTTAAAATTACAAAAATGTTTTCTGCTGTATCAAGAGGATAGCTTAACAGAATAAACAGGCCAGAAAAATAAACCTTTTACCATTTTACACTAAGATCCTGATAGCAAACAATCTAACGCCTGTTTTAAGTCTTTTAATCTTCTCTAAGAAATGAACCACTTACATTAACTTTATTATATTTATAACTTATGTTCACTTACTATTCTGACTTTAAATGGGCAAAGTGTTAATGAGAATGTAAACTGACACAACTATTAAAAAAATTTTAAGTAGGAAATAACCCTGCAATCTCCTTGGGCATTTAGCCATAGAATAAGGAATCACCAACACAAAGTCATAGATACAATGCTCATAGCAGCATTATCTACAACAGCTTGGACACAGAAGCAGCCTAAATGCCCATTAATGGACGACTAGACCAAGAAGCCGTGGTCTATACACAACATGCAGCATTATAGAAGAAAAGATGATGTGCGGCCAGTTTCAACACAGTGGAAAGAATCTGAGAGAATTATGGGCAGCAAAGTCAGTCAGAATGATAAACAAATACTGGGCATTTACAGTGCAGACAATGTAAGTCATTTTTAAAAGCCAGTGGACTTCAATAAATATCCTGGGGCCTCCTTGGTGGTGCAAGGAGTTAAGTCCAGCAGCTGAAGCTGTCCGCAGCCACTACAGCATGGGAGTCTGGTCCTCACCAGGGAACTTGCCCACATGGCACAGCAGACCTCTCCTGTCTCATCCCCGCTCCCCTTGGCAGTGTATTTCAGTACATCTGCCTAGTCTGCTCTCCATTCTGTCTCTGGTGAATCCTCTCATCCACCCCCCATGCCTCTGGCCTGTAGCCCAGTTCTTGTATGCATGCATAAAAAAATAAATAAATCTTTAAAAAAAAATCCCAAGGGCTCTGAGGTTGAGGGAGGTAAAGGGGCAGTGAGATGTAAGGATGGTAGCAGAGAGAAAAGAAACATCTTAAAGATACTAGTAAAAATAAAGAAAAAAATATTAGCAGCAGTAACACTACTAGTATTAGTAGTGACATCCATAGTAGTAATGACACTAGTAGCAATAGTACCTGTAGTAGCGGTAAGTAGTAGCAGTACTGTTAGTTTTGAGATGGGAGACAGCTTAACAATAATGAAAGAGGGATAGGATTTAAACAGACATTTCTCCAAAGAGAATATGTAATTGGCAAATAAGCACTCAGAAAAAGTGCTCAACATTAGTCATTAGAAAAGTACATACTGAAACCTCAATGAGCTATTTCAAACAGACTAGGAAGACCATTAAAAAAAAGAAGAAAATAGTAACAAATATTAAGTGAGGTTGTTGAGAAAATGAAATTTTTATACACTGGTAATAGAATAGCTGCTTCAGGAAAAAGTCTGACAGTTCCTCAAAACATTAAAGGGTGGAGTTAGAGTTAACACTCATATGGGACAAAGACACTCTCAGTTATATGTATACAAGAGAAATAAAAACATATGCCCATATAAAAAAACTTGTAAATTTATAATAGTCAAAATGTACAGAGTACCCAACTGTCTATCAACTGATAACTAGACAAACAAAATGTTGTGTATCCATACACTGAACTTTATTTAGTCATAAAAAAAGGAGGTGCTAGATACCACAATGTTTATTGCTCCTTTACTTACAACTGGAAAAACATGGAAGCAGCCCAAATGCCCAAAAGTAGATGATTGGATTAAAAAGATGTGGTACAGGCCCTCCCTGGTGGCGCAGCAGGATAAAGCCCAACACTGAGAATCTAAAGCCACTTCCACATGAATTCGATTCCCGCCTGCCCTGGAGGTGACCACCTGGCGTGGCAGACCTCTCCTGACCTGCCCGCTGCTCCCCTCAGCAGTGTACTTCATCGATCTGCCTGTTCTGTTCCCCACTCTGTCTCTGGTGAAGCCTCTCACCGCCCTTGAGCCTCTGGCCTGTACCCCAGTTCTGTATGCACAAATAAATAAATCTTTAAAAAAAAAAATGTGGTACATATATACAATAGAATATTACTCAGCAACCAAAAAAAAGAAACACATGTCTTTTGCAGCAACTTGGATGGAGCTGGAAAAGATCATGCTTAGTGAGATAAGCCAGAAAGAGAAAGAAAAATACCGATGGTTTCACTCATAGCAGGAGTATAATGGACCAGGCGAGAAATAACAAAAATAATGAACAACCATATACCAGAGACATTTTGTGGGGGGTGGAGTGGGGGATGGGATCAAAAAGGGGGGGGGGAGGGAAGTGTACGCGACTATGGTGATGGCACACGGGTGACTTGGTGATGGGAAACCCGCAGGGATTACAATTGAGATGGGAAAAAAAATGTACAAAATGATGTAAAAATAAACTATTATATTTAAAAAAATAGTAGGTGCTAGATATGCTGATGAATCTTGGAAAACACAGAAGTTAAGTGAAAGAAGTCAGACATAAAAGGCTACATATAATATAATTCTATCAAGTTTTCAAAATAGCCAAATTGATAGATTCATGATTTCCAGGGCAAGAGGGAAATGAGAGTGGCTACTAATGGATTTTGGAGCAATAAATATTCTGGAATTTTAAAGTGGTGATGGGCACACAAGTCTGAATACACTGAAAAGCACTGAATTGTACTCTATGGAATGTGAACTAAATCTCAAAAGCTGCTACTTTAAAATATATGTAAAAATCCTAGCAGTTAAAATATTCTAAGAACCTAGGATTTACTCAATATTAAGGTAATTAATGGGCCATATGATATCTTCATTAAAAAAAACTCTAAACATAGTATTCTTCAATCTCATTTAATCTAATCCACATCTAACCACAGTCCATTTTGATCTACTGAATCTAATCTATACTTCCCTATTTATAAATGAACATTTAACTAAATTAACAAGGTGGTAGACATAACAAAGACTAGAGAACAACTTCTGATAGTACAATCTTAACACTTTTTTTTTAAGATTTTATTTATTCATACAGAACTGGGATACAGGCCAGACGTGCAGGGGTGGTGAGAAGATTCACCAGACACAGAGTGGGGAGCAGAACAGGCAGATCAAAGAAGTACACTGCTGAGGGGAGCAGCGGGCAAGACAGGAGAGATCTCCTGTGCTGGGTGGGTCACCTCCCTGGCCGGGGCTCGAACTTGGGCTAAAGCAGCTGCTGCCAGGTTCATAGTGCTATGCTTTAACCAGCTGCGCCACTGGGGAGGGCCCTTAACACTTTTAATAAGCACTTTTCTTAACGTTTCACTGTTTCAAGAGTCATATTTTTTTGATCTTCATTATTTATGGTAAGCAAGTTAAGAATCTTTGTTTTTTTTTTTTCATTAGTTCAAATGGAAACCTTCACTCCTTTATTGTAGCACTACTTACAACAGCTAAACTATAGAAACAACCTAAAGGCCCCAAAAGAGATGAGTGGATCAAGAAGAAGTGATATATATATGCACAGTGGATTACTAGGCAGCAACCAGAAAGATAAAACTCATGCCATTTGCAGCACTTAAATGGAGCTTGAAAGGATTAGGCTTAGTGAAATAAGAGAAGGACAAGGAAAAGTATCAGATGATTTTGCATGTAGGAGGAATTTACAGAACCCGAACAAAGGATCAAAAAAGACAAACTTGCAGACAAACTATAGATCGGAGACATAGAGCAAGTGAGAGGAAGGGAAGAACATAAGACATCTATGACAACAGTTCATGGGCGATAAGAATCATGGGAGATTTATAGGGACTACAACTGAGAGGAGAAATCAAACGCTGTACAAAAATGAGCAATTATGTAAGAAAAGTATAAAGTTTAATTATATTTTTTTAAAAAGAATTTTTGGAATAGAGATAAATATTCAAAATAGCCAAAAATGGAAAATTGGATTTAGACCCCCAATTCCTCCAACTCCTTAAATTCAGAATGTTGGGCCCTCCCTGGTGGCTCGGCGGGTTAAAGCACAGCACTGAGAATCTAAAAAGCCACTTCCGCATGAGTTCGATTCCCGCCTGCCCCAGAGGTGACCACATGGCGTGGCAGACCTCTCCTGACCCGCACGCTGCTCCCCCCAGCAGTGTACTTCGTCGATCTGCCTGGTCTGCTCCCCATTCTGTCTTTGGTGAAGCCTCTCACTGCCCCTGAGCCTCTGGCCTGTACCCCAGTTCTGTATGCACAAATAAATAAATCTTTAAAAAAAAAAATTTTCAGAATGTTGACTTATAAGTAACCTTTGACCAAATAATCTGTAAAACCAAGAAAGCAGTATCTGAAACCTTATATCCAACCATCAATATTTGAATGTATCTGCTAATATCTACATGCAGTATCTCAAAAAACACTCTACAGTCAACCTGGAAATTTATGAAATTAATCCAGTAATGGAAACCAGAAAGTAAATGTGTATTCTACAATTATAATACAACTAAAACTAAGCAAAATCTAGGTGTAATTTATAGGTGCATTAGCCTCAGTAGGGAGCTTGGTCTCTTTTCTTTCCGGAAAAAAAAAAAAGTCCATGAAAGTTTCTAATATCTATAAATACTATAGATACTTGTGAAGAAATTTACACTGAAGACTGTGAAGTAGAAACTGACAAAGACCTTGGAATACCTATTCTGATACAAAGACATCCAAAGAAGAGAATTCTGAACTAAGATAGTGGAGTTGAAAAGAGAAATCCAAGGATATTTCACAGTAGAATCAATAACACTGACTGAAACATGAATAAATTGAATCAAAGTCAACCCAGGATTCTGTAGACTGGTGACTAGAAAAACTGATATAGAAATAGGTGGAGTAGGATGAACACAGTGTAGCCTATTCATTCTGAAGGATGTATTAGACACCAAGATGGTATCTTACACATAACTTGACGGTAACTGGAAAACATGGTACAAATCTGACAGGAAGGCTGCACCTGAGAGACATTTTGGACTATAGTCAACACCACAGGGGCACCAATACAGTTACGAAAGATAAATAGGTCAAGGGGTGAAGCAGAAATGAACAATTAGCACGCATAGAAGAGAAGGCAAGAAGGGAAGGCATCAGGAGGAGAGAGGTTATCGTTACCAAACACAGCAAAGATTGAGAATGACTGAAAACAGCCCACTGGGCATGGCAGTTAGGCCTGTGAGCTTTCAGGGGATTGGAGGAATATAGCAGAAGTTCATGGTAATGGACAAGGATCCACAGGGAACTGAGCTAAATATGAAAACATGGGATAATTAATGGTGATAGAGAGAAGAGTAAGCGCTATCTTCATGGGCACTGTCAGGTGACTGCAGAGACTTTTCCACACAACTTGAAGGAACAGAGAAGGAAAACCAAAGCATTACAGGAAGAAAAACAAGCAACCCTAATATTGAATAGGTACTAACACCAAACACTTCTAATATAATAGCCACTCTTATTTGCATCTTACAGATGAGGAAATACAAAATCTTTGAGGCATACAAACATTAACTGGGCCAAAATCACACAAAACTAACAGCAGAACTGAGATTTGAACTCAGGGATTTGTCTGCAGAGAATACTCTTAACCACTCAAAGTAAACCAAGCTAGAGAGACTGATGAGATCCAGGGAACAGGTTGGGGAAGTCAGTCAGAAATGAATACACTGAGAGGGGAGGCAAACATTTCAAGGAGGGAGATACACTGCTTAAAAGTGTGGCAGTGAGGCTCTATTTTGTTCTGTGAAGTATGTCTGGAATTTGAGTAAATAGTATGTAAAGATTTAGAATAGCTGTTCTGAGATTCTAAAGGGAATCACATACAAACAGTATGGCTCAGAGAACAACTGAGTCTCAGCTGAAGTCGGAGGGTGATGGCAGAGTAATCTGGCAGAAAGTAGATCATCCTGACAGTGTGGGTAGAAAGGAAGAAGTTTATATTCTCCTAAGAGAGGTGATCCAAACTGGAGATTTCAATAATCTAATCCAAAGAACTCATGCATTGTTCACACTTCTGCTTTTCTGAGCTCCCAGCCTGTCCACCCAATCTCCTGTCAAACATCTCTAGCTGGGAGTCCCAAAGGGATTTCTGTCCACAGTCAAATGCAAACTGATTCCCTTGTAGTCAGTCTTTCATTCTATGTACATCTCACTACCTTTCTAGTTACATAAGTTACATAAGACCCAAGCAACACCCTCAGCAACTCTTCTTCCTCACTCTTTAGATTTTGCTATCTTTCTCCAAGACATTCCTATACCTCCATCTATATTGCAAGATACCGCTTAGGCACTGTAACCTGAAATGTGGCTGTAACCACCTCTCAGGTCAGGATAAGGAGATCAGGATGTGTACTTCCTCTTCCTGTGCACCCAAGATGACGATGCTCATCCTACCCGCAAATTTTCTGTGGTCATGACATAAATTTTGTTCAGGAAGGGTGGGCATAGTGACATAAGTTAACTATTCTTGGCCCTTTAAAGGTGATCAAGTTCTGTCTTCCTTTGCCAAGACAAGCTTGGCAGACACACTTTAAGATAAAGGAGGGCTGCCCAACCCCATTGGACTCTGCACCAGAGATCATTCAGCTCTTTACTGTGTCAAGTGAATGAGATTTAGGGCTTGTCACCTCAGTTGTTCAAATACCACAGGCTGCTCACATGCACTGCTGATCCCCTCCACTCCCCAAATCCATGCTTTCATAAACACTTCGATGGTTTTTATCAATCCAAAGCTAGAAATAATTTTTAACATGCATGACATGGCACTACCTTTCTTTGCACCACACACACTCTGCAACCTCACTCCTTTCATTTGTATTTGTCATGCTCCCTCCCATCCCAAAGGCTCAGGGCTTTTGCTCATACTGTACACGTCTCTGGACAGCACTTTGAGATCTCTGATGACCAGGTGGTGGATATGTCCTAAGTTTGGACTGAGACAGAAAACAAACAAACAGAAAAAGAGATCTCAGATCAACTCTCACTTTCAAAATACACCATGTCGGTTAAAACTACCACCACATGTACCTCTACCTCCCAGCCAAATAGACTGCAAATTCCTCAAGATACACTCTTTCAGTCTGTAAGGAGTCCCATGGCTTGGCAGGTAGTGCAGTGGAGATGGCCAACCCCCGTGCAGGGTGGATTTCGAAACCTGCGCCACTTCTGAAAATGTGCCATCAAGGCCTGAACCTATAAAGGTGCCAATTGTGTTTTGAAACCGGTCACAGTTTTGAAACACGCCTATCAGGTTTGAAATTTAAACTGCTGTTGGGAGCAAAGGGAGAAGTAAAGGGACCCTGAAAGCCATTAAAGATGAGGAAGCAGATGGTTTCTGACACTCTCACCTAGGAAGGCCATCATTTTGGATCACTGACTGTCATTCCTTCTCCAGCAGAGCCAGCATAGTCTGCGGACCGGCGCTGCTGGCCTGTGCCTGTGCCATCTCTAGAGCTGTCTCCTGTTGCTGCTGCCTCTGATAGTGCCTGCTCAGCCTCTGAACTGTTGCTGCTGCTGCTGCCAGTGATCACCTATAGCTGCCACCATGAACTGGGTCCTGGCCTCCCGCTTATCCATGTGTCACCAGCTCTAGGCTCTCATTGAAGGGACAATACCATTTTTCACAAGCAGCTTTTGGTTTGGACACTGAGGACACTCTCTGGGATAGGGCCATTTGTACCCTTAGAAACACTATGTTTTTTTTTTTTTCCTCTCCCAATTTCCTCCCTGTAAATAAATACAGTTTTTCTTATATTATGTGTTTGAGTTGTGTCTTGCAATTGTAAGCACGGGGGGAAGACCACAAACTGTGACATCCCCAAGGTTTGTGTGGTTTCACCAATATAAAGAGTCATTTGTTTTTTCATTTTACAATGTGCTTTTTCTTAACAGAAAAAGATCTCCCAGCAGTCTCATTTTTCAGTATTTCTCATATTTCAGTATTTCTCGTTTCAGTATATTTCAACTGCTCAGCCATCAAGAAAGCTAAGGTTTATTTTAAAAAGCAAAATCAACTCAGTGTCTATTTTAATTTTTAAAAAGTTATTTATACTCAATTGCAAGTTTAAATAATTAAGACTATTAAGGGATACTCTAAACAGAACGCCCATTTGCTGCACAGTTAGGAAGGAAAATCTTGAGCAGAAAATAGATTGCTATTACAAGAGTTTTGATTACCTTAAAAAGATTCTATCCACAACTTTAATTTCTCTGTGCTTTGTATTAGTAACCACTAGAGTATAACAGTTGCTCTGAGAACGCCGTCTCCCATGTCATCACTGTATTTTGTCTCACTTGACTACCAGGGTTTTGTTGTTCTTTTGTGCGTGTGTGTGTGTGTGTGTTTTGCTTTTTTATTTTATATATATTTTACATTATTCTTCATTTTGTACATTTTTTCATCTCAGTTGTAATCCCCGTGGACTTCCCACCACTTCACCCCTGTGCCATCACCATAGTCCCATGTGCTCGTCCCACCCCAGTTTTGATCTTGTTTCCCTCTCCCCTGTAGAATGTCTCTGGTTTATAGTTGTTAACTGATGTTCTTTTTTACTTTATTACAATATATGTGTGTGTGTGTGTGTGTGTGTGCGCGCGCGCCGCCCACCCCCATCCCTTACATTCCTGCTATGAGTGAAATCATCCAATATTTTTCTTATTCTTTCTTGCTTATTTCACTAAGCATGATCTTTTCCAGCTCCATCCATGTTGCCACAAAGGCATGAGTTTATTTTTTTGATTGCTGAGTAATATTCCCCTGTGTATATACACCACATCTTCTTGATCCATTCTTCTATTTTTGGGCACTTGGGTTGATGCCACATCTTCCCTATTATAAATTGGGAAGCAATAAACATAAGGGTGCAGGTGACCTTTTGAATTATTGTTTTCATATTCTTTGGGTAGATATCTACGAGTGGGATTGCTGGATCATATGGAAGCTCCATTTTTAGCCATTTGAGAAACCTCCACACAACTTTTTACAGTGGTTGCAGTTTTTAACTTGTTTGTGGATCTCAAAACTGCCTGAGCCTCCTCTGGCAGCATTTTTGTAAAATACTGATTTAGAGGTTAAATTTACGCATATGAGAACTGCCAAAATATTCAAGATTTGCTCAATAAAAGCTTCAAGTTTAAGTCACTACTTATAAAAAGAAAGGAAGTGCTACACAGAATGTGAAACATTGGATATTTTAAAGTTGCAAATGACAATACAAAACATCAAATCAATTATAGCATAAAGCTGGTAATCTCTGAAAGGCACATTAAATTCTTCTGTCTTAATTTTTATAGAAAATACTGAATCAATCCAAAAATTTAATGTGAAGACTTAAAGCAATCCCTCCCCAAATCAAAATACCAAAACAGTGATCTATTTCCATAATACTAAACTGGAAAAAAGTTTGGCTTCATAATTAATGCCAGCTACCCCGACCCAATCCTCACTGATGCAAACAAGCTATTTTCTACCTCAGAAAATAAAATGATAAGATAATAGGAAATAACTCCCTTTAATAATAAAATATTTGGGGTTACAAGTTGATAAACTGTATCACATAGTCTTCTGCTTTGGTAAAACAATATACTTAGCTTTATAGGTAACTCATACCATCAGAACCTCAGATATATACTACAAAGTGGCAGAAAAACACCCCCAGGCAAGTTTCAACTCCAATTTACTATAGTCATTATGGCTAAATATTTTATGGGGGAAAGGAGGCACCCTTGTAGGGAGGAATTCTGTGTCAAAACTACCAAAATGAAGACTAAGCATAAAGTTTCAGACAAACTGACTTTAAGCAAGTATTTTAACTCATAGGTGGCATAACTAAAGGGTATTTTATTCCCTGGAGGTAGGAGGGGGAAGAACCTCGGTATTGGGAAAGAATTTAAATAGTGAATTTTGAAAACAAGGTTAATGCAGTAGCAGCAAGACAACCTGATTTTACCTATGTGATACAATTTATCAACTTGTAACCCCAAATAACACATAAGGCTAGTCCATACTGCTTTCTAATGAAAGTCAAAGATATGAAAGAATTTTTATATAAATTGATGAAGTTAAGCATTAAAATTTTTAATTTGTTGTGTTTTCCTTCCATAAATGGAATTTGTAACATTAAACCTTAGTAGATCATTTAAACAGAGAAGAAATACTGAATAATTCTTGTTTAACTAAGATTTAGCTTCATCATCTGTAAAATGTGAATTATGATCATTCTAATTCAAACAGGATTGCTAACAAAACAGGAATGCTAACAAAACCTAAATGCTGGGCAATGTTACCATTCTGTAAGTGAAGCCTCTTTTACTGTTATTAAGTAGAAAACAAATGCAGAGTTTTCTCAATTCCTTCTAGTTACCAATGTGATAGTTTTTATCAAAGTCTTGGGTAATGAGATGCTGAGGTTCAAAGAAATCCAGATGGTACTGTAACCGTAATTTCCATTTGTTCTCTGATAACCAGAATACAGATTTAAAAACCAAATTGACCAAATGATGTATAGCTCTTCTTTCTTTTCCCAAATAATATGGTAGAACAGCAAAAGCAAGAAATAGCAAAGAAAGTCAGTTTTTAACACAGTAAATTCAGTTACACTAAGTCTTATCATTCTTCTACCACAACTATCACCTGTAGCCATAATCAAAATCCACAATAAGGAAAACCGGGGCTTATGGAGTGAGCCAATAGTCTTTTCCTAAAATTTATCCCTGCCCAAGATGTAGCAGCTAAGCTAAGCAAAGAAAGTAAATCCTTAATCCCTTGATAAGCTTAAAATGGCTAGACCTGCTGAGTAGCTTTATAAACTGCACCTTGCTTAAGGGTGTCTGACCAAGAGAACAAGAAACTAAATACAAGTTCATGTTCCACTAGTCAAAGGGTGCACCTGCAGGGTTTCAACTGTTCAAAGACAAGCCATCTGCTCGTCTCCTGAGACTGTATTGTCCAGAGGGAGTGCCATTCTGTAATTTGTTCACTGTCACTACAAAGCTATCAGTAATCCAGAAAATATTCCAAGTTATCTCTGTTTTAATATACTGTTTTCATTCCCCCATCAACAATAAACTGAACAAACAATTATGAATTACAGAAATCTTTCATTCACCTAAGGGCAAAGTACAGTGTCCTTGAGATAGCCTATGCTGACCAAATACTAAATCTAATAGCCATATATTAATGCCCAAAGAGGTCTACTAAAACAATTTTTTGGTGTGTGTGTGTGGGGGGGGTGTAATTCATTCAATAAACTAAATCTAAATCTAATGAAACACCATCCATGCCAAACCAAAAGGCGGGGAGGGGAAATTTTAGAGAAAAATCATTTTAACCAGGTGAGATTGGGTGTGATAAAGACCAGCTGACAAAAATAACATCTCATTCAGACTGTCTGCAATCTTCTTTTATGAACATTCCTAATCAGGTTTGTTAACTGCCACCCCAAGTAAGAGACAGAAAGTCAAACAGGAAGGATAAGAAAAAGTAAAGAAAAACCAACACTCTAACACTCTCCACTTGTCCCTCCACAAAAACTAGATAGAAAAATGGGAGGGAAGGGGGATGGGTGGGGAAAGCAGCCAAGGGATGGTCAGTACAATGGTAAGTAGTCCTATTCCTTTACTGCTTTGAGTTTCCAATTTTCTTTATGATAAAATCCATGTCCTGCCAAAGCCCTTTCTTTAGGCCCTATCTTTCCAGTCTCCATTCCCACTTTTCCCTGACCAGTACTCCTTGATTCCATTCTTGCACTTATGATTCCCAGAATACATGTTCTCCTGTGATGCATTAGGCTTCTTCCTTTTCACTGGGTCATGTCCGTCAGGGATCCAGTCCGGACATGACCTTCCTGCGAAGGAAACTCTGACTTGGCCCCTTAGTCAACATTTCAAAGTTATGGGATCCTTCCATGTACTCACACAATAAATTATTTCTATTACAGTATTATCTATAACTCTCATTAGGTACCTTATTGGTTGGTTGTATGATTTTTCTCACTAGACTCTGCTCAAGTTCAAGGACTTTCAGTATCTGCTCCCCCAACTGCTCCCCCAACCCTATTCTACTAAGAATTTTCATCTACTTTATGAAATTTCAAAACATGATTTTTCCCTTTAAGGTTTTTGTGAAATGTACTCAGGTTTTTTTTCTTTCAAAATTTCCCTTCAGTTTATACCAAGAGAAATCTTCCACCTTAACATGAGGTTTTCAGGAAAAAAAAACAAGCACACCAAAAAAAAAAAAAAAAATTCTAAGCATTTTTTATTTAATTCTAAGCATTTTTTTTATTGATCTCTTTTGAAATATTTTGATCCTGATGAATATGCTATCACTGACTTTTTCCTAAAGATAGAAGGCTTCAGTCCTCTAAAACACTGTCTGCAAAAATTTAAAACGTGTAGAGTTTTTATAGACTCTTTGTAACAATCTTAAGAAAAATATTTTCCATTATATAATTTGAGGTGAAAACTTACTGCACATGAAAACATGACCATCCTATGATGAAACTGAAAGACTTTAAAATCAAGTTAAACAGATGCATAGCATTATACTAGTTTTAAATGAGTGACTTAGTATTTATATATATTGAGAAATCGCCACATGAAGTCGTTAACATCCATCATACATGTACACATGGGTACAACTTGTGATATGAAATCTTACGAGCTGCTCTCATCAACTTTCATATACTATACAATTTTAGTCAACATGCTATAAAATTATATATCCAGAACTTAATTATTTTATAAACAGAAGATTGAACCTTTGACCACTTTAACATTTTGAAACGGGGGCCTCATGGCTACAAGAAGGAACATCAGTGAGTTTAAGAGCAGCCGTCTGCAGGCAGTGACAGCCTGGCTCAGGGCTACTCAGAATGGCATCCAGTCACAGCTTCCCAGGGAGCACAGCCAACGTGCCTACCTAACCAACAAATGGTGGTGGGAAAGTAATGAAGCTGGATCACTTTCTAACTCCACACACAAAAATAAGTTCAAAATGAGTTAGACTTAAATAAGACCTGTAGCAATAAAATACACAGAAGAAAGCAGCAGTGATATGTATTTAACATGGGTGGTGGAGAGGTCATTGGTGAAGTGACCCTTATGATCAATGGAAATGAAAGCAAAAAAGTAACTGGGACTACCTCAAGTCAAAAAGCTTCTCTCTGAATGTAAAAATAAAATCTTAACAGTACATTATGCTGAATGAGAGAAGTTATACATCACACAACAGACAAGGGTTATACACACAGAGAAAATACATCCAATTTTTTTTTAAAAAAAAAGCAGTCTTTTTTTATGTATGGCACAAATTTTATTTTATTTTTATTTTATACATCATTCTTCATTTTGTACATTTCTTCATCTCATTTGTAACCCCTGTGGACTTCCCACCACCACTTCACCTATTTGCCATTACTATAGCCCCATGTGCTCTTCCTGCCCCATGTATGACCCAATTTTAAAATGTACAGTACAGTGTGAAAATGTTAACTCTGTAAGATGTATTTAAATAAATAACTCACAAATTAATAAAATTTGAGAAGAAAATGTGCAGCAGATCAGAATACACTTTTCCAAAGAGGATATACAGAAGGCCAACAAACAAGAAAAAAATGGAGGTCTCACATTACCAATTTTCAAGCTATATTGAAAGCAACCATAATTAAAACAAGACTCATCATCACCTCCAATAAAGGATATACACATCAAAACTACAATGAGCTATCTCACAGCTGAGAGAATTTCATACATCAAAAAGACTCAGTAGCAAGTACTGAAGAGG
Source organism: Condylura cristata (assembly GCF_000260355.1). Taxonomy (NCBI): domain Eukaryota; kingdom Metazoa; phylum Chordata; class Mammalia; order Eulipotyphla; family Talpidae; genus Condylura; species Condylura cristata. The sequence goes on from NW_004567123.1 coordinate 6,514,049, forward strand.
ATACAGAGAAAGAGTGACCCTATGCACTGTTAATGGGAATGTAAACTGGTGTGGCCAATCTGAAAAGTGATCTGGACCTACCTTTAAAAACTAAAAATGGGGGCCCTCCCTGGTGGCGCAGCATGTTAAAGGACAGTAGTAAGAAGCTAACACCACTTCAGCATGAGTTCAAGCCCCACCCCAGTCCCCAGTGATCCACATGGCGAGACAGACCTCTCCTGACCAGCCCACTGCTCCCCTCGGCAGTGTACCTTGTCAGTTGACCTGTTCTGCTCCCCTCTCTGTTTCTGGTGAATCCCCTCACAGCCTCTGCAACTCTGACCAATACCCAGTTCTGTGTGCATAAACAAATAAATCTTTTTCTAAAAAAATAACTAAAAATGAAAATACCATTCAATCCAGCAATTCCACCTTTTAAAATCTATCTGGAAAACACAAAATCAAATACTAGAAAAATTACATGGTCCACAACATTTACTGTGGTAGTATTTACAATAGTTAAGATATGGAAACAACCTGAATGTCTAATGGTAGAAAGGATATGGTGTATAAACACAACTGAGTATTTTTAAGTTACAAGGGAAGATGAAGTGTTACCATCATTACATAGCACAGTAAAAGAAACCTGAGGGGATTTATGGACAGCAAACTAAGCCAGAAAGATAAAGAAAATAATGGAGGATGTCATATATAATGAGTAATACAAGGAAACAAAGCAGACAAAATGACAAAGCAAAATAAATTATAAACTAGTAAAATTGATTAACTGATCTCAAGTTCCTGACGTTTAAAGGGAGAGAGGAAGAAAAAAGGGTCAAAGAGATATAAAGGATGGTGGCTGGTAAAAATACAGTCATTAGGCCATAAAATATTAGCAAAAAAGAATGCAGGAAATAGCAGAGGTCTTCAGATTTTGGAGCTAAAAAAGGGGAAAAAAATCTAAATGAATACACATTAATGAATTAACAAATTCATTTAACAAGTTATAGTAATTGTGGTGTTAAGAGTAATATTACTAGTAATGATACTCATTAATTTATAATAAAGAAATTAACTCAGTGTTTTAATCAATGCCAAAAAAATTAAAATACATGAAATACTAGCAAAATCCAAGACAGAATAAAAACAAACCTACTCTTTCAAAATGGGGTTAAGCAAGTTATTCCTCCCTTCAGATATCTCTTCTAAAATGAGCATGCTGTTTATGGGGGGACGGGGAACGGAATATAAGAGGCCAGTTTGACTGGGCAAAAGTCCAATTCAGTCCATTCTTTAGGGTTTCTTTTTATAGAGACAAATACTTAAGACTAAAGAGAAGGTATTCAGATTCAAACTTTCAATTTCAGCCTTAATGTGTACATTATTATGAGATCACATGTAACAGAAATAAAGATCTTGAATAATCAAGTATTTCCTAGATGTGCTCTCAGCTTTGAAATAAATGACAATAAAAACATGAAAGGACCAGAATTACAAGGAAATCATTCCGATTACAAAAGCATTTCATGTTCCAAAGGGATTCACACAGGATTCTCTAAGTCATTATGGAAAAAAAGAGAAAGCTCAGTGGGTTTTAGTATAGTCACAAAGTTGTGCATCTATCACCACAATTGAATTTTAGAACATCTTGAGCGCCTCATGAAGAAACCCATGCCCATGAAAACTCACTCCACTTTCTCCCACCCACTCCAGACCTAGCTAGCTCCTAATTTATTTCCTGTCTCTATGGATCTGCCTATCCTGGGTATTTTATATAAATGGAATTGTACGATACATTTTCTTTTTTACTGGTTTCTTTCACTTAGCATGTTTACAAGGGTCACCCAAGTTGTAACATACATCAGTGTTTCATTTCTTCTTACTGCCAAATAATGATCTATTGTAGGAATATACTGCCTTTCATCTATCATCAGTTAGCTTAGGGGCTTAGTCCTGAAGTTTTCCGCTTCAGGACTATTAAAACCAAGTTGCTCTGAACACATTTGTACAAGTTTTTGCAGACGTATATTTTCATTTTCCTTCATTATGTAGCCAGGAGTGAAACTGCTGGTATTTCCCAAGTTTGGCTTCTTAAGGAACTGCCCAACTGGTTTCCAAAGTGACTGCACCATTTTTTTACATTCCCACCAGCAAGGTATGGAGGTTCCAGCTTTTCCACAGTCGGCTTTTTTTTGAATGTTACCTTACTGGTTATGAAGTAGTATCTCATTGTGGTTTTGATTTACATTTGCCTAATAGCTAATTATACAAAGCAATTTTTCATGTGGTTATTGACCACTTGAATGTCTTCTTTTAGAGAAATGTCCATTTACGTAAAATTTTTGCTTACAGCATGAAGCAGGAATTCATTCATATTCATTCTTTCTTGCATGTGGGTATCTAGTTGGTCCTATTTGTTAGGCTTCAGGATGTCTCAATGAGCATCAAATACCATTCAATTTCATTTTTAAGGGAACTGGTATTTATGGAGGGATTTCTTAAGCCCAAATTGTTTTAAAGGTACTACTCTAGTATACTTGCCTTGTCATTATAAAGAGATCTTCACTGTAACACTCAAAACAGCAATGCAGTATACAAATGAGGAGGTACCATTCAATTAGTTTAGTACTAAAACTTCAATTTCCATTGTATTATTAAAAAAAAGTGTATGGGAACAGAAAATCCTATCCTCGTCATAAAACCTCCCTTTCACACACTCACTCATGGTCAATCAGTAATATCTAAGACAGAGAACTTGCTATTGAATACACAAATGCATCATAAAGAACTCCACAGTCAAGGGTCATAAAACATTGAAAATGCCATGGAAGAAATTCATAAGCTATCTTAGTAATTTTATAACTATGTGGAAAAGTTGAGCATAACAGTGTGTTGATAGCCATACTAACATCCCCCTTACAAACCAAACAGGTCAAACTACAGAAGTCTGATTAAATGTATGACGTGGTCCAATGAAGTGGTCACTAATCTTAGGTGGCACAGTGACCATTAAATGTAGCTAATGTGACTAAAACTGCAATTTTAATTTCACTTTGCTGTAATAAACTTGAAATTTTAAAAGATTATCAATTCCATGACTGAAAGCTTCTAAGTATGTATGAGGCAAGTTTAGTATGTGACTCTGCTTTTATGGTATGTGACTATTTTCTCAGCTCTAAGTTTTTTTTTTTTTGTTTCATTGCTCTGAAGTTATTTATTTATTTTTAAAGATTTAGTTATTTATGCATACAGAACTGGGGTACAAGTCAGTGGTGCAGGAGTGGTGAGAGGACTCACCAGAGACAGGATGGGGAGCAGAACAGGCAGATCAACAAAGTACATTGCTGAGGGGAGCAGTGGGCGGGTCAGGAGAGGTCTGCCACGCCATGTGGGTCACCTCCGGGGCGGGGATTGAATTCATGCCCAAGTGGCCTCAGCCTCCCAGTGCTGTGCTTTAACCTGCTGTGCCACAAGAGAGGGCCCTCAGCTCTAAGTTTCATGCTATCTACATACCTATCAAACATTTTCCATAAAAACTGAACATCTAAATTGAGATGTAATATAAGAATTGTGATAATTAATAAACAGAAACCCTATTTATATGAAATCAAGAGGCTAGAAATGAGATCCCAGGACTGTGAAAACACAAACTTCAGGGCCCAGCATGCCTTGCATCTCTAAGAGGAGATGCTGCTTCCCTGCCCCAGAGAAAGGAGAAGAGATGCCTTTACACCAGCAAAGACCCCTACAAAAGCACAATGAAACAGTCCACAGCCACTACAGCACAAGTTCAATCCCCGGCCAGAGAGCTGACTCACATGGCGCAGCACAGCAGACCTCTCCTGACCCGCCCACTGCTCCCCTCAGCAGTATATTTCAGTATATTTGGCTGTTCTGCTTCCCACTCTGTCTCTGGTGAATCCTCTCATCCTCCACCCTTCTGGCCTATACCCCAGTTCTTGTATGCATATATAAATAAATCTTAAAAAGAAAGAAAGAAAATCTATGATTAAAATATTTCTGAAATATTAATATAAATCTTTTGAATTAAGGCTTTCATAGATAATCTAGAGAGGAATATTATACTGTAAGGGAAGTAACTCAAGATACATAAAAAGACACCATTTTGATTTAAACCAGCTATATTCAAGACAAACTGCCATACTTATTTCTTTGACTTTGCTTCTTTTTTTTCTTCTTTTTCTTTTCTTTTTTTTTAATAAAATAGACTTCATTTTTAGAGATGTTTTAGCTTCTCACTACAGCAACTTAAGTGTAGTAAGTAGTCAGTCATATATCCCCAGCTTGTTTTTAACATTTGACCAGATGAATTGCTTAGGAAAAAGAAAGGGATAAGTATAAAGCAGATGTTAATCTCCATGGGCCTTGGCAAAGATGCAACTCTATCCTGGATCACTCTCTACATTTTACCACTACCAAGGCATGACAACGGCAGGTGGCTAATATTAAGAAGGGATTGAACTTCTGCCACCTAACAGCTCGAGAGGCATGGAATGAAATATAGGTGCTAGAAAAGAGGGATATTAGTATTCAGTACAAAGTTCTGGCACTGACAATCATTTTCCTGTTGATTTTCTTTTAACATGGATTTACTTCATGACTCCACAAAAGAAGCATAAATGGAGACATGCTGAGTATTTGCACAATACCAGGTATACCAGGTATACATGGATGTAAAAGCATTAACTGCAGTAAACACATGAAAACTTAATTCACTATAAATCAGAGAAATGCAAATTAAGACAATGAAAAACTATTTCACACTCAAGATACGAAAAGGTTTTAAGTCTCATAATATTAAGTGGTAAGAAGAAATGGGAAACTGGTCATAAATACAGCTGATGAGACACAAACTACAACCAGCAATGGTAAAGAAAACATCTATAGTCCCTCTAACCTGAGGCTTCCGCTTCTAAGTATATTCCTTGGGCCATTTAGTGGGGCTAGAGAAATCATATGTAGTAATATGATTTCTCTAGCCATTCATGTTGGCCATTCATGTTTCTATTTAAAATAGTTTAAATAGAAAAAAGTAATAAAGGGAAAAATATGTTCATCAAAATGGGAGAAATGGATAAACTTATATAGTCATAAATGGAAATTACTCATCAGTTAGAATAAAGAACCAGAGAAACAACTAAAACCAAAAATCATCCCCCTGAACACAAAAAGCTCACCATGTCTAATATTTTAAGAGTTGTAGAAAAATACATGAATAGCAATTATATAAAATGTATTTAAAAACAAGGCAATATATACCACATATGCAAACATGGAGTTAGACGTATGGTAATGCCAATGAGAACAAACTAATCAATATCAAATGACTATGACTATCTTGAACTATATCTGAGTTCTGTTCTCCTGGAAAGTGGTAATGGTTAAGAAATCCATCTTAGGGGCCTCCCTGGTGGTGCAGGGGTTAAAGTTGGCACTAGCAAGCTGGCACCATCCACTGCAGCGTTAGTTCAATGCCTGGCCAGGGAACTAACTCACATGGCACAGCAGACCTTTCTCCTGTCTTACCTGCCGCTCCCCTCAGCAGTATATTTCAGTCAATCGGCATGTTCTGCTCCCCATTGTCTCTGATGAGTCCTCTCATCCCCCACACCTCTGGTCCACACCCCACTTCTTGTATGCATAAAGAAATAAATCTTTAAAACAGAAAGAAATTCACCCTGTAATTTGCTCTAGGAAACAAGTAATAAAAGAATACTGTCTTTGCTTATTTCCAGATAAGACCTACTCCATGCTTCCTCAAGGCTCCCATGTATTATATGCCCAGATCTCTGGCCTTCCCGCCCCCCCCCCAGCTATTCCTTATTAATTAATGTTCTCACAATTGCAACTGCATCTCCTTAATTGGCCAATATATCACATCTTTGACATGGAATGCTAATCCCTGAGGAGGGAAGAGAATGGGATGAAGAAGAAAAATGCCATCTACCTGTGATAACACAAAAACCTGAAATATGACAAAAAGTTTACCCTTTCTTTTTGTACAAAGGGACCTTTGTACTTTTACATTATTCTCTGTATTTCCCTGCTTACAATGCTTCTGAAGTTATATTTACATTATTTAAAACTCGATGTAGAGTCAGAAAATGTCACAAATCAATCCTTTATGAGTCTGTTTTCATTTGTTAAATAGGCACATGAATACATATGCCACCTATTCCACTAGATTGCTTTTAAGTATCTTTGCTAATCAAGTGCTAAAGTATGTTTATAATTCATTAGAGTACAGTTCTGACCAAAGTAAGATTAAGGGTTAGATTATCATATAGATCCATACTAATTCAGGAGTTTACTACTCTCCCAAAGCCATACAACTGTGCTGCAAATGTAGATAGTGTTGGTTATAAGACAAGACAGGCAAGTCTATGTGATGTCTTCATTCGTAACTAGCATAAATAATTACTGAGCAATAGAAATTTGATGGTGGGCTGGGATAGAATCTTTGTATGAGCAAGTTAGCACATTCAGTACCTGCACTCCAATGTTTTACTTAGCATATATAGATGGGTCTCCTGTGGAAGGTGTTTGTGGAAGAACGATAGGGGCACTGGAAAAAGACTTTGAAAAACATGAAATCTCATCTTAAAAGAACCCAGGGTGATCTTCTGAATTAGTTTCAAGTTGTATTAGTTCCAGGTGCCTGAACACTGGTGGAGAACCAGGAAATGATTTTGCTAATGTAGAACAAACCCAACCACTGTTAAAATTTAATCTGTTAAAAAAAAAATCTTAAACAAAAACTTAGAAACTTGGAACCAAGCATCTAACCAACAGAAATAGTTTCAAATACAGAGGTAAAGTGCTAGAATCTAGGATAATAAAGGAATTCCCCACCTTCACAATATTCTCTAGCTAAACTGAATGGCCATACTCTGTACTCAGTTACACACAAGAGTAATCTTTAAAAAATGGTTGGTCAGTCTATATTCTGAACTCTCTTTGTAATCATTCAAACAAGAGTAGCTTGTAAGGTCATTTTGATCTCTCTAAAACCTGTGAGTTTGAAATGTATTTGGAAACTGCCCTTCTTGATTTTTACTTCTCTTCTCCCAAGAACCAGTAAATAAGACTCTTCATTTATCTGGATGTATAGAATTTAAAATCTAAATAAGCATTTAACTTAAACATTTAACTAAAATTAAAATGCTTGGCCCTATTTTCACCCTGGAAAGTAAAGTTGGTATTATGACAACTCAAAAAAAAAAAAAATACAAGGTCAAATCAGAAAACCTTAGAACATGCTCCAGCCCATTTCAGGGCACTTAAATGTATTGTGAACTCAAAACCCTTAGTTTAAATATCTCTAAGCACAAGGTATTGTATTCATTTATAATCAAAGATTATAAAAACTCTGAAAATGCTGATCCTTTTTGTAGGTTGCAAAATTAAACCAAAAACCAAACATTAAATTCCTACTACATATCCTCAGTCATCAAGAAATTACTAAGTTAACCTCTTTCCTTCAACTAATGAGCCTGACTGATAGTCATGAAAAGTTGCAATACCATAAGAAAACCATAACTGTTATGCAGTGAAAGCATTTTGTATGTAGATAAGGTGGTACCAACTGCTTCTAGGCAGACCGATGCAATAACAATGTAATATTTCCAGCAAAGCCTGCTAAGTCTTTGCCTGCAAATCATTGACCAAAAATGGTAATAGCGTGTGCAGATTAAAGAAAACGACAAAATGTTCTACTTGGCCGTCGGGTTAAGAATACTGGTTCTTAGCAAACTACAAAGATAGTGTAGAGGGGGTAAATGTAAATTAAGCAAAGTGTCTATCGCCTGATAGATACTCAGTATATACTGAGTATCTGTTTAGTTTTTACTGACGTGGAAAATTTAACAGACTTTAAAACACTTCTTCGTTTGTTTGTATTAGCATCCCAGCATTATGCCCACATCTTGAGCGCTTAAGTTCTCCGTAAGAGTTTATGTACAAGTAAATATCTAACCATACATGGGGTGATCGGGTAGGCAAGGGTTAACAGGCACAGTGCCAAGCTTCACAAGCTCGACCAGACAGCTGCTGGAAGTTGATTGCCAGATATGACAAAGCGGCTGCAGGGCCATCCTGTTCTTAATCATGCCAGGGTCATGCTCGTAGAGATCATTCCGCCCTCTAGGGCCGTTCAATAAAGGCCCCACTTCCCGCATAAAGGTGTATAGACTTCACCCGCCGAAACTCGCACGAGTCACTGACCACCTCAGTGCCCGGCCCCGACTAAGCCTACGCACACAAGCCCGCTAGGGATTCCGACGCCCCGACACCCCCACGCCGGATAGGTGTGCCTGGGGTCCACTGCATCGAGGGGCGGGGGCGCTCGAGCCCGGGTGGCCATACCAGGCCCGGACGCGAGAAGCCACAGAGGCGACCGCGCTCCGGGTCGGCGGCCTCACAAAGCTGCCGGCGACGCAACGGCCCGGGAGCCGCCCCAGTTCGCGCGGGGATCTGCGGACGGCTGGAGCCCGCAGAGTCTCCCGAGTCCGGAGACTGCGGCAGGGTACGGGTCGGCCACCCGGCCGAGGCGCAGCGCTGGCACCCTCAGCCACGACCTCCGCGGCCCTCAGCGCTCCGAAGCGTCGGCCCCCGCCTCAAGCCTCCTCCCACTCACCATCTTCGCCGCAGCGGTCGCAGGGACGCGGGAGAGGGAGCCGATCGGCGCCGAGTCTGCGGAGCGTCCTCACTGCACCGGGACCAAGCGACCTGGCGAGGCGACGCAGGGCGCGAGCCTACCAAGACGGGCACGCGGGCGCGCGCCTCGGGCCCAAACGCGATTGCGCACGTCACGCGCTGCCCGCCGTTGCTCCGCAACCAGCCAGCCAGGCAACGCCCCGCCCGGGCAGCGCTGCGGACTCGGGGGAAGCAAGGGTGGGTGAGGGTCTTCTTCGCCTCCGGGGACTGGCACAGGGTGTCCTCCTCACCAGCCGTTTCCCCGTGGCTCAGGGTCGGGCTTTCCTTAGCTGCGAGGGGCGAGGAGGCGGAGCCTGAGCCGGCACCTGCAGCAAGAGGCGGGCCAAAGATTCAGCCTGACCCGCGGCCCTTCGACCCCCCCCTTGTGGGGCGGTGCCACATTTAGCCCCGCCCACTGCGCCTCCGTTGTCCTTACTTGGAAGTAGCCACCTGGCCAGGTGTGCGCCGCCGCTGGGGGCGGGACCAGGGAGGGGTAGGGAGAGGAGAGGTGGGTGGAGCCACAAAAGAGCGGCTGGGCGGGTGGACCCGCGGGAGGCCGCAGTGCAGGGGACATAGCCTGCATTTTTTACCTACTTTGGTACGATTCCCGCCATCCTCCCCTGATTGGCCCAGCCAAACCGGTTGGGCCATCTCGTGAAAGGAAAAATCTGAACAGTTTCCCTCCTTTCCAAGGCGGTAGTGACTGCTCAGAGTGTTCTATGAGTCACCACTAATTTCAGGTCTGGAAAAAACAAGGAGTGATTTATTTATCTTTGGAAACAGCCAGGGCAAAGGAGGCCTTGCAGTCCGCAGGGGTGTGGCTGGGAAACGGCCGAGTCGTTTAGGGATGATGGCGCCAGCTCGCTGCTCCGTTTGGGAGGGTTTTAATTTGGGATTGTGTGCTTTTTAATGGACGGTTGCATCATAAACACAGTTTTCGGAGGGCCAGGAGGAATCCCAATGTTTATCCTGCGGATATTTTTGTGGTGAATAAAAGGAACAAAGAATTTACAACTGGATAATTTATTTCAAGTTTTACTTAATTTAGTCTCCTGAGAATATTCAGCTTCTACCAAAACTATTTAAATACCCCAAATGTGAGGCTTTGGACAATATGATCGGTAGGGTCTTTGTTTTCCTTAGGCACCCTATAAAAATTCGGCTTTATGTGCTTTTGTTTTGCCCACTCACCATGAAAATTCATTTCTTTACTCTTACCCTGTCTGTTTGTTTTCATCTTGTTGTTAAGAAAAACAGCAAAGAAGGCTACTATAAGCCTTTGTACCTGCTACAGCATTTTTAGCAGGCCACCACAGTGGTTATCAACTGAAAACTTACTCTCAAGTCAGATTTCTGTGCCCAGCTCTCAGACTTTCAGGCCCAGGATTTCTGGGTTAAGACCTGAGATTTTGCAATTTAACAATTTCCAGGTGATACTAATTCATCTGGTTGGACACAGCCCTTTAAAAACTACCTGCATCCCACTGCAGATGGAAGTCCTTGTTTCTGTCTGCCTGAGGCTCACTGCCCACCCCCCAAAATCTAATTCCTCAGACTTCCTTTAGAGTCCAAAATTGAATCATGCTCATTTAAGGAACACAAGTGGACCTGCTCCAGCCCCTGTCCTGCTTTTCATCTTAAGCCCTACTACCAGCTATGTCCAAACATTAGACTCTGATCCTGTCACTTTCCTTCTTTATATGACTTCCTTAGTATGGTCAGTAAGTCTGTCTGGCCTTACTGCCTCTGTCCTCAGCCTACCTTTTCCGTCCTGTTGCCCACATTTTTCCAGTTTCTTTCAGGACTAGATTTTGCATTCCAGAACCCTACTCACAGTTTCCAAAACTCTTGGAATTTTCTGAACCATCAGAGCAATGTGAACATTTTTTGTCTCAGAATTTCCTCTAGCCATGGGATTTCCTGAGTGGTAATATAAGGGACTCTGAGACATGCTGCCATTTTTGTCCTGGGACTTGCAGTTGGCATCTGAAATGGAGGTTGGTCTTGGGAGTATGAGCCCCTAAGCTATGGAATCTGATGCCATCCACAAGAGGACAGTGTCAGAACTGAGTCAAATTCTCTAATACCAGCAGGTGTGGGGATGTCTCCACCTATGTTAGACTTGGGTGCAGGAACCCTATGTACTGACGTGTATGGTTTTCCATTTTTCTAAAGAATTTATTTAAACATTCTTGCAAAGCAGGTGTACTGGTAATAAATTCTTCCAATTTTTTTTTCTTGAAGTCTTTATTTCCCTTTCACCTTTGAAAGATAATTTTGGAAAGCACAGAATTCAAGATTGGTTAGTTTTTTTCTCAGCACTTGAAATATTTCCCTCCACTCTCCTCTTGTTTTCATGATTTTTGAGGAGGAATCAGATGAAATTTTTATCTTTGTTCCTCTGTAGGTAGTTATTTTTTTTCTTAATTTTCTGTAATTTGTCTTTTTTTTTTTTTTTGGTTATTTAATCTGCTCGATGTTATCTGAGCTTTCTAGATCTATGATTTTCAGAGTTTCTCAGTCACCAATATTTTAAATACTGTTCTTTTCTTTCCTTTTTTCTCCCTGGTATTCCTATTATGTGTATTATACCTTCTGTAGTTGTCACATGTTCCTTAAATTTTCTGAGCTTTTTTTGAAACTTTGCTCTTTCTGCCTTGTAGTTTTGAAAATTAACATCCTTTAGCTCAGATTCTTTCCTTAGTCGTGTCCAATCTACCGATAAGCCCATCTAAGGCAAACTTTATTTCTGAGGACTTTTTGCCTTTTGTTATAGCTCATAAATATTTTCCTTGACAGTGCTATGTGATGCACTGTGTAGCACTTTGTAAAAGAAACTGTGGTAAATAGGTCTTTATAATATGATTGTAAGCTGTCAAGGGAGCGAAGTGTGCCATTGTCCAATGAATTGATCTGTCCTTTCCTGAGCCTTTACCTCTAGACTGTGAACTGTACAAGGGTTTCTCTGTTTTTGTTTTATCAAGTATTTAGGATCAAGTATTTTTCCTTCTCCAGATAAGTCAGGTTCTGATAGTACCCCAGCAGGTTAGGCTCTGGTTAACGAGTTTCCCCTGAGGGCTGGCCTGGTTAAGGGGAACAGAGTACTCTGGTTTGTTTCAAAATGATTCTTTTCTTTCTGTACTACCCCTACAGAAGGAGACATTTTTTCCTTCTATATTTACTGTGATAACCTGGTCAGAGCTTCCGTAGATAACATAGAAGCCTGGAGATTTCCCAATGACTGGGTCACCTGCAGTTTTTTTATGCTCAGATTTGCCTGCATAGAGATTCCAGTGATGTATTTATTACAGTTGAGATTTTCCTGATCTGAAACTGGTTCCCATGACATTTTTTACTCATAGATTTCCACTCTGGAAAGTTGCAACTCCCTATATTCACCTGTTCTCCAGTTTTGGAGACTGCTGTTTGCTATATTTGTTCACCTTTTATGGATCCAAGAAGAGTTGTCTATTCAGCTTTTTACTTGGTCAAAGTGGCAACTTTCAACCTTCATACATCTGGAACTGGAAGTCAAAGTTCATTCCTGGGCCTTCCCTGGTGGCACAACGGATTAAAGCACAGCATTGCAAAGCTACCTGTAGTCATGTCAGCATGAGTTTAATCTCCAGCCCAGGAGGTGACCCACATGGTGTAGCAGGCCTCTCCGGTCTTGCACACTGCTCCCCTCAGCAATGTGTTTCATCAGTCTGCCTGTTCTGCCCCTCATTCTGTCTCTGGTGAATTCTCTTACTGCCCCTGTACCTCTGGTCTGTCCCCAGTTCTGTATGCACAAATAAATTTTAAAAATATAAAAGTTCACACCTTTCTCTTTAAAAGAAACTTCCAGGAAGTCCAGACAGAGCTTCCACCTTATCTCAATGATGAGAATGAACTCTTGGGGCTGCCTGAAATGTGGTTTGTTCTCTGACTAGTGGTGTGCTAAGCTAAGAAATTGTGGTTCCTTTACCAAGGAACAAGGGGAAATGGATATTGGGATGTAACTATCAATAGTAATGACTAGTTATAGGTAGATATCATTACTATGTCTCTTTCTACAGATGAAATAAGGTGAAGAGATTTCGTTGGGAGCCCAGGGGAATAAGCTCATGCATGACCTTTACCATCAGGCACATAATACATCATTTATGGGTATTGCTGAACACAAGTACCAAGATGTCTTTTGTTCCTTTCTTAAGAGGAGGTTATACAAAATGAAGTAAATGGAAGCAGTCAAATACATTCTGGACATTCCTTTTACCATAGTCTTGCTCTAATAGATCAGGCAGCCCCAAGAGCTCAGGCATCTATTTTAGAAAAGCGCTAAATATATTTTTAAGTACCTTCATGGAATGACGCATACCACATCTTAATGCTATTGATTTCTTTGTTAGTCCTTGTGGTAAAGTAAAAGTCACAGACAGCTCACTATTTTATAATATGAAAAATTGAACAAATATGTTACATGTTTTCCAGGTAATAGTGTTTTAGAATTAAAACAAGAGATGATGGAGAAGAAATTGGTACAATGGTTATTTGACCCTCTTGGGTCCTATATTTAAGGTTTAATGAAAAGTATAGACCCTCTCGCTAGACAAGTAGTTGTTGACTTCCATTCAGAAAGCTCCAAAGGGCCCTCTCTGGTGGCACAAAGAGTTAAAAGGCAACACTATGAAACTATCCTAGGTCACTGCATCACCAAGCTGGATACCCTGACAGGGAGGTGACTTACATGGCAGGCAGACCTCTCCTGACCCGCCTGCTGCTCCCCTCAGCAGTGTATTTCAGTCTATCTGCCTGGTGTTCTCCCCACTCTGTCTCTGATGAATCCTCTCACTCTCACCTCTGGCCTATACCCCAGTTCTTGTATGCATAAATAACTAAATCTTAAAAGAAAAAAAAAGGAAAGAAGAAGAATGACAAAGAGTAACTGGGAAGGCAGAAAGGGCACATTGAAATGGGTGCTGAGATAAGTCTCCAAAGAGGTAGAATTTAAGCTGAATCTTTCTTTTTTTTTCCTCCTCATCACAGGTTCAGTGAGAGGATTTACCCGAGGCAGAGTGGGGAATAGAACAGGCAGATAGACAAAGTACACTGCTGAGGGGAGTAGCAGGCGGGTCAGAAAAGGTCTGCTACGCCATGTGGTCACCTCCCTGGTCTGGGATCAAACTCATGTTGCAGTGGCTGCACAAGCTGAACAGTGCTGTGCTTTAACCCTTTGTGCCACCAGGGAGGGCCTTACACTGAATCTTAAACACCAAGGACTTAGTATGTGGATAGAACTGAGGAGCATCCCAGACTGAAGGAAAGAATTTGGTGTCCTTGAAGAGCAGAAGGAAAAGGGCAGCGGAAGCCTAGTAAGCCTTCTGGGTGGACCCAGCCAAGACTGGTCAATGAGAAACCAGAATTAGAGCCTCAGTATAAAGCAGTATATTTATAGCTACATTATCTTCAGATATTAGTCTGCACAGAGTAAATAGACAATATTCAGCTATATATTCGATCCACAGAAGGTGAAATTTCTTATGGTTTGTTCTAAATAGGTAGCAGCCTGCATAGCTGGGCCTTTAAAACGGTGTTTGCATCATCCCACTATCGATTATCACCCGAATTTCTTGTTTAAAAAAAAAAAAAGGTATGAATTTAAAAACAAAAGTTTGTGTTTGGAGGCAAGGCAACACAAGTCACAAGTATTTTGTTTTTTTCACAGTGGGATGCCATTTTGGAATATTTTCAGTTTGATCTGACAGATGTTCACTGTGTGCCAGCTGTGGCCATGTTAGCTACCAGAAATACAAGAATGAATAAGTCATGGGCCCTGCCACAAAGGGATCAAGAGTGAAAACAGACAGGCACTAAGATAAACCTGGCCGGGCATTCTCTTGGGAATTCTCAGGAGCCTACTGTGGGGCAGATCACAGCAGGGAGCTGTTACCTGAGCTTAATGAGTGAGGCATAAAGAGAAGATGGAACATGATTATCAACATGATTTCTCACTTAGGTTGAAAGTTTAAGGAAGAGATGGTTAGAGGACTCACTCAGAAATTGATGTTTGGAAGAAAAAAAGAACCAAATGTTCCTATTGAAAAGCATACTCCATGAAACAAGAAATCTAGGTGTGTGTGTATGTATGTATAAGATATATATATATATATGATATATGATATATCAAATATATGTATATATACCATATATACATATGTGACTGTTTTGTGGGGGCTAATCTGCTCATCTACTAGTTTCCCTTCTTCTGGGAGTAGGAAGAAGGATGTTAAGTAATGGTTCAGTCAAACAAATGAAGCTCTGCCTGAGGAGAAAACTCAAACTGTTCAAGAACAGCCCCACCACATACATGGCCAAGGAACAGTGGTTTTGATGTGAAATTGAGTGTTCTTTAGTTTCACTTAGCTTTTTTTTTTTTAAAGATTTATTTATTTATTCATACAGAACTGGGGTACAGGCCAGAGATGCAGAGGGTGAGAGAATTCACCAGGGACAGAGTAGGGAGCAGAACAGATCGCCGAAGTACACTGCTTGAGGGGAGCAGCGGGTGGGTCAGGAGAGGTCTGCCACGCCATGTGGTCACCTCCGGGGCAGGCGGGAATCAAACTCATGCAGAAGTGGCTTAAGCTTCTCAGTGCAGTGCTTTAACCCGCTGCGCCACCAGGGAGGGCCTCACTTAGCTTTTTATCACTCTCTAATATTTCTGTCACCAGGCTCCCAAAGGGTTCTTTAAACAGTGTCAGAAGTTCTAGTCTTGACTGATTGTGCATCTCCACAGTTCATCTCTGTCACCTACAAACTGAAAGTAATGAGTTTAACCCTTTTAGCCCTCATATGTGACAACAACATTATATATAAGATATACTGAACATCTAGCACAACACTTGCAATTTATGGAGTATCCTATCCTAGTAATAACTAAGGTAAGACCTTGAATTTTGACCTATAAATTCTGGACTTTGAGCTCTTGATACTAGACCTGTTCTTACAGCAAAATCAGTAAGTTGTGATAATGTAGGTTGTGGACTAAGGGTACTCTCAGCTGTTCACATCTGGAAAAAGGGAGCTATTAGCATAAAGGGGAAAACAACATTAACGTTACACACATTAATGTTATGCACATGTAAATGAGAGGCAAACATACCCCAACTGACCAGCAACCCTGTTCTTTTTTGGGGTGGGATAAAGGGTGGGAAAGGGATAGCAATAAATTTAGGCCTAGTCACTAAGGGGTAGACTCCTTGCAAGAAATTTCACACCAGAGGTAGGAGGAATACTAATTTATGTTCTCTGCTGCTGTGGAAACTTTGCCTCCCAGTCCTTGAGTCAAGTGAGTCACTTCCTCCAAACCTCTCCAGCTTCCTTTCTCTCACAACGTAGGCCTGATCTCTGGAAGGGAATACAGATTCTGGGATAGGACGATTCAGACAACAGGCACTTCATTTTGAATGGCCTGAAATAACAGAGAAGGATTCTGCATGCCAGAGAAAGCATGCCTATGGTCTGAGCAGTGCCAAGTCGAGGATCCTAGATTCAGCATTTTTTCTTTTATTTCAAACAACCCCATAGAAGGTACAGCTGGTTGTTGGTTTATTTTATGACTCATGGAAATTTCTAAAATGATAAATATTGGCTCAGCAGTAGTCTGACATTAGAAACACTCAACTCAAACCAGACTCTATGGTTACAAGAAACAAGAAAAGTGTGTTCAATAAATACACTGACTTCACTTCCAAGCTTTCAGAGAAAAGAACAGAAAGGATTGTCTGGATTCTGTGAGGTGCCCTTTCTGGTTAGCCAAGATTTCATTTGTTTTTCCTGAAGCCAGAAACTTTCCTGAGATGGTTGCAATATCTTCCTGGCCAGGAAACTACTTCAAATGCCTTTGGTTTTATGTTTTATTTAGTCCAGACTCTCTTTGGCTAATACAATGAAAATACTTTGTCAACTATAAAAATTAATGAGGGTGAATATGAAAATATTTTCCTCTCAGAAAGAAAAACAAAAGGAAAATATTTTCCTTCCTGAGTGAAAATCCTTCCATCTTTCTGTAGAAAAACTAGTTATTTTGGAAAGATGTTAGGAATCCAGAATATCAAGTTGTTTCAGACAAAATTGAGAGGGTATGAGCCATAAGGAATGGTTGAACTCATTCTACATAGTTTTTATTTCTTATGAAACAAAACCAGCATTACCTTAACTGCCCACCGGTTGTATTTTCTAAAGAAAATAGAATATACTAATATTCATACCCAGGGAAGAGGCTAGTTTAAAAACTTACCATTAAATGAGTAGTAAAACTAGCTGTCTTTCAGCTGCTTCTGTGTAACTATTACAGGGTGATTAATGGAGCAGCATTATGCAACAGTAATGTTCTCAAGAATTGGCTATTTGCAGTCTGGAGTCATGATATGTACCTAGTGAACAAGAGTAATTAAAAAAAAAAGAAAGTGGGAACCGTGCCTGGTGGCGCAACAGGTTAAAGTGCAGCACTGCAAGCGAGCTGCAGCCACTTCAGTGCCAGTTTGGCCCCCAGCCCCGGAGGGGATCCACGTGGCCCAGCAGACCTCTCCTAACCCTCCCACTGCTCCTCTCAGCAGTGTACTTCGTCAATTGGCCTGTACCCCGGTTCTGTACACATAAATAAATAAATCTTTAAAAAAAAAAGTGGGGAAAGACTCAGGTCACAACTCTATGCTTCAAATAAAATGGCTAAAACACCACTAGGCCTAGGAGGATCCCAAGTCAAGGCCCAAGATGCAGGTACCAAATCTGATCCAGTACTTTGGTCCATCTGTCAGGCCTTGCTGATGACCCTCTGTGACCAGCCACAGGTCTACTGAAGAGGCCAGTTTGGAGTAAATGGAGAGAGTCTACAACACAGAGCAGGTGAGGCTGGAGGACAAAGAAACAACAGAAACATGTGCCTTGAGGCCAGAGAGAAACAGGTTTCCGGCATGACCTGGACTGTGAGTGTGGGTGGGAAGGGACCGCAACAAGACACTGCATCTGACTGCCCTATGACCCAGGTGCTGGGAAATAGCTCAAGTTTCTCTAGAGAGAGAAACTGCAAGAGCCAGATTAATCAGAGATGTATCACAGTCCTGGTGTTGATACTGAGGGAAAAGGACTTGTCCTTTGGAAGGGCTGGCCCTCTGTATATTTCCTGCCTCTGCTTCTCTGCTCATTTTATATTAATAAGTATTGCAACCTGATGGGGAGGGAGCTCTCTCTGCCTGAGAGGCTGTGGCAGGAGTGTCTCTGCGGGTAGTCAAGGTGATGCTGGCAGTCACAAAGGCAGCAGTTGTGGGGATGATTCCCAGGACTCCTTGCTGGCTGCCAAGAGACAAGGAGCCCTGGGCCCTGACCCAGAGGACCCTGGGTCATCATGCTAGCTGGGACAAAGAGCAGTGAAAATTACAGGATGGAAATTGCTTTGTTTTATTTTTTCCTAGTAATTAGAATGTTTGAAAATGCATAAGAAAGAATATAAGTGTTCCCAGTTCATTGTCCTATCACCTTTCTATTCCAATAATTGAAAAGGTAATTTTTTTAAAATGTAGTTTACTTGGCCCTCCCTGGTGGCGCGGCGGGTTAAAGCATGGCACTGACAAGCTTAAGCCACTTCCGCATGAGTTTGATCCCCGCCTGCCCCAGAGGAGATCCACATGGTGAGGCAGACCTCTCCTGGCCCGCCCGCTGCTCCCCTCAGCAGTGTACTTCATCAATCTGCCTGTTCTGCTCCCCGCTCTGTCTCTGGTGAAGCCTCTCACCCTCCGCATCTCTGGCCTGTACCCAAGAGATTCTTATGTGTGTATGAATATTCATTCTTATGTATGAATACATAAATATATCTTTAAAAAAAATGTAGTTTACCCAAATTATTTTCTCCTTAGTAGAGAAAATGAAGAAGAGATCACCTAGAAAATGTCACCTTCACTCTCTTGCCATTCTTGTCCCTCACCAAAATTAAGTCATTGTGTGCTTTCTAGAGTTGGCTCTCTGCATTTGCATCTCTCACACATGTGCACACGCAGAGCATTGATTGATAGGTATAATTTGATTCCTATGATTTTTATAAAAAATAAAATAATATCCTCTTCCCTCATCAACTTGCTTCACTTGGTGGTATTTCTTGGATATCCCTTTACAGCCTTCCTTACAGATCAGTCCATTATTCGTTCTACGGCATGGCATTCCATTGTATGAACATCCGAGGGTTTATCCATCCAACTTACTAAGAGATGTAGGGGTCTTCCAATGACCAGCAAGGCTTCAGTTAACATCCTTATCGTAACTATTTGCACATGGGTAAGTATTACTCTAATAGAGACAGACCAAAATGTGAAACTTCTGAGGTGAAGAGGATATACACATTGAGCTTTGAAACCCAAGACAAATTGTTGTTTATGTATTTATCCTCTTACCCAGAATGTAAGAGCCCCTTTCTCTCTCTCTTCACTAATTCTGCGTATCAAGTGTTAGAAATTTGCCAGTCTGATGAATGAAAAATGAATCTCGCCACTTAAATTTGCAATTTCCTGATTACTAGTGTTATTGAGCATCTTCTCACATTTTTGTTTGGAACTTTCACTTCTGTGATTTACATATTCATGTACTGCTAAGCTTTTCCTTTGTCACTTTCTGATTTTAGTCATTTTATGCATGTCGACTTTTAAAAAAAAAATATTTTATTTATTTATGTTTACAGAACTGAGGTTCAGGCCAGAGGTATGGTGGGTGAGAGGATTCACCAGAGACACTGGGGAGCAGAATAGGCAGAGTGACAAAGCAAACTGCTGAGGGGAGCAGCAGGCAGGTCAGGAGAGGTCTGCCGCACCATGTTCATCAGCTCCCA
>NW_004567123.1:6534430-6535577 GCF_000260355.1 Condylura cristata
TGTAATTGTTCAGGTCTTTTTTTGCACCCCTCTGCTCAGTTTTATAAGTACTGTTTAATTATCTTCCAGGTATTTATGTGGTTTTCATTAATTACATATTTTAATTAGCTATTGCTGAGGTAAAGGAAAGCAAGCCAATCATCTCACTGAATTCTCATTAATTCAGATCTGTTTTCACCTTGTTTTCTTAAATGTTTTAGGAATATTATTATTTACACCATAAATAATGACAATTCTTTTTCTTTGTCTCTCATTCTTTTTTAATGGTTAAAAAAACCTTTTCAAAAAAGAAACACATGTCTTTTGCAGCAACATGGATGGAGCTGGAAAAGATCATGCTTAATGAAATAAGCCAGAAGGAAAAGGAAAAATACTGGGTGGTTTCTCTCATAGCAGAAATATAACAGAACAGGCGAAAAAATAATGATAATGATGAACAGCCATATACCAGAGACATTTTGTGGGAGTGGAGTGGAGAATGGGATCAAAATCAGTGGGGGGAGGGAAATGCTCTGGACTATGGTGATAGCACAGGGGTGATTTGGTGATGGGTAACCCAAGGGAATGATTGTAACTGAGATGGAAAAATGCACAAAAATATGTAAAAATAAACTAATATAATAAAAAAAACCTTTTCATAAATTATGTATCGAAGGAACATACCTTAGCATAACAAAAATAGCATATGACAAGCTGACAAGCCCACAACTACCACATACTTAATTGTGAAGAGTTGAAAGTGTTACCTCTAAGATCAGGGACATGATAAAGTTTCACTCAATCATTCCTATTCAGAATAATTCTAGGAGTCCTATCCAGAACACTTAGAAAAATCTCTGTTCTGCCATATTGTGGAAAGAGTCTCTTGGGATCGAACTCTTGTAACTAAATTCCATTCCTGCCATGCATTTACGGGGTAGGTTTGAAAGTACAATGCTGACTGGCGGCGATGATAGCAAAAACCCTTACATTGTTATAGGCTTTAGTAGAAACCTTTTTTTTTTTTTTTTCCTCAGAGAAACATCTTATTTTCAACTAGGTTTCCCTGGATTATGTGGTAATCAGAACACTATAGGGTGGAGTTGTACTATTTCATAAATGCAGGCTTCTGTGTCCAAGTGTTTTCACTCTATTATTTATTTTAGAG
>NW_004567123.1:6539917-6555021 GCF_000260355.1 Condylura cristata
ATTATAATAATTCAGATATGTAAACAACTTAAATTTCCACTTACAGATAAATGGATAAAGAAGACATGGAATAAATACACAATGGAATGTTATTCATCCATAAGGAAAAATGAAATTTTGCCATTTGCTGCAAGATGGAACTTCAGGGGATTATGAAAAGTGAAGTTAGCCAGAAAGATAATGACAAATATTGGATGATTTCATGCATGTAAGTAATATAAAGGGGACATCCCTGATAGCACAAGGGGTTTGATCTTAGTGCTATGAAACTATCTGTAGCCACTGCAGCATGAATTCGATCCCTGGCCAGGGAGCTGACCCACATGGCACAGCAGACCTCTTCTGTGTCACCTTCTGCTCTCCTCAGCAGCGTAATTCCTCAGTCTGCCTTTTCTGCTCCCCACTCTGTCTGTGGTGAATCCTCTCATCCCCTCCCCCACCTCTGGCCTGTACCCCAGTTCTGTGTGTATACATAAATAAATCTTTAAATAAGAGTTTTAAACTCCATATATTGCTCCCAATACTGTTTGATTTGATGAGAATTTATATACAAATTATTATAAATTACATGATTTATTTTTTGTCTTTGTATCTCATTAAAGTCAGCATAGAGGCCCTCCCTGGTGGCACTATGGGTTAAAGCACAGTACTGTGAAGCTGTCCACAGCCACCGCAGCACAAGTTTGATCTCAGGTCAGGCAGTTGACCCACATGGTGCAGCAGACCTCTCCTGTCCCACCCACTGCTCCCCTCTGCAGTGTATTTCAGTAGATCTGCCTATTCTGCTCCCTTCTCTGTCTTTGGTGAGTCCACTTACTCCTCACACCTCTGGCCTGTACCCCAGTTCTTATGTGTGCATGGATAAATAATCTTAAAAAAAATCATCAGAAAATGAAAATTTTTGTTTTGCTTTGTTTTGTTGCATTATTGTCACTAGAGGGTTGATATATGGTGTAACTTCAGCTCATTTAATGATCTAGAATCAGTAATGCAGAGCTCTTTAATGCTTCCATGAAAACGCCCCATACCGCACATACTGAAAAACCTGCCCTTTTCTGTCCCACGCCCTCCAGTGTTAATGCCACAGGAGCAGCCCTCAACCACAGATGGACAGGGAGCTGTTGGGTAAATACTAATTTCCTTCTTGGGTGGCATTATCTCTGGGCTGCGTCTTGCTCCACCTCCCTGGGCGCCCCTCCACGTTGTAAGATCCAGCCACGTTTCCCTTTTTATTGGCTAACGTGTGGGTGTGGCCACGCCCTGACCATTGGCTGCCTTCCCTCCCCTGTTTGTCTATTGGTATCCAGTGATCATCTCCCAAAAACACTACTAGTTCTTGAGTCATTGCCCCAGAGAGTTTTTTTTTTTTTCAAAGATTTATTTATTTATGCTTACAGAACTGGGGTACAGGCCAGAAGTGTGGTGGGTGAGAACATTCACCGCAGACAGAGTGGGGAACAGAATAGGCAGATTGACAAAGTACACTGCTGAGGGGAGCAGAGGAGAGGTCTGTCACGCCATGTGGGTCGTCTCCCTGGCTGGGGATCGAACTCGTGCTGCAGTGGCTTCGCAGCGCCTCATAATGAGGTACTTTAACCCCTTGCACTAACAGGGAGTGCTCTAGAGTCTTTTTGTACTCACATTCTTGCCTCCAAACTAATTACAAATGCTTAGAATCAGCCAGGCAAAATGCGAGAATTAATGGTTAATGGGAAATAAGCACCTGTTATGTGCTGCACGCCATTCTAAGCACATCATTTACCCTCGCAAGGCTTTTTGGCAACTCCTATCATCTCCAGTTTATAGATGAGGCATGGGAGGCTTAAAGAGTGAATCTCTTTTCTAATTCACATAGCTAATGGGGAATGAAGGACTTAGACTAGATTATTTAATTGCAGGTTCATGGTTTTAATCATCATATGTCCTATGACACAGGATATCTGGTTACTTCAAGTAATTTCTCTGGTACATATTTAATAGACTTTGAAAGGACATTTTGCTGATCGATGAGCTGATAGATTTCTCCTCTCCCAATTTATTAACAATAACTGCCTAACTTGGATGTCTGTACTCCTCCATCTAAAACCCAGGACATTACAAGTTTTTCTTTTTTTGCAGTCACTTCAGAAGTCTCCTGACTCTTTTAGGATGTCTGTTTTTATAGCAAGACACTACTCCTAATGTTTCTGTCAAAACTAGCTGCCCAGTGGATGGTAAATGAAGTTCACCATTGATGTCCTAAAAACCATTTAACTGAATCCAGGACTTCAGTTGCTTGTGATACTGCTGGAGGTGCATCCATTGCCAGTTTGAAAGCAACATTTACAGGGCCTGGGTGACCCTTATTTGAACTGCAGTGTTCCAGCTACTGACCTTATTGAGATTTTTCTTTACAACGGGCAAAATATTATGCTCCCTGACTAGTCCCACTGCTGATCCTCAGAAAGAGTAAAACAAATGTTTTGTGGTCCTAGGAAATGTTATAAAATTGTTTCCCAAGTTAGGTCATTGCAGTTGCAAAATTTTTGTTTGGGTAGAAGACTTGGCCAAAAATAACAGAGCTAATGGTCAACCTTTATTTCAAGAAGAAAAAATTTTGAGATTAGCTAAGGGTTGCTATCTCTTTCCCCTGAAATAGAGACAGTTCCTTCAGCTGTTTTTGAGATAAATCTCACTCCCTCACTGTAGAGACAAACTATAATTTACTGACTGTCTGCCTCAGTTTTTGAAATGCACCCATAAAATTTCAGAAGGCATTTTAACTTCAGAAGACAATTTTTCATAAATTAATTTTCAGAAACTTTGGGGTCAACTTGAAATCAAAGCAAACCATTTATATCAGACTATGTACCATACTTACAGTCCAATTTTTTAAGAACGAATGTTTAAATGGAGGGCAAAATTTTTTAAAAAGACTTAATTTGTGTGGGTACAGGCCAGAGGTGCAGGGGCTGTGGGAAGATTCACCAGAGAAAAGGTGGGGAGCAGAACAGGTAGATGGACGAAGTCTACTGCTGAGGGGAGCAGCGGGCGGGTCAGGAGAGGTCTGCCTCGCCGTGTGGTCACCTCCGGGGTGGGGATTGAACTCATGCTGAAGTGGCTCTAGCTTCTTAGTGCTGTGCTTTAACCAGCTGTGCCACCAGGGAGAGCTGTATTTTATTTTACTTTCTTTAAAGATGTATTTATTGGTGCCTAGAAGAACAGGGGTATGGATTCACCAGAGATAAGTTGGGGTACAGAACAGACAGGTGGACAGAAGTACACTGCTGAGGGGAGCAGCGGATGAGACAGGAGAGGTCTACTGAGCCAGCTCCCTGGCCAGGGATTGAACTCATGCCACAGTTGCTGTCAATAGCTTGATTCTACTGAAACTTTAAATGCTGCGCTACCAGGGAGGCCCATCCAAAGGTATTTTAGTGAGAAGATCACTCACAGTGCTATGGCTTGAGTTTAAACTGCTATGTTCAAAGTCTGACCAACAAAATAAGCAACCTGAATCTAGCATGGAGGCCACCCTTTGTAATGGATTTTGTTTTAGATTTGCATCTGAAATGCCATAGTCTTTGAGGACACCTAAGAAGTGTCTTCATTATCTGCCACTTGAAGGTATTTCTTCTTTTTTTCATCTTCTTAAAATAGAAAGCTCTTTCCAAAGAATTTTTTTTCCTATTGTACTGTTTTCTTTCTTAATTAATGTATTTTTTTTAAAGATTTATTTACTTATTCATACAGAACTGGGGTACAAGCCAGTGGTGCAGGGGCGGTGAGAGGATTCACCAGAGACAGAGTGGGAAGCAGAACAGGCTGACTGATGAAGTACACTGCTGAGGGGAGCAGAGAGCAGGTCAGGAGAGGTCTGTTGTGCCATGTGGATCACCTCCTGGGCTACAGATCTAAGGAGCACTGAAGCGGCTGTGACTAGATTGCAGTGCTGTGTCCTAACCCATTGCACCACTAGGGAGGCTCTAGTTAACGTATTTTTATCTGTCCTTTTTATTTCCTATGATGAGGAAAGATACCCTAACCTAGTCATCAAAGTGGAGAGCAAAACAGATTTCATTTTAAGGCTGCCACTAAATTTGGCCATGGCCTTTGAAATAGCCTAGGCAGCAAATCCGGGTGAAGGGCTGTTCTTGGGTGCAGCTGTTGATAAGAGTTTCATGCTTTATCTTTGGCCAAGCAATACTCAATCTCCCCATTTGAACATTTCAAGATGAACGTCCCAATATTCAAAAACTTTACCTTTAAAATTCATTCATTCTTCTAACACCTTTTATCTAACACCTACATTGCATCCGAAGTTGATGGATGAGGTAGTACACCTGTCAGAGTTCTAGATTTGGAAGGAAATAAATGGCATAAACAAAGGATTTAACTGAAATTATTTATTTTCCCATACCACTATCTTTTAAGTCTGTTGGCCTTCCCTCCCCCCAAAAACCCACAAAATCAGAGCCCTCACAGTTTACATTTGATATCCACTGGGTTGTGTTATAGAATTTTCTTCTATGTAAATGTCCAGTGTTTTT
This sequence comes from Condylura cristata, assembly GCF_000260355.1. Taxonomy (NCBI): domain Eukaryota; kingdom Metazoa; phylum Chordata; class Mammalia; order Eulipotyphla; family Talpidae; genus Condylura; species Condylura cristata. The sequence continues at coordinate 6,544,447 of NW_004567123.1, forward strand.
TTCTTTATCCTTTTAACTTCATTCACTACACATAATTCTCCCAAACTCCCTCTATTTTGTTGAAAATGGCTGCATTTCACCCTTTCTTATAGCTGTAGAGTACTCCATAGTGTGAATATATCATATCTTCTTGATCTGATTATCTTCTGATGTACATTTAGACTGCTTCCATATCCTTGCTGTTGTAAAGAATGCTTCTGTGAATTATGGGATACATGATATTTTTCCCCCTGATTGTCAGTCTTTGGATTGATGCCTAACAGTGGAGTTGCTGGGTTCTCATTTTTAGTTTTTTTCTTTTTAAAGATTTATTTATTTATGCATACAGGCCAGAGGTGCAGGGGCAGCAAGAGGATTCACTAGAGACAGGGTGGGGAACAGAACACACTGACTGATGAAGTACACTGCTGAGGGGAGCAGTGGGTGGGTCAGGAGAGGTCTACCATGCCATGTGGGTCACCTCTGGGGGGGGATCAAACTCATGTTGAAGTGGCTTTAGCCTCTTAGTGCTGTTCTTTAATCCGCTGCACCACCAGGGAGGACCCTCATTTTTAGTTTTTCAAGGTAAATCCATATTGTTTTCCATAATGGTTGTACCAGTGTACATACCCCTCAATAACTTAACTAGGTTTCTGTTTCTCTACTTTGTAACTGAAGAGAATTTTAAAGAAAGGACAATTTCCAAAGTTGTGAGCAGGGTTAAGGGAATCAAAAAAGATAGTGAAGCCTAGGGAGCTGGAATAACAGGAAGCTCTTCATATCCTTAGGCTTACAGCGGCAAGAGAAGGGAATATGGAAGGGTAATTATGCTTGGAGGGAGAGCAAAGCAGGAAGGGAGTCTTTCTAATCTCCTGCCAGTGACTCCCATTTGCCAAACCCTTCATGAAGCCAGAGAACATGGGGAACAGGTGGTGCCACTGTGTGTGGAGGGCTGATCTTTTGGGTTTTTGAGCAACCTGGGGAAGGATGAAGGATGGATGGATCTCTTAGCTGATCCTCTGGTGGAGAATTACTGCTGGGGAATAAATAACATTGATACCTGCTCTGCCCTCAAATTGCTGCAATTTATTATAGTTAGAATAAGCACATGGGCACATTGGCCAGGAGAATGGAGAGGTAGATTCTTAGGCAGAAGGATAGTTTGACTAAGCCAAGCCTACCTTGGGTGTGTGGAAGTGAAAATCTTTTTAACATTCATTTTGGTAAATTAATATTAATTAATGCCTCAACTATTGGGTGGGAGGTGCAAAGGAGTGAGGAATATTTGATAAACAAACTAAGGAAAACAGGCAAATAAAAAGGGGGTATCTGCTGAGGGGGGAGAGAAAAAGTAGACAAAAATTTTAGATAAATGAAGGAGTAGGACTAGGGAGGCATCAACCATGAACAGGTAGTGGAGAGTGGAATAGCAGGAAAGTAATCGTACCAAGAATAGCCCTTTCCAAATGAACTAACTAGTCAGGTATTTGAGATGTTAGTTCTTTGAATTTTGGCTAGACCCAAGTGACTGTCATTCAAAATTTTTATTAGAAAACGTTACATGAAATTAGATCTAAAGTTAGGTTAAGGCTTAAAATATACATCCTTAGTATTTCTTGCTATGCTTTTAGACTGTGTACAAGAATCTGGAAATAGTTGATAAAAATGCTTAGGATGTTGTCCTATATTTCAAGTCAAAGCTGAGAAGTTGGTGAACTTTGGAAGATACAAATCTTCTTTTCTGAAACAGTTCAATTGATTCCTCTTAATATCAATAGAAAAGTGGATAGGGACTTATAAAAACAATTGATATTTCAGGTGTATGTTTAAATCTGTAAGTCTTCATTTATATTAGAAATGCTTTCATGGATGACTGTGCCTACCTCCCTGGGGTTCATTTCCTAAGAGGTACAAAGCTAGTTTGGAACATTCTCTTCGAGGACCAAAGTGGGCATGCCAGTTGGCCAGCTACAGCTCGATGATACATCAAGCCAAGTGATAATCTGTATCCTCAGAATAAAAGAGTTCAGATGTAGACTGATCCGACTTGAAAGTGGTGGTGGGTATGCTTATTAACATTTTAAAGAGAAGTACAAAGCAAAAATATAAATAGCATAGCATAGTAACTATGAAAGAGACTTCTCCAAACTGTGCTCAGTGTGGCGCCTGGGGGACAATGACTCACTGTGGCATCCCTGAGGCCATGGGTATGGCTACTTTTCATGCATAACCAGCATGATGATGAATGAGTAGGTGTGGCAATGTCTCAAAAACATTCCAAGGCTGTGCCCCATTGTCTGGTGTTCATGGAAGGCAAGTCTAGATAAGTCTCCAAATCCCTTTATTATTAATGGTGTTAAACTCCTACCATAAGCATCAGTGAAACCCTTATTGCCAAGACTAAATGCCATCTGGTGAATCAAAGGAAATTTTGCATATTCTTTTTTTTTTTTTAAAGATGTATTTGTTTATGCATACAGAACTGGGGTACAGGCCAGAAGTGCAGGGGTGGTGAGACAGAGTAGGGAGACAAGAGTAGGGAGCAGAACAGGGAGATCGTCAAGGCACACTGCTGAGGGTCAGGAGAGCTCTGCCACGCCATGTGGGTCACCTCCAGGGCAGACGGGGATCAAATTCATGCTTCTTAGTACTGTGCTTTAATCCACTGAGCTACCATGGAGGGCCCAATTTTTGCATATTCTTGCTGTGATTATTGCAATTATCTATTCCCAGCACAATTTTCTCAGAGGTGTTTGTAATGTGGATGGACAGTTTTTCTCGTTTGTTATAATTTCAAACTTAAGTTGCAGAAAAGTACAGCGATTCCCATATGCTCTTCAATCCATTCACTTTATTATTCTATTCACTTTATTCCATTCACTTTATTATTCTATGTATGTACGTGTGTATTGTGTATTTGCATACATAATTTATTTTCTGAAGCATTCAGAATAAGTTGGACATTGTGCCTCCTCTCTCTCTCTTTTAAAAAGATTTATTTAAGCATACAGAACTGGAGTACAGCCAGGGGCCACAGGTGAGAGGCTTCACCAGAGACAGAGTGGGGAGCAGAACAGGCAGACTGACAAAGTACACTGCTGAGGGGAGCCGTGGGCAAGACAGGAGAGGTCCGCTGCACCATGTGGCTCAGCTCCCTGACTGGGGATTGAACTTGTGCTGTAGTGGCTGCCAACAGCTTCATAGTGCTGAGACTTAACCCCTTGTGCCACCAGGGAGCCCCCATTGGTTCTCATCTCTTAAGCAAATGTATTTCCTAAGAACACAGACAATTTCTTACATGCTATAGTACATTTATCAAAATCAGGAGCTTCAAATCTTATATTATCTAGTCCATATCCCATATTTAAATTTTACCAATCATCATAATCATGTTCCTATGTAAATTTATTTTTCTGGTCTAGAATCTCATGCTTTGCATTATTGGCTCCCATCAGTCACAGACTACTAGGTTTTTGTGATCAAATTTATATTTTTTGATGCTTGTCTTAATGTCTGTATTACATCTGAGAAAAATAGATTGAACGCTTAGGCCTTGCTGCCTTTTACAGTGCTTCAGTCTGTATCTTCACTTCCCAGAAAGTCTTCAGTCAAATATGCGTGTGCACTTGGAAAGAATCCTGGTTTTGAGTGTTTCTCTGTCCCTTCATGCTGACACATCACTTACAAGACAGCTACCTGTGCCTTAAGGTCTTTAGAAAGAGGTGCCTGATGGGAAAACCAGTTCAGGGCATCCACACTTTGACTCAGGGTTGCTGGCCACCTTACTCAACATGAGCCTTTCCAGGCTGATCTGCCTTTTGAGTTGATCCAGTTTGATGGAAAGGCTTCACACAGAGCATCTGTGCATCCATCTGCCCCCTCTGTTATCTGCAATTTCCGGAGAGGAAAGGCTGGAGGAGGTTGGCAGGAGGCCCAGAGTGCACTCTTAGGGCAGCGAGGCCCTCTTGTGGTCGACTTCTGTATGTTCTGGCAAAAGAGTGGCCATAAAAGGAGATGGCGCAGAATGAGAAGGCCATAACAAAGTAACAGCCTGGGAAGCTTCAACAGTAGAAATTAATTTTCTCATAAAGTTGGGTGCTTGCAGTCTGAGATCAAGGTGCAGCTTTGGTTGATTCCTTCTGGGGCCTCTCTTCTTGGTTTGGAGCTGGTGTTTTCCATCCTGTGTCTTCTCATGTTGGTCCATCTCTGCTTCCGTGTTCACCAGTCACATTACAACCTGATTTACCTTACGTAACAACCCGATTTTACCTTAATTAACTCTTTAAAGACCCACCTTCAAATTCAGTCACATTCTGAGATCGTAGAGCTCAACATACATGCTTTGGGTAACACTAAGAATCTTTAGTTCAAATCTACTATTTTAGGAAGAGGTTAGCTGAGTAGCTTCAGGTCACACAATTAGTAGACAGCAGAGACCAAATCCAATCCTACTTCTACAGAATGCATAGATTTTCTCTACTCCTTTGTGTTTGTGAAAAGCCTAAAGCAATCTCAAAATGTTTCTCAAAATGTTTCAAAATGTTTAAGCCACTGCCGCATGAGTTCGATCCCTGCCTGCCCCGAGGAGATCCACATGGCATGGCAGACCTCCCCTGACCCGCCCGCTGCTCCCCTCAGCAGTGTACTTCATCGATTTGCCTCTTCTGCTCTCCACTCTGCCTCTGGTGAATCCTCTCACCCTCCGCATCTCTGGCCTGTACCCCAGTTCTGTATGAATGAATAAATAAATCTTTAAAAAAAGAACGTTCTTAACTGACAGGGAAGACTCAAAATTCTAAAGCCTGAAATTGGCTAAAAGGCAAACCATCTATGTCTATCTGACTTAGGAGTTTTATTTTATTTATTTTTTTTATTGTTCAGTGGATAATTTTTTAATTTAAAAAAGCCATAGGGCTATGAAGCAACCCACAGCCCTGAAGCACCAGCTCCATCCCCACCCAGGGAGCTGACCCACATGGCTAGCAGACCTCTCTTGTCTCACCTGCTGCTCCCCTCAGCAGTGTGTTTCAGTCAATCTGTTGTTCCGCTCTGTCTCTGGTGAATCTGCTCAACCCCCACAACACTGGCCTGTCTCCCAGTTCTTGAATGCATATATGTAAATAAACCTTTTAAAAATATATCAATATCTCCTTTAAAAACAATAAAAAGGCATATATTTAAATAACTCTAAATGGAAAAAACATGATGAATATAAAGCCTGATTATATACACTCATTTAAAAATATATTTATTGTTCTATGACAGTTTTATATGACCACACACCTAATATTTTGTTTTACTGCTTCACTTTATATAGCCATAGATGCCGTACGAGGAAAACTGCTTAATGGTTACAGATCATTTTCTCCTAATGTTACTGCAGAGTAAGCAAAACCATTCTTTTCTCTATCCTTTCCCCTCTCTCCTCACATATACAACTATAATATAAAACAAGTAATACTAAGTGCTTACTCTACAAAATGCTTAATGTATATGATGACCATATTTTTCATAAATATTTTTAAGGTAATTTTGAACTTTAAGGAAAATTGCAAGAATAGTACAAACAACATATTATTCTTCACCCAGATTAATATTTTATGCCATTTTCTCTCTCCATGTTTATGTTTATGCATGTAATTGTTTTTTTGGAATAATTCGCAGGTTCCATACATCTTAAGCTTTAGCCCTAGAACATTCATAGTATATTTTCTAAGAATAAACATTATTTTACTTAACTGTAGAATAATCATAAACAGGTATATTTAACATTGATACAGTTCTTTTAACTAAACTTCTGTCCATATTCAGTTTTGTCAATAGATCTGGAGATGTCCTTGATAGCATCCTGTTCCTTTGGAACAGGATCCTGCTTACGGGTGCTAACGAATGGGGCCACTCTTATTTCTTTCAGGCATCTGGCAGAATTGCATTTCCCAAAGCACCTGAAGTTAGGTGGGACTTGCCTTGCCTTGTGTGATTTGCCTTGGCCAAGTTGATGTCATTGGGTGGAAACTTTGTAAGCCAGCACAAGTTCTCACCTTTTCTCTGTGGTGACCAGCCATGCTCAAGATGGCGGCCACTCCATAGTACAGGTGCTGGATAGGAATAACACAGAGCAGATATATGGATATATGTTGTAAGTGACAAATAAACCTTTGTTGCTTTAAGCCCCTGAGATTGGGGGATTGTTTATTATTTCATGGTAAACCAATTTACAGAGGTTGATTTACCAGCCTGCCCTGTTCCTGTTTTTAATTCATATATATATATATATATATATATATGTATGTATGTATGTATGTATATTAAATATGCATACAGAACTGGGGTACAGGCGAGATGCAGGGGAGGTGAGAGTATTCACCAAAGACAGTGGAGAGCAGAACAGGCAGAATGATGAAGTACACTGCTGAGGGGCAGGTCAGGAGAGGTCTGATGCGCCATGTGGGTAACCTCCTGGGCATGGATCGAACTTGCACTGAAGCAGCTGTGGCTTGCTTGCAGCGCTGTGCTTTAACCTGTTGTGCCACCGGGGAGGGCCTCTCCATCCCTTTGAAAGTGGTTACTGCTGCAGCAATCACAAGAGAAATCTTAACTATCCCTGATTCGTATATGTACTCTCCAGAACACTGCCCTCAAAACCAATTCTTTACTCAGAGAAAGTAGAACTCCTTTGAAGAAAGTTTACTCCATGTGTTGGAACATGAAAAAAGCAGGTACATTTAAGATATATTGTTTCCAGAAAGCAAAGATGCTTTCAAGAGCATTAGGGTCATGCTAGAAGGACAAAAGAGCTATCCAATGGGATGCCCACTGTCCACGTTGGAATACCAAGCACATAAAATAAATAGCACAGAGATAATGCTGAATTAGAACAAGTGGATGCTAATGAGACTACATTCGTGCTATTTAGCAAAAGACATGTTAAGATAAATCACTATAAGATATTTGTAAGATAAAAACAGAAATCTTAACGTGAAGGAAAATATTAATATATGTGGATATTTTGGTTCTTCTATGGTGCTTGTGGATCCAGTATATGGATCCATGAGTGTTTCTAACTGATGAAACAGGAGAGTGGGTCCAGGAACTGTGGAAGGCACAGAGAGTGGGAACAGCAGTGGGCTTGGTTGTTCTTTAAGCTTAGGTGGCCCTGGGATAGTCCCATTGCCATGGTCGTCCCTCTTCCTGATGCCAGGCAGCTGTATTTCTTTCCCGTGGGGCTTCACCTGGCCATTCACATCCATGTGGCACCTATGGCACGTTACAAGAACCCCTGTGATCAGTTTTCATTCCATGGGAGTAAGTGGGTGAATCTCCAGCTTCTTCCCCCTTGGTAGGGTAGTTCTGGGGTACCTGTTCTGATTTGTCTGCAGATTCCCCAGCAGGATTAAGCTGAATTTCCTGATCTGGCGCCTGCTTGTCTCAAACACTATGTCTTCCCTGTCTCCTTCAGACTTCCCCACAGAGGCTTCTAGGAATCTCCTCCCACATAAGCCATTGCAGTTTAAACCTTGTCTTGTGTCTGCTTTGGGGGGTCTCAAACTATACCACCAACTAGAAAGGAAATGTAGCTGTAGATTAACACTGGTTGTCGTCTATTATAGCCATTTAAAAAATAGAATTTGGTGGTAGATTCAAAAGTAAGAAATTAGCCAGATATCCCATAGAGAAGTGTTAATTATACCACCTTACTCTTTTTTTCTCATAGGAGATGAAAATCTTACTAATTGTGGTAAAAAGCCTGTTGACCTTGAGCTCAAGATTTCTCTTGAAGTGGCACAAAAATTCTTTTATATTCTCTAATTGAGAGTTGAACAATTGATTAAATTTTGAGACTAAGGACTTTTTTGCTTTAGTACAAAGATTTTATTACACTAATGTCCAGATGGATCACAGCTTGTTTCTCCATGTGAGAACATGGAACAAGGGTGACATGATAATAATGATACCTGCACATTTGTTTTCTTGTATTGTACAAAGAATAAATTCTTCCCTAAAATGCACAAATATTAGTAGGTACTTAATTGCATACTTCTTGCAATTTATTGAGATGTGCATTTTGAATCCACAGTTAAGAACCCCTTATACGGGCGGTTCCTAGAGGACATGTTGTAGCTACGAAAAGGAATTGCTTAAGTCATCAGAAAAAAAGGACTATTGTAAAAAAGTTCTATAATTGAGAGCTTGACGGATAAAGGACACAAAGCTGGGGTCCTTGGGCCCTTGAGCTCTTCTAAAATTAACAAGCTCCCTTGCGATTCCTTCACAATTCTTAGTGGGGCAGTCAAAAGAAAGTCAGGCTTCTCTTGCCCTTCTAACCCTGCATTCGATCACAAAGCAATAGGCTTTAACAATCACGGAACAAAAACCCCATTGCCCAATTTAACCTTCCAACCCCCTGAGCTGTATGGTTGGCTAATCCAGCTCACAAAAGCAGGCCTGCTGCTCTTTTATTCTATTCGAGGGTGGGCGCAATATTGAGCCCAACAGCTGATGTGCCCTGGATCATCTCAGTCGCTTGCCTGAGGCCTGCGATGTTTGTTTAGCTTGCTGCAGCTTGGGGTGGGTCACCTGGAGCCAGCTTCGTACGCTCTCGCCCGCCCTCGGAAAACCGTGTCCCGGCGCCATCACATCTTCCAGACCCACGGGGAGCATTACGCGAGCACTGAGGAGGCGCAGGGCGCCGCAGCGTCTGGCCATCTGGCAGAGGGCAGGGTCGCCACGCGGAGACTGGAGGCGCCGCAGGGGTTCGGCGAACGCGTGGCCGCCCACATCCAGCGGGCCCGAGCCCTCGAACAGCGCCACCGCGTCCTCCCCTGGCGGTTGGATGCCTTCCAGCGCCTGGGAGAGCTGGCGGGTCCGGAGGATGTGCTGGCCGGTCAAGTCCGGAGCAACTGCCAGCTAGCCCGGGACTGGTGGCGGAGCACGCCCGACTGGAACTCCAGGGCACAGAGGCGCAGCGCGCGCTCGCTTCGATGAGCTCCAGAGCAAGAAGAGTGTCAGAGGTGGGGGGCTCTCAAGGGGTTGATGGTGGGGCTGGTGGTGGTGGTGGGGGTGAGGGGCTCTGTTCTGAGGGCAGGATGTCACCCGCAGTTGGAAGGCCAGCTGTGGTCCCCTGGCCACCTCATCTCTGCAGAAGACATGGGCGTGGTGTATTTTTCCCTAAGATAAGACTACATTCCATTATGACGGCACTTCAATTTATATGAAATGCTATCATTTGCTTTTACAGAATTTTAAAATTAAGGTATAATTTACATACAATAAATTGCAGGTTTTACGTTAAGCACAGTTCATTGAGTTTTGGCAAATGTGTATGTCCAGGCAACTACTTTCCAGTAAATCTGCATCTGCACGACCCATTCAGAGCAGTACCCAGTGCTCTGATTTCTATCATCTCATATTAATTTTGCCTGTTCTAGAATTTCACAGAAACTTTACAGATGTACTCAAGTGTCTGGCTCATTTTATTCCGCACAGTGATTTTGAGAGGTATCAGATGCTGGCTCATCCTCACAGCCTCATCCTGCTACATATGATACTGCACCCCTTTTACAGAGGGGAACTCTGAAGTTCAGAAAATGTAGGGACTTGAGGCAGAGTCTCAGCTTGTGAATTGCTGCTCTGGCGCTGGAATTCAGTTTCTGGGCTTGTGGAGTGTAAACATTTTTGGAAATCTGGGAGTTGTTTCAATGCGACCTCTAGGGTCTGTTGGGGGAAGCAGCTCATGGATTAGTGGTTTGGGCATGTTTGTTATGGAGAATACTGGGCCTAGCTCCCTCAAGCTCCAGAACAAAATCTGTAGTCCTCCAAAATAATTGGTCATTTAAGATGTTAAACATTTAAATGTCCAGGGCATATCCCCTCCTTCAACAGACTGAATTATATCACTTGAGAGCTGTTAAAAAGAAAAAAGGATGCCCAGCAACCTGTCAACATCTTGCAGGTTATAAATGTGTGCACGATTTGAATCAGCAGGGCTGCTTCAAGGAGTGCATTCTGTGATAATCCGACAGGTGTAAAAAGCCATGTCTGTGACATTGACTGAAGTGCGATCTGCAAAAGCACAAGCTTGGAACCAACCTAAATGCACACCAGTAGGAGACACGTTATCAGACTGTGCTTCATTCTTGCAATGGAATACACAATTATTCTTACACAATTATTAAAAAGCATGGTGGTGTTAAAGAAAAGGGGAAGAGTAGGAACTTTTTGATTGCGTGAGGGAAAAGAGTTCCTGGACACAGCACATACAAAAAACCCAGTGATGCCATTCTGTGGGGGTTAAGGAGTAGAAAGTTAGCAAAGGGTAACAAAGTGAGAGGGAGACATTTTTTTTAAAAAAAAGATTTATTTATTTATACTTACAGGACTGGGGTACAGGCCAGAGGTGTGGTGGGTAAGAGGATTCACCAGAGACAGAGTGGGGAGCAGAACACGCAGATTGAGAAAATACACTGCTGAGGGGTTGCACCACCAGGGAGAGCCCAAGAGGGAGACATTTGACTGAATATATTTTGTCTTAAAAATTATCTGTGGCCCTCCCTGGTGGCGCAGCAGGTTAAAGCACAGCACTAATAAGCTTAAGCC
>NW_004567123.1:6555121-6568182 GCF_000260355.1 Condylura cristata
GATCTGCCTCTTCTGCTCCCCACTCTGTCCCTGGTGAATCCTCTCCCTCTCCGCATCTCTGGCCTGTACCCCAGTTCTGTATGAATAAATAAATAAATCTTAAAACAAAATTATCTAACTGTAGGGCCCTCCCTGGTGGCGCAGCTGGTTAAAGCACAGCACTGAGAAGCTACAGCCACTTCAGCGTGAGTTTGATCCCTGCCTAACCCGGAGGTGACCACATGGCAGGGCAGACCTCTCCTGACCCGCTCGCTGCGCCCAACGTAGTGTACTTCATCAGTCGGCCTGTTCTGCGAAGGATCTGAGCTTCTTGCTGGAGATACTTCTGTGAAGGTTGTGTGGAGTTGTTTCTTTTTGTTTTGCTGGGGACAGCTTCCTTCTATGGATCTTCCATCATTATGCCAACTGGTTTTTCTACATTAGCAGGAAAGCTTGACTACCAGATAACTGAATAATCCGTAGAGGTCGGACAATATCAAGGGTGAGAAGTAGCTGTGAGCATTTTCCTTTGCTGACCATTTTAAAGCTCAAATATCAGAGTTGAAAAGACCCAAGTTTGATTGAAGGGCTGTTTATGGAGGACACATGACTGTCTTCCCCTCTTCTCTCCCCTTTTCCCTCCCCAACCCATCCCTTTCTTCAATTCCCACAGCCTCATCTGAATTACTGCTAAAATACAGCATCTTTCCTTGTTGTACCCAGATGTGACCTTAGGATTCTTTTCCATGTAGAACTCCATGCAGCACTTTGAAGATTCAGGGTTAGTTCAGGATATTTGAATTCCCTGACTTTGTCCAACCTCTTGTTTCTGGATTTAGTCTGCTAGCTGGTAGGAAAGTCAGAACTGTAATCTATGGAAGGAGAATTTTGCTACGTCTGTTCCCTACTGCATGATGCTTCTGTGCCTTTCTCTGTGTGTGCATGTGATATATTGTCCAAGCCAGGATACATCTGCAAAAGGGGTAGTGTCAATGATTGTGCATGTCAGCAGGAATGGGGGCTGTCTTAGGCCAACTCAAACATGTATATATAAGCAGAAAGATGGCGCTAAGCACGCAGGCTCAGTGATTGGTTTGTGAGGCAGTGATGCCTAGCCTGCTGTAAATCTGAACTGGGATTTGGGCCTTAGCATCTGATGTTATCCAACTGTTCTACTCAACCTCATAGTCAGTCCCCAAACTTGATTTTGGTGGGGACCCCAGGCTGCCAGATGGGCCCGCCATCATGTCCACAGATCACCTCCTCTGGGACAAATATGTAACTTTTTCCAATCGAAGCCGGTTACATTACAGAGCATTCAGTGTGACAGATGTCAGCTTAGTTTTCTCCAGAGTGTGGGGCTGTAAACCTAGGGGGATGAGAATGATCTAAAGATCATTCGTGGAGGGCCAAATTCTTAGCAGTTGTGAATTAATTTTTATGATTATCTTTTATTAATAGCAGGTGACAAAAAATTCCTTTTTCACATGCCTGAAAATAAAAATGACTCATTTGATGCCCTAAAGTAGATGAATGGATTAAAAAGATGTGGTACATATACACAATGGAATATTACTCAGCAATCAAAAAAGATAAACACATGCCTTTTGCAGCAACATGGATGGAGCTGGAAGGAATCATGCTTAGTGAAATAAGTCAGAAAGAAAAGGAAAAATACCAAATGGTTTCACTCATAGCAGGAGTATAAAAGACCGGGGAGAAAATAATAATAATAATGAATAACTATATACCAGAGACATTTTCCGGGGACGGAGTGGGCAATGGGATAAAAAACGGGAGGGGGGGAAGTACACTGGATTATGATGATGGCATATGGGTGATTTGGTGATGGGAAGCCCACAGGGATTGTAGCTGAGATGGAAAAAGGCACAAAATGATGTAAAAAAAGCTATTATATTATTTTAAAAAATGACTCATTTGAAAAAAATATGGGGTGAATAACAGTACATGTAATACTCTAGATACAGCAGAAACAATGAACACAACACACAGCACACAAATGCGAAGCTGGGCAAGACCTTAAACTAAGGCCTAAACTTGTGGGAGCCTTGGAATAGATTTGTGGTTATTGACTTATGCCCCAAAGACTCAGTTCAAACTTGTGTGTTGGTCACGGCGGGGAAATCGCCCTTGGTGAGATGAAATGACTTTAGGGCCTCACAGCTTGTGGTAGGTATAGGCAGGTATTGTGAGGTCTTTTGTGTCCACAGTTGATTCTCTACTTGTAAGGAGATTCAGGGAATCTCTGTCTCCCAGGAGACAGACGCACAGCATTTCTGAGTATGTGCACTTGATTTCGGTGTTCACTCCACCTCTCCGGGTGTCACCTCAAGGTCGGGTAGATACACTGAGTACATTGGTAGCTTCCTGCATCTGTCAGACTTGGGAACGTGAGTGACCTGCAGGAGGCACTGTCTGAAGTGTGGGCATCAGCTCCTCCAGGAACAACCCTCAGCCACTGGGGGTCTGGGGCAGGTGGTTGAGCTCCCCCAGGCTCAACCTTGGTAGCTACACTCAGAGACCCCAGCCCCAGGTGTCCACAGTGATGCTCATTATGCACTCTCTTTGGCTTCTCCCCTTTCCTGTATCACTGCCCTCCCTCACTAGCAAGGTGAGCAACGCAAGTCCAGTTCTTGCCTGGAAGTGTACCTCTGGGAAACTCAAACTAAGACGTCCCCTTAGGGGTTTGGTTAAGTGAAGGCTGGCATTCTCTATGCATTAGGAAGGGAGCAGAAATGGAAGAGTAGAATTCATGTCTGGCCCATGATACTGGTTGACAAATCTTTGAGTGTCTACATACATCATATCAATAAGGGTTGGGCTGTCAGCTCAGTCTCAATGCCCATTTCCTTTGCCTTTGGATCTTGGAAAATATGACAGAGTGACAGGGACTGATAGCTAATGCTTTCACAAACTGCCATCTATTAATATTACTTAGGTAATTAAACTTCAGAACAAAGCTTCTGTCTTTTTATGAGACCATTAAGCTAAGGCTTATTTTTCCAGGGTTGAAGAAAAAGTGCTTTTCAATTAAACCTTAGCTTACTAGAAATTTTAATGGAGTTTACTTAGTCATTAGCAGTTGGGTTTTTAATGGAATTTCTAGCATCTATGTGAGTAGAGTTGATGAGGCTGATTTTTCAGGGTACATTGTATTCTAGTTATTTTTCCAGTTCCTTTCTTAAAAATGGTCTAGACAAGAAATTCTAAAACTTCAATAGATGAATAAGAGCCAGAGTATGTTCATTTCAGGGGTTTAAACCCAGAAATTCTGACCAATAGACCTACGTTCTTCCAGATATTTGCATATTTAATAATTTCCCAGAAATTCTGACCAATAGACCTACGTTCTTCCAGATATTTGCATATTTAATAATTTCCCAAGTGGTGTGATCTAGGGACCATACTCTGAGTAGCTCTGTCCGAGATCTATAACATTCAATACCAGGGCTGTAGTGTTTTGTAAACTTGGACTATTGATCTAGAGTCTCAGTTCTGAAAAATCTAGATGCTTTTGCTGGTGGTGCTGGGGGAGCTTTTGAAAGTGCAGCTGACATCATCTATAGCATAATAAAAACAGGAGCATCTACACATTTCTGAGTTCTGAGTGAAAACAAAAGAAAGCGCATCCAAATGAATTCTCCCCAGCACAGGAGCAACAGCACATTCCAGCCACACCTACTCACTTTCGAAGCAGTTTATCCCATGATTGCCTTCCAAGCAAGAGAATGTACTTGCAGAAACATCTGGCTAATCCCTATTTTAAAGATAAATATTGAAACAAGGGGAAAAGTGATCTTTCTAAAATTTCAGAGACAGACAACAAAAAATTATTAACACTGAGATAGAGGGAAGGGTGCTTTTAAATAACCAATCTTCATCAAGATCGAAAATCTTGATCCCATAATTTAGTTGAGGATTTTTTTTTTAATTTAGCAAGTGCTTAGTGCCTAATTACTATGTTAATTTCTCTATGAAAGGACAAAATGTTTGTGGCCAATATTTAATGACTTCATCATCTAAGGCAAACATGTATAAATGAAAAATAAATCTTTGATTTATTTACAATAAAAAAAAGATAAATATTGGCTGGAGCTTGTTGTCACTATCAGCAGTTTTAAATGCTTCGGTGAAGCAATCCAAGCAAGAGTGGTTGTTTGGAATGATCCTGAGATGGAGGTGGGGGCAAGAATGGCTGGCGCCATGTAGAATGGGGTCTGAGCTCTTGAGTAGCAAGAGAGGTCCGAGACTTAGCATCTGGGACCCAGTGTCCAGTGCCTTTAGTTTCTTGTTCCTCGGCACTTCCTCCTGCTGGGAAGGCAATCAGCCTTTCTTACACTACCATTTTTTCATGACGGGACAGCGCTAGGCTTATGTAATAATTCTGGGTAATTGAGAAAACCAGACCCTTCAAGAGCCCTGCCCACGTTACTTGGGGGAATTAACACTTTATTTACAGAGGAGCATTAAAAGGAAGGTCAGTATACAAATATACCTCTTCTGAAGGAAGAAACAATACTGGTGAGTTCTGCATACTGGTCCCTTGATACAGGCATCTGTATATATAGGACCCTTCACTACACTTCTAAATAAACTATTCATTATTTTTTTTTTTTAAAAAAAAGGAAACCAGAAGCTAAACACACATACTTAGATTTCACATTAATTTAGTTTAGACAATCAGAGTCCTGTACTTAGAAACGTGTCCTGTTTTATAATTTAATTTCCTTTTAGTTTTTTAGAAAAATTATTTTATATAATCTTTACATTGTTCTTCATTCTGTGCATTTTTTCATCTCAGTTGTAATCCCCATGGACTGCCAACCACCAATTCACCTGTGTGCATCACTATAGTCCTGTGCACTCTTCTCATCTCAGTTTTGGTCCTATTCTCCTCTCTACCCCCATGAAATGTTTCTAGTTTATAGTTGTTCATTGTTTTTCAGTTTTACTTCATTACAATTGCCCCCCCCCAATCCCTTACGCTCCTGCTGTGAGTGAAACCATCTGGTATTTTTCTTTTTCTTCTGATTAAAACAAACAAGCCAACAGAAAAAAACTTCAAAGAGTGTATGGATTTCTTAAAGGGGATGATTTTCCCACACCTCTTGCTTTTCCTAGCAAGCAGTAATGCCACAGCAGATACCCAGCTCTGGGGCTGAGGAGTGAGTGGGGCTTTGGAAAAAGCAGCAAGTATGCTTTATTTACAGTAGGAAAGACATGGAATCAACCCATATGCCCAAAAGTAGAGGGCTGGATTAAAAAGATGTGATACATACACAAAATGGAATATTACTCAGCAATCACAAAGATAAACACATGCCTTTTGCAGCACCATGGATAGAGCTGGAAGGGATCCTGCTTAGTGAAATAAGCCAGAAAGAAAAGGAAAAATACCAGATGGTTTCACTCATAGCAGGAGTACAAAGGACCAGGGGAGAAAATAACAATAATAATAATAATGAACAGCCATATACCGAAGACATTTAATGGAGATGGAGTGGGGAATGAGATCAAAAATGGTGAGGGGAGGGAAGTTCCACTGGATTATGGTGATGGCACAAGGGTGATTTGGTGATGGGAAGCCCATGGGGATTACAACTGAAATGGAAAAAGGCACAAAATGATGTGAAAATAAACTATTATATTATTAAAAAAAAAAAGCAGCAAGTGAAACCAGGGACAAACAAACGGTGGGAAACTAAGTCTAGGTTCAGGGTTATTCCCACTATCTGATTGAAAGATCCCAACTTGGTCACCCAGTGTTGGCCTTTCTGGCACCCTGGGAGGTGTTTCAGAGTCTTAAGAAGAAAGAATTGGGTAACTGGAAATTACAGGATGGGAGACTGGGTGGTGGTGGTGGTTTCCCCTGGAAGAGATACTGAAGAAGAATGAGAACCTGACATTGTTCCTAATGTGCTTTGCTGTCCAGCTGGGGAACCAGTAGCCACATATAACAATGGACAGATCAAACAATGGTTCAAATTGCATTGTGTTTTAAGTGTAATGTATACATTAGGTTTCAGAGAACAAGCCTGAAAAAGAGTCTAAACTAGCTCATCAATTACTTTTCAAATATTTATTACAGGGTGAAATGATAATTTTTTGTATATATTACTAAAATTAATATCACCCATTTAAAAATGTTTATTTAGGGTGATGCAGCTGATTAAAGCACAGCACTAAGAAACTAAAGCCACTTCAGCATGAGTTCGATCCCTGCCCTGGAGGTGACCCACATGGTGCTGCAGACCTCTCTTGAACCACCTGCTGCTCCCCTCAGCAGTGTACTTTTGACAATCTCCCCACTCTGTCTCTAGTGAAGCCTCTCACTGCCCCTGCACCTCTGACTCTACCCCAGCTCTGTATGCACAAATAAATAAATCTTTAAAAAATTTTCATTTACTCCGAATACTAGAAATTAAAAATCATGGAAGCTGGGACAATGCTATATTGCTAAATCAGGATAACATTTAATTTTTACTTGCATAAACCTATGCAAAAAGAATGCATTAAGACACATTCCTAACAGTTGCAAACTGACCAGTTTGATCTTGCACAAGCCTTAAGTTCCTTCAAATGAACCCTCAAGTTCTTTTAGGTAGATAAAAATATCCAGATGCTTGAGTTGGGTGAGGTTAGCCACTCCCCTAAAAAATCTTGTTCGTTTCAGACCAAATTCACACAGATGTTTTCATTTATTCTGTTACAGGTCCTCCAAAAGTTCATATAGTCTCTTCTCTAGGCCCCCCACCAGCCCCTAACGTCCCTGCTTTCTGATGGTCTAGGTGCTAAAACAATACTTTGCATGAAAAGTTTGTTCAAGACAGGTGACCCAGTGGTTGGAGTTCTGAGCGCCTTATTGACAGCATCAATCCTGTATCTCCATATACCCTGGTGAATTTGATTCCTATTGCTGACATTGCTCACATGTTTTAATGCATCATTAATAAGTCAGTAAAAATTCACATAGCAAGCTTTCAGCTATTGGTGGGTATGCATGGCAGAAGTGGATAGGTGGGTGGGCAATTCCTAGGAACCCCAGTAACACTCACTGAAATAGGGCAATGACCCCTGAAGTAGTTAAGTCAATTCCAGACATCACAACCTACCTTATTCAGACAGTTCTTTATACCTATATGGTTTATCCAAGCAAGGTCAATGAAATAAATGTCAATAGTCTATTAGAAAATTTGGCAAGACCCATCAGGCTTTGTCATAAATGCCATTTCCAGCTGTAAAGGAACACAAGTTTCTGTCATAGCAATTATTCTAAAAAATGCATTTTGTATAGAAGATGCATGATTTTAAAGTGTCAGCAGTACTTAGGAGAAAAATATTAAAATGAAAGTTTCTGTATTAAGGGCAAACTATGTTTTAGTCTTAGAAACTTAATTCACTGTGGAAATATAGAACAAACATAGATCAAATTTTAAGATTATTTTTGGGCCCTCTGTAGTGGTGCAATGAGTTAAAGCACAACACTGTGAGGCTGGCTGCCCGTGCTTCAGCTTGAGTTCTGTCCCAGCCAGGGAGGTGACCCACATGGCACAGCAGACTTCTCCTGACCTGCCTGCTGCTCCCCTCAGCAGTGTACTTCATCAGTCAGCCTGTTCTGCTCCCCACTCTGTCTCTGGTGAATCTTCTCACCACCCCTGCATCTTGGGTCCGTACCCCAGTTCTGTATGCATAAATAAAAGAAATCTTAAAAAAATTAAGATTTTGGTATGTAAATATAAATAAACTCTAATTTCACCCCTTCTACCTCCTAGCTTTTCACCTCCCACCCCCGATTTTTCTGTATCAAAGTTTCTCAAGTTTTCTCACATTCAAACATGTGAGGTTAGAGAAATCTTTATTGTTGGAGACAGTCCTGTGTTATCATAGGATATTTAGCAGCATGCTGATAGGAAGTAGCACCCCACCATCCAAATAGTAATAATTAAAAATGTCCCCATGAGGGCAAAATCAAGTCCCCCTACACTCACTGAGAACTATGGTTCAGCCTAATCCAGTGCCTCGCTAGAAATGCAGAATCTCAGATGCCCGCTGAGACCTGCTGAATAAGGGCTGTGCTGTAACAAGACCCAGGTGTCTGGCTTACTCCCAGAAGTCTCTGTTGCGAGGCCCTTCTGAGACGGGTGTGTGGCATGTCTCATTGCAGGAAGAAGATGAAGCCTTACTTGGGAATCTTCGTCATCAGCTGGAAGCCCAGTTTCTGCAGGATGGTATCAGTGCAACAAAGGATAGGTACAAAAAGGTAACCACAACCTTTTGGACAATCTTCCCCCAGAAAACCCAGTTTAGTCCAGGGCACTTGTATATGAAAACGATCCCTTTAGAGACCTTTTGTGTTCATGGAACTGTGTGGGTGGCATGTGGGGTGCTGGGCAGTGCACAGTGAAGCAGGTGCATGGAGAGGAGGGTGTAGTGAGTGCGTTGGGTACCGATATCTATATACCACATTACAGTTCACAAAGCTATTTTATATAGATCTGTCCTAACTAAGCTACAATCTGTCAACTGTTTCAGTTCAGAAAACGTAGACATGCAAAAAAGGCAGTTTTGCTTTGTTTTTAAAAACTCTGCTTCTGGTGATCCTTTGATGTAGTGCTCTGCTCTGCTCTGTCTCCTACCCCACCCAGCTTCTCATTAAGCCTGACTCTGGGGGGCCTTGGTGTACTGGAGAAATCACACCCTGGAGCTGTGTAATCATGGCAAATGCCTTACCCTCTCTGAGCTTCTTTTCTTCAAAATACAAATACCAGACTCCTTTCTGCACAGCTGTGTGCGAAACTGAGTAGAGAGGACCTGCGGGCATGGCCATGCCCTGGGCTGTTCTTGCCAGTGTCTTCTCCTTGCTCCATTTATCAGTATCTGCAATTTTGCCTCAGCATTTTCTCCAGGCTGCTGCAGGCTGCTGTCCCTACTTAAAAGGACAATTGGGGAATGAATGCTCCTGGGGGCAGACTTAGCCAAAAACTGATATAAGCTGGTAGACACGCGCCTCAGCGCCTCACCCTCTCTCCTGCACCAGCTCGCCTAGATGCCTGCTAGGCCTGGGCTCAGGTGCCCACAGTGGTGACTACCAGACAACACACCTCTCTTGACCACCTTCTCCTCCTTGTCTCTCCTCCTCATTCCACTACCCATGTTTCTCAGCATCTTGGCCCAAGTAAATTATTTCCACTCAGATCCTTCTCTCGGGGTCTGTGCCTGTCCTTTTGTGTTGCTGTAACAAAGCATCATATCATAGCCTGGGGGACTTACACACAACAGAAATTTATTTTTCGTTGATCTGGAGGCATCTTCTGCCTTAATGGGCTGACTCCTCTCCTTTTGCTGTTCCCCTAACTTTCCATCAGGCTCTGCTTCTTGTCTCTCTTGTATTTTGCAGGAATCCTAAGATCCCTAGCTAGAGACAGATTCTAAGCAGCTCAGAGCTTTCTCGGAGACCATTTAGAGTAACAGTAGTAATGGATTGCGAGCTCATAATTTCCCAGGCCTGGTTTCATCAGACTACAAAATGGCCTCTTTTTTTTTTTTTAAAGATTTATTTATTTGTGCATACAAAACTGGGGTACAGGCCAGAGGCTCAGGGGCGGTGAGAGGCTTCACAAGAGACAGAGTGGGGAGCAGAACAGGCAGATCGACGAAGTACACTGCTGAGGGGAGCAGTGGGCGGGTCAGGAGAAGTCTGCCGCGCTATGTGGTCACCTCCAGGACAGGCGGGGATCAAACTCATGCGGAAGTGGTTTCAGCTTCTTAGTGCAGTGCTTTAACCCGCTGCGCCACCAGGGAGGGAAAATGGCCTCTTTTTAAGTCATCACTGGCTAGAGAGTTGTCCTTCCGTGTCCTGAGTCAGGGATGGGAAAGGACTGGGGCTGGCCGAGGCATACTACCGACGGGGGCAGCCAGGCCATTTATTAGCCTTCACATAGATGAGCGCAGCTCTGCTCATAAAGGGGATCTGGCCATCCTTTCCTGACTGTGCCCCAGTTTTTCAGGAGAACCTGAGATCCATGAAGCTTCCATCGTTTGCGAGAGGCTGTGCGTTGCCAGTACACGGTTTAGGCTGACTGGTCGGCCTGTCCTTTGAAGCGCTGCCCATGCTAGTGTCAGAAAGTGTCCTCTATACTCTCAGGGGCCTTTTCACACTGTTTGCCTTGCCTCTCATACCTCTGTCGCCCAGGGCTTTGCGAACACAGCAGCAAAGCATTCACCTACTTGTGGTGAAATAGCGAAATGGACTAATCTGCCCATTAAGATTAAAGACACATCACGGCCCCCTGCATATATCACTGCAGTGGTGTGTGGAAGCAGAACACGTGAGATCATTCAGGGGTCACCTGCTGCTGGAAGGAAAACTCACTATTTATTTATGCATATACGAACTGGGGTGTAGGCCAGAGGTGCAGGGGGTGACAGTACTCACCAGAGACAGAGTGGGGAGCAGAACAGGCAGATTGACTGAAATTCACTTCTGAGAGGAGCAGTGGTCGAGAGAGGAGAGGTCTGCTGCGCCATGTGGGTAGCTCCCTGGCCAAGGATCAAACATGCTGCAGTGGCTTCATAGTGCTGAGACTTAACCCTTTGCACTGCCAAGGAAGCCTGCAGCTCAGGTTTTTATGAGAATACTTTCCTTCCTCCAACAGAATCTTATGGAAATTCAGACCTATGTCGACATCCTGCATCAGATTGTCCAGACCGCCCTTCCAGCATTTACAAGCAGGGTGAGGGAGGTAAGAATTAGAGTGAAGCTGCAGCAAAGGTCTGTCTGAGATATTTTCTTAGGCTTTCACTTCCTTCGTTAACAGAGGCCCAAGGAAAGGAGTCAGATGGTGCAGGGAGCCTGGGTGGTCCAAGGCTTCCCCATGCCCAGCTTACATTCACGCCTGAAGTTTTCCTTCCGTGCTTTTATTCTGAATGCTGGAACCGGGACAGCTAAGGGCATACACTGTACACTGGCCATTTCCTCAGTTATTTCCCCTTGAGAATTGTGGGCTCCTTTCTCTGTGCACTGCACAGGAAACCACCAGGTTCCCACAGGTCTGGCGCTGTGCTGGGGTGGAGGGTCCCCCTCGTGCTGGGGTGGAGGGTCCCCCTCGTGCGTGAGTTCCTGCTGTTGTGGTGTGCCTGCCAGCTCTGGGTGTGTGGGGGTTTATTTTGGCTTTGTTTTTTGTTCTTCTAGTAGGTATGTCACGTGTCTCCCTGTGGCTTTAACTCACATCCTCTGTGAGTAATGATGCTGGGCATCTTTTGATGTGCTTGTCATCCATGTATTTTCTTTACTGAAGTATCTGCTCAAATCTTTTGCCTTTTGAAAAAAGTTGGATTGTTCATTTTCTATGAATTCTGAATAGAGAGCCCCAGACAATTAGTGATTATCTTTTCAAGGGTGGGCTTTGCTATTAATTATGTAAGTCTGTGACTTGAAAACTATAGGGAGGGATGGGAATAGAGAAAAGATATTGAGGTAGATTTTATTTTAAAGGGGGGGGGGTTGGTTGTAAAATGCCAATATAATGTCCCAACTGCTTTTTGGTTTACTCTCAGCTGTTCGCTAGAATATCGACACAGCTTTTTTCCAATGTGTTTTATGAGCTTTTGTGATGCATATAGCATGATGCATGTGAAAATAAAATAAAGGATATGGATTAAAATAAAAACACTGTTGTGTCCCTTTTCCAGACATGGCAGCAGGCTGTTCAACTGATAAGATTCTAGGCTTTTATTGCAAACATATGAAGTGGTCTTCAACCCTGATGGCCCCAGCAGTTGCTCAGAGGTCTGCCAGGGCTTTATCCCCCAACTCAATTGGCCTCTGGGGAGATGGCAAAGTTGGTGCCTCAGTTGTTCCCAATGTCTCAGGGCAGCATCTGGACTAGCTGCAGAACCAGTGGGCCAGGGTAGCAGCCGGCTGGATTTTTTTGTCTTAGTTTTTATAAATATACAAAAGAAATCTCCACAATTGCATTCTAAGACACTTTTGAACCCTGCAAGGGTTATCTAAGAGATAGGAAAGGTGTTTCAAATTTTAATTTTTGGGGATTATTTTTGTTCTTCCATATGTACACACTAACACTCACCTGCCAACAACCCAGAAGAGGCAGGAAAATTGCCCTTGTATTCATGGGGATATTCCTGTCCAAATTGTCTGCTAACTACTATGCCAGGCTCCTGCTGTCTTTAATTTGTGTAACTGAATTTTACAAAGGCCTAAAGTAGCTTTTCCTAAAGCCTTACATTTTTTCGTAAGAGATTTCTTGCTGGTACCTTACTTTCATTTTGTAAACTCATCTCCCCCTCTAATTGAGAGGTGTTTAGTATCAAAGTCCACTTTTAGACTCATATCATTGGTCTTCCTGTAACAATATTCTTCTGAATTAGAAGAACACAGAGGCTGCCAGGACTTATTTGGATATCAGCATTTGTTAATGAGCCCAGCTTTGTTGGGAGCTTGTTAAACAGTCTCCCGATCACCCCAAAGCCCCTTGAGTCAGAATTTGCATTTCAGCAATTCTGCCCCTTACCCCCCCTTACCCCCTCCCCCCCCTCCAGGATTTGTGAATGTTAGAGAAGGGGAAGCACAGATTCAGATATCAGCACCTTTGTTTTTTAGCCTTAGCTTAAAAATTCAACATGAGTTAGCTATGACTCTCAGGTTTGTCTCACTGGCTCTTGTTATCCTTAGAACTCATGTATGTCACCTTTGCACAAGTGAGGAGACACTGGTGTAGTTTCCTCGGAATGAAGGTCAGCTGGGAAATAGGTCAGTACGGCAGAAAGTCAATGTCCTCTCACCAGGGGGCGTCCGGGAGGGGCCAAGCTGCTTTACCACTCACTGCTGCAAAGGAGGTGTGTCCGGAGACACTGGAAGTCCTGCCTTCTGTGTGATGGGGCCACTGCCCACATGCTTCCCATTATGGACATTTGTCTGGCTCTAGTTACGTGTCTGCGTATTGCTGCAGCCACTTGCAGTGTCTGAGATCAAGGCACCCACTGACATGAGTGTGTGGTCGGGAACACGGCAGCCCTGGGTGTGTGCTTGGTTTTGATTT
>NW_004567123.1:6568442-6582021 GCF_000260355.1 Condylura cristata
TGACCTGCCCTCTGCTCCCCTCAGCAGTATATTTCATCAGTCAGCCTGTTCTGCTCCCCACTCTGTCTCTGGTGAGTCCTCTCACAGCCCCTGCACCACTGGCCTGTACCCTAGTTCTGTATACATAAATAAATTTTAATAACAAAAAAGGTTGAGGAAGGCTCTCCTTCCAGAACATTCCTTGGACTCTGCCTTTCATTCTTTGGAGCCTATGCTTCACAGTCAGTTCAGCAAGAGTATCTTAACTCAAGGCTTGGACTGTGATGTCTACAGAGAACAGAGCACAGAGCCTGAGGCCAGTCTGCCTCCAAAGTTTTCCTTTTTTACAGCAGGGAGATTGCCTTGGCCGGGGTTTCAACCAGTCTGTGGCACAACCGGTCTAAAATGTGGGTCTCCCGATCTCCTGACACTTGGTCTCTATGCTTCTATACTCAGCATTTGAAGGCTCAGTCCTTGAAGACACAGTGACAGGTATTCACAACAGCTGCTGTGGGACTGTCTTAACAATTTTCACAGACTGCGGGGTTAAGCCGCAGTTCCGGAGGATGGAAGTCCAAGGTCAGGGTTCCGTGCCAGGTGAAGGCCCTCTTCCTGGCTTGGACACCATTATGTTGCTGTGTTCTCACACAGTCTTTCCTTGGTGTATGCAGAGGAAGAGAGCTTTGGTGCCTCATCCACATCTTCTAAGGGCCCTAATTCTATTGCTGGGGTCCTGCTCTCAGGGTCTGCTCTACACCTAATTAGGTACCAAAATCCCACCTCCAAATATCATCCTATTGGAGGTTAGGGCTTCGTTATATGAGCTGGGTGTGTGGGAGGAAGGAGGAAAATAAGCACTCAGAAAATAGTAGGGACCCTACCCTTCTTTGGAGTTCCTTACTTGGCAAATGCTTGTGAATGCTGTCTTTCTTCTTTGTGCAGGAGAAACTCCTGACAGAATAGGAAGCAGCTGCCCTGCAGAGTCAGCTGGAGCAGGGTCAAGAAGTGCTTTCTGACTTGCAGGCACAGAGAACCGGATTGCAAGCTCAGGTCAGCTCACACCTGTGCACCATCTGTTAGGCTTCACCCCATAGCATGAATCAGCAGTCACGACACATTTTGATTCGGGTGTCATATGCTGCAGAAGCTTGCATGGCTGTCTAGCTTGGGGGTCCTGCACCCGTATACAGGTGCTCTGAACCAGAAAGAGGGCGTGCTCACTAGGGTAATCAGCTCACCCAACCTGTCCTGGAATAAGAGTCTCCAGGGGTGCAGAATTTTCATGCTGACATTGAAAAAGTCCTGGGTAGACAGAGACAGTGGGTTATGCTAATTTCCAGCCCTTCAGAGATGTCATTTGAGCCCCCATTAAGTTATCATCCCTTCCCTTACAAAAGTAAAGCTATCTGATTTTTGCAAATTCATATATATTGCCTAGTTTGAACTTGTTTTTAGAAATAAGAAATGGGGCCCTCCCTGGTGGTGCAGCGGGTTAAAGCACAGCACTAAGAAGCTAAAGCCACTTTAGCATGAGTTAGACCCCAGGCCCGGAGGTGACCCACATGGCGTAGCAGACCTCTCCTGACCTGCCCGCTGCTCCCCTCAGCAGTGTGCTTCATCAGTCAGCCTGTTCTGCTCCCCACTCTGTCTCTGGTGAATCCTCTCACTGCCTCTGCACTTCTGGCCTGTACCCCAGTTCTGTATGCATAAATAAATAAATCTTAAAAAAAAATGCCTCTGGGCCCTACCTAGTGGCACAACAGTTAAAGCACAGCACTAAGGAGCTGTCTGCAGCCACTGCAGCATGAGTTAGATCCCAGCCAGAGAGTTGACCCACATGGCAAGGCAGACCTCTCCTGTCTTGCCTGCTGCTCCCCTCAGCAATGTATTTCAGTAGACCTGCCTGGTGGATCCTTTCACCCCCCACACCTCTGACCTGTACCACAGTTCTTGTATGCCTGAATAAATAAATTAAAAAAAAAAAAAAAACTGTCTTCTCAAAATGACCAGATGTGTCGTTTTGGTGACTTGGTAGTGTGTGGTGTCCTGGGGTCCTGCAAAGAGAGAGTGTGAGTGTGTATCTGTGCCTATGCATGCATTTATTTGCACGTGTTCCTGTGTCACATGCGTGTGAGATCGATGCACATGTACCCATGTGTGTAGTTCTGTGTAGATGCACACAAGCTTTTTTGCATTGTGTTTTTGTTTTGTACATGTGTGGATTGGGTAAGGGGGGGAATACATGGCCCTAGTGACTATGAGTTTTCCAAATTACCCATTACAACTCCTTATGGGGCAGTCACATGAGCTCAGGAGAATCAGTTGACACGCAAGAACTCGACAACCCTGGCTTAAGACACATTAAGAAATACCAGAGTAGGGCCTGGTGGTGCAGTGGGTTAAGGCACAGTGCCGTGGGGCTGTCCACAGCTGCTGCAACATGAGTTCGATTCCCAGCCAGGGAGGTGACCCACATGGTGTGGCAGACCTGACCCGCCCGTTGCTCCTCTCAGCAGTGTATTTCAGTGGATCTGCCTGTTCTGTTTCCCGCTCTGTCTCTGGTGAATCCTCTCACCTCTCCCTCCTCTGGCCTGTATCCTAGTGCTGTATGCATAAATAATAAATAAATCTTTAAAAATAAAGAAATACCAGAGTGCCTGGCAAGTGAAAAAGTCAGATTTATTTTCTGAGGCCTTTGTTTTAAATATATGTGTGAACATTTATTCAAATACATGCACACATATACTTATTTGTGTGGCTTAAGATGTCAAATATGTCTGCTTGTGTTTGAGGTGATAAAATTAAAAAATTCTGTGCTAGTACTGAGAAAGATGAAAAGGCAACAGCCTGATGTGGTAAATTTTTTTTCTCAGAAGCATGTCATTAAAGGCATAAAATAAAGTACATTTCACTAAAAGGAAGTGAAATTGTATTGAGACATATTTAAAAATATTACCAAACCACATCCTGTATAACAATTTATGTGCTTATATTAGATAAATTTGGCAGTGGGCGTCATGAAACACAGGTTGTACTCATTCTCTCTTGATGCCATAATGATTCACCACAAACATCAGACCTTAAAACAGCCTCCTCTGTGAGCTTGTGGTTCTGTAGGTTAGAAGGCTAGGTGGTTTGGTTGGTTCTCTGTCTGGGTCTCACAAGCTGATGTAAATGTGCTGGCTGATCTGGGTCCCCTGGAGGTTTGTACAAGGATGGAAGGAACAAGCCCAAGACTGGAGTCATTGGCTCCTCCCTTGGAGCTGAATAGACCACACATAATAAAAGCTCTGGGGATGGCACAGATGGAAGAGAAAGAACGGGCACTTTTGGTTTTCTAATTGCATGCACTCAAGAGTTCCTGTGACTGGGAATGTCAAGTCATCGGTATCGTTTCTCAATAAGGCTGCTTAGCACCACCTAGTGGTCAGTTTTGGTAAGAGAGTGTCATCATTGAAGCCTCTCCATCTCAGTCCTGGACAATGTGAATCTATTTTCTGTTGCTGCGATTTTTCTTCCAGATAGTCATATAAGTGGAATCAGATACTGTGTATCTTTTATCGCCATTTCTTTCTTTAACTTTTGCTAAAATTGGGATCCAAAGGGGGTTCACACTTTGTGATTGGTTTCTATGTCTTTTAGATCTCATTTAACCTATAGGTTCTGTTCTAGATTTTTTCCCCCTGAATATTTGAGGAAAGTGCATTACATTATTTTTTCTTTTCTTTTGTGGAATATGCATTTAGAATCCGGGTGCTGTGGACACCAGCTCCTCCTGTGCATGTGGAGAAAGCTAAGCTGGGATTCAAGCAGCTGTGGTGACCTTTGGTGCCCTCCCAACTGCCCACTTGATGTGCTGGCCTCAGTGATGCCAGCATCTGGCAGACTTAGTTTAGGGAACAACTCCGAAAAGTGGGGAACCTGACATGATTCATCCGATTCTGGATGTTTATTATCTCTGATATTTGAGCCTCTAAGGTTTCTTTTAATTCCTTATTTCTTGGAAGTGCTTCTTGGAATATGTAGACATGGGTAAGAATATGAGGCTGTACTTGGAATCAGATGGTATGTCTTGGTATTTGACTTGAGTTTAATGAAGTTTAATGAGGAACAGAAACCTGACCAAATCTGGTTAAATAGAAAGGACCCTTTTGGTGTTATTTTGAACTGGGGCTTCCCTGGTGGCTCAGGGTTAAGGCTTAGCACTGTAAAGCTATCTGCAGCACAAGTTCGATCCCTGGCCGGGGAGCTGACCCACATGGCTCAGCAGACCTCTCCTGTCTCTTCTTGAAATGCACTGCTCCCCTCAGCAGTGCATTTCAGGCAATCTGCCTGTTCTGTTCCCCACTCTGTCTCTGGTGAATCCTTCCACCTCTCACGCCTCTGGCCTTTACCCCAACTCTTGTATGCATAAATAACTAAATCTTAAAAAAAAAAATCCAGGCTTCTAAGAAGCTGCAAAAATCACACAGAAGATCCCCACATACTCTATCCAGCTTTCCCAAATGTTGACAACTTAATAACCACAGTACAGTTGTTATAGGGCACCCCAGTGTGAATTGGGCTGCCTGTCCACGGGGCCTCACCCACACACTTAAAATTCAGTAGTACACACAAAAGGGTCAAAATGGGCTTATTTACAAAGGGGGAAAGGAAAAGAAAACAACAACTGAAATATCTTACCGGCTCAGCCCACCTGGAGCTCTGGTAACAAACTAACTGAAAGCCCCGCATCACGCGGTGTGGAGAGCCATTTCCCGAGCCAGAGACGCAATGGCGTCCTATTTATCCCCCAATGTCCCAGCATGCCTGCTTAGCTCCACCCTTGGGTCCTCCCAGTTCTCTCCCTGGTACTGCAGAGAGTTGTGGTTTTCAATCACTGGAGTAAGGGGCAGAGTCCAGAAAGCCAGAGTAAGGGGTAGAGTTCCTTAGGACATCCTTCTCCTTAACACAGTGATTAAAACCAGGCCCTTCACCCTCCCTGGTGGTGCAGCGTGTTAAAGCACTGCACTAAGAAGCTGAAACCACTTCCGCATGAGTTCGATCCCCGCCTGCCCCGGCGGTGACCACATGGCGCGGCAGACCTCTCCTGACCCGCCCGCTGCTCCCCTCAGCAGTGTACTTCATGGATCTGCCTGTTCTGCTCCCCACTCTGTCTCTGGTGAATCCTTTCACCCTCCGCATCTCTGGCCTATACCCCGGTTCTATATAAATAAATAAATCTTAAAAAAAAAAAAAAAAAAAAAGTCATCCCTCTACCACACCACCGCCCTATCCTTGGACTTGACTAAAGTCTCACTGGTTACATACCTAGTGCTCTTCTGCACCCAGGTCCTGCTTGCATGTAGGTGTCACTTCCCCTTCATCTCCTCCAGGTGAGGACGATGGCTCTCTCTGTCTTTGTGACCTGATGGGAAGTTATTTTGTGTACTGTCCCTCCACTTGGTCTCCCTGCTCTTTTCTTGGGACTAGGTTGATGTGCTGGGTGTGTGGCAAGCACACCCCAAAAGTGATGCTGTGGCTCTTGGGGCCTCTCATCAGGGAGACCCCTTCAAGCTGGAACTTGAGCACTTGCTGAAGGCATGGCCCCCATTTCTCCACTGTCCCAGAACCTTTTCTTGTTTTCCACAGGAGCAGCATGTAGAAGGCAGCTGAGGAATATTGAGAACAGGGAGTGTGACATCAACGGGAGCCAGGGTCCTGGAGTGCTGCTCACTTCCATCTCCTTTCAGTCCTTCCTTTCTCCTTTAAAGAGCTCTGTCTTTGCCCTTTGGCTTCTTTTCTCTGCTTCCTGAACAATTACTTGCTTTGCTTCATATACATGGTGAAGGTTAGCTGCTCCAAAATGGGCGGGGTTTATATCAACATGCCACCAACTCGCCTCTGCTTCTGGGACCCCCCATATTCCCAGGAGAAGCAGCACTTGGTGGCCCAAGCCCTGCCCCAGATCTACAGTTGCAGTGGCGGGGGTGGGGTGGGGGAGGGGTGGGCCACACTGCCGCAGGCCTTTTCTCTGGCTGAGATGGCACAGGCAGCAGACATGGGCTGGTGGACGCCTTCCCTGTATCCCCTCCTTCTTTCTTCTTTCCTCTTGCCCTCTACTCTCTCCCTTCTTTGTTCATTTTACTGCTTTCATGTCCTTCCTTCATGACAGAGACATGAAGGAAACCTTCGCAAGGTGAAGTTTCAAATGTTGTTGCTTAGGGAATGCCACATTCTAAGGCCACATCTGTATATAAAGTGAAGATCATCATAGGAATGTCATCCTCTAGATTGCCTGATAGGCACATTTCTGCCGTGTCACAGACATACAGGAAGTTGACTTCAGATACCCGTCTAGCCTTTGTGACTCAGATGTGTCTGGGAGACCAGCACCATCAACATCACGTGGCACTGGTTAGATGTGCAGAACCTTCGACCTCACCCCAGACCTGAGTCAGTATCTGCAACTTAACAACATCTGCATGTATTTCCAAAGCACATGAAAGGCTGAGAACTGCGGGGCAGTTCTAGGTAGCAGTGGCTTTTTAAAAAAAGATTTATTTATTTACGCATACAGAACTGGGGTACGGGCCAGAGGTGCAGGGGCTGTGAGAGGATTTGCCAGAGACAGAGTGGGGAGCAGAACAGACCAACCGACGAAGTACACTGCTGAGGGGAGCAGTGGACAGGCCAAGAGAGGTCTGCTGTGCCATGTGGGTCACCTCGGGGGCGGGTGGGTTTCGAATTCAGGCTGAAGTGGCTTTAGTTTCTTAGTGCTGTACTTTAATCGGTTGCTTTACCAGCTAGGGCCTTATAGCAGTGGTTTTTATTAGTTTCTTTTTCTTTGTGTCTGAGGACCCAGGATGCAAGTTAGATCTGTTTCTGCCTGGGAAGGTGAGCTTGTTAGTGAATACTAAGCTTAAGAAGTGTGTGCATGGGTCCAGCAAATGTAACACCACCTCTATTTTCTTACCTTAAGTTTTACTTGCTTTGAATTAACATATGACAGGAACCAGGAACCCAGATCTGTGCAGCTTCCCAAAAGCTAATTTATTTAAATACAAGTGTATGCATGTATACACACACACACTTTAACTACCAAAAAATGTATGTTGCACAATTGATAAAACATTAAGAGAAAATGAAAGCACCATTGTGAGTGAATAAGAACAAGGAAATTTTTAATCCCTTCCTTACTTAAAACAGTATTTAAAAATAAGTTTATAAAAAGTTTTATAAATATCTACTTGGTATGTTTTTTCACAATCAGATTTATGCTCATTTGTTGACGTGAAGAGTGCACTTTATTTGCAGTTATACATATTATACATGCAATCTCAGAGGCTGCTAATGCTGAGTTTGGAGAAGGAGCTAGTTTTACATTCCTCTTTGGCTTATGGATTCCAAAGTGATTCGTTGCTGATGGAGAAACTGACAGAAACAAATGAGCAAAACCAAATTGACACACCCAGTCTTAGTTC
Source organism: Condylura cristata (assembly GCF_000260355.1). NCBI lineage: Eukaryota > Metazoa > Chordata > Mammalia > Eulipotyphla > Talpidae > Condylura > Condylura cristata. The sequence continues at coordinate 6,575,885 of NW_004567123.1, forward strand.
TCCCTGCCAAGTCTATGCCTTAAGGGAGGTGGGATGGATTTCCTGCAAGTGTGTCTTTGTCCGCAGACAGCAAATCTGGAACCGACAGTTAAAGATGCCCATGAGTGCTGTGATGTAGAGCTGCAGCTCTATAATAACAGATTGAGTTCCTGCGGCAGGAGATTGAAGAGACAGAGAGGGTCCTGGAGGAGGCTTCCTTTGACTGCCAGCTGCTGCTCTTCTCCCAGCAAACCCTAAAAAATGGGCTGGACCGATAGCGGATCATTCAGAATGAAGGCAACAGGTGTGGCGGATGTGTCTCCAGTCAGCCATTTACTCTGCAAGCCTTTGTTGAGTTCTACTGTGTGCAAGCCACAGTTTTAGCCAGCAGGAATGTGGCAGAATGAAACACAAAGCTCCATGACTTTGTGGAGCTTGAATACTAGTGGGAGAGACAGGTGAGGGATGAATTTGTCACAGCAGGACATGTGTGACATGTGACAGGTGGTAGGGGGTAAATTTCGCCTGGAAGGATGGGCGGAAATAGTGAAGGGGCTGATGGTGGGGATGTGGGAAATTTTAATAGTATGGTAAGAAAAGGCTGCACTAAGTAGGCCACTGTTTATCCCACACACCTCGGGGACATAGCAAATAGGATGCTCTGGAGTGTTCAATGAGATGCTACAGCGAGATGCCGAGCACTGTGTCGGTGCCTCCACTGTGCCGGGGTCTGGACAGTGTGTGGAGGCTGCGGTGTTACTACCGCTGCTGCTTTCCTGGTTTGTCCACCTGCATGAGTCATTAACATGGCTGTGTGCATTGTCTAACGTGGCTGCTTACATTGTCTGGTCTGTTGTTCATGATGGAAATATAACTTGAACTTCACCCATTTTATGAGAGCTGGGAAATGTCCCAACCTATCATCTCTTTATAGTCTTATCTCTGCCTCTCTCATCTCCATCTCTATCCATCATCTGTGTTTCCACCTCCACCATGCCTGCGTCTCACATCTGCATGCTTCTACATGTAAGTTATTTATGTTATTACACCTGCACCTTTATCATCTGCACCTGTACCTGTATCTTTTCTACTTGTCCCCATGACAGCTATACTTACACTTCCACCGATACCTCTACCCACACCACCTCCACCTTCTCTACATCTACATCATCTACCTCTGTATTGTCATGTGTCTACCTACACTCACATCTGTGTGTGTATCATCTAGTTGAATATCTACACACACGGATGTTGCCTGCATCGACATCACATCTGCATCATCTGCATCTCTGTCTTTTATACCTACAGGTGCACCATCCACAGGTCATCTTTGACATCTGCATTTGCATCATCTACATCTACACCTAGAGCTGCACTTAAAATTGCATCATCTGTACCTATATCATCACTACACCTGCCTCTACACTATCTATATGCACATTTACATCATCTACCACTGCTTTATCTGTACCTACATTTGTATCTTCATCACATAATCCTACACCGACACCTTTCCCTCATCTATCCCTGCATCATCGATAGCTACATCAGCCACATGTATCTGTATACTCACACCTACATGTGTGCCTACAAAACACTTTGATTCTCTGTTAGGTTGTGATTCTTTGATTCAATCTTGCTGATTTTTTTGAGTTTGGAATGATTTAAGCTAGAAGTGCCCGTGAAGAACAGCTTCCTTTTCTTGGGGTGCTCTGTCTTGGCTGTGAGTGCTTGAATGTTTACCAGGTACAGCAATATTTTCTTTTTCTTTCTCTAAACATGGTTAATATTTTGTGCAAACTTTCAAGTTAACATTTACATTGCAGTGAACACTTAATACTCATATTTACAAGAATAGGTCTTGGGGTCACATTTAAATGTCTGTGAATTTTTTTTTGTTGTTTTGGAGACAAAATGGTAACTGGATACCTCTTTTGTTTTTTTTAACTTCCAATTTTGACATAATTTCAGATTGACAGAAATGTAAGCAAAGAACAAGGAGACCACAATATTTTTAACTTAGATTCACTAGCAGTTTACATTTTGTCTCAATTGCTTCATCTCCTTTTCCTTTTGTATTTAACTTTTTTTTTTTTTAAAAGATTTCTTTATTTATTAATATAAAACTGGGGTACAGGCCAGAAATGCGGAGGGTGAGAGGATTCACCAGAGACAGAGTGGGGAGCAGAACAGGCAGATCGACGAAGTACACTGCTGAGGGGAGCAGCGGGCAGGTCAGGAGAGGTCTGCCTCGCCAAGTGGACTCCTCCCGGGCAGACGGGAATGGAACTCATGTAGAAGTGGCTTAAGCTTCTCAGTGCAGTGCTTTAACCCACTGTGCCACCAGGGAGGGCCTTGTATTTAACTTTTAAAAAGCAAGTTGGAGATAGCATATCCTGGTTTCCCTAAATGCTTCAGTCTGAACAGCCCACTATTTTTATTAGAAAAACAGAAAAAAAACAGAGTAGTGGCATTTTTAGATTACATTGATACATAATCCCACTTTACAATTTTTCTATCTGTGTTACACAACTTATGAGTTGAGTTCAAAGAAATAATTATTTCTTTTATATTCTTTCCTAGTGCATAAATGTGCATGTATGTGGTTATCTGTTTAAAATTATATAAAATCCATGAGCAGTATGATCTGGAGAAAATATTTTATAATTTCTCCCAATAGAGAGTCTCTTCTGCCCCCAGGTATCTATGTGACTGGATGAGTTAAAAAATGGTAAACACCTTCTTTCTGGTTCTCTGTGTCCGGCTGAGCTCCGCCTTCACTGAAATTCCTCTCACTCTGGTCACCCCAGGCCATGGAGCCTTTCTCAGCCCTGGACCTGTTGGAAAAGGTAATGCTTCCAACCTTGCCTTCTATTTTCCTCTTTCCTATTGATAAAAACAATCAAGTGGCCTTCTTCATGAATCTTCCATGCACTCTCCCTTCCAATCTAGCTGGAAAGGAAAGGCTTTCATGTGTGAGATGGTCTCCCTCTCTCTCTCCTGAAGCTCCCTCAGGGCTGCCTCCAAATATTTGCAAGAAGGGACATCATATTGAGTAGAGGCCACCTTGGGAAAGCCAGCCCTGAACTTGAGCCATTTAATTGGGGAAAAATACTTGTCATGAGCTTCACTGTTCACTTTAGCAACAAGTGCATACTGGGTCATGCCCCACCTGCCTCCCCATTAATGAGCTCTTCTATTGAAAGGGTATTCAGCACAGAGTAGATGCTCAGTTACTAGTTTCTGTGTCTTCCACAACAGAGAAAAATAGTTTGCTTGGCCAGAGAGGCTTCTGCTTTAATATTTGGTCCTGGAGGTGAACCCTGCACCTGCACAGCTGATCTAGTCTTGAGCAAAGTGACTTTTCTGAAGAAGAGAAGATGGTGCTTTGATGGTTTACACTTAGTATGCCCTTGAATGCACATGCTTCTGAAAGCTGAGAGCATTGTGGACACTGGTTCTAAGTTAACATTGCTGGGAGGCTGTGGTCCCGCCGCCGGACACTCGGGCTGGCTCCCTGCACTCACACGGGTCCCCATACTTGGCCCGGTGCTCTGTGCATGCAGCCCCAACATTCTCACTAGAGCTGAGCAGAGGGGCCTATCTTTCCCTGGGCTCTGGCCCTGGAATTCTGTAGCTGGCCCTGCAAACACCTGCATCTCCAGTGGCTGCTCAGGCTGGCTTCCTTTGATGTGTCTGCCCTCCTCCCTTATGACTTCATAGACCACTCTGCCATTTCCTGCTGACACTATTTAGGCCACAGTAGACAGCCTTGCTTTGTCTTAGTCTCCCTGTCTACAGAGGTTGAAGGTTGAGAAGATTTTGGAGTAAAAACGTTAGAAAAATCACTGTGTGAGTGAATGAAAAGGCTGTGGGTGCAGGAGGGTGAGATTTTGTGCCTTCTTAGTTTTTAGTTTTTCTTTTGAATCAGTCTGAAGAAATGAATATGACCTTTGCAGCAGTGAATTCCTTTTTTTTTCCTAATGAATTTAATAGCAATGCTTCCATTTTTGCTCAAGAGGAAGGAAAAGCTGATAAAGGTGGGATCCTGTCTATTTACCTTGGAATAATGGAGTTACCATGTGGATTGATCCAATTCCCACGCCCTAAGCCATTCTAAACTCATCAGAAGCCCAGACAGCTCTGTGTCTCTTCTTGGGCAAAGCAGGAAGCTAGAATGATTTTTTCAAGGGGACCCAATTGACCACGAGCAGGGGACTTGGGGTGGGACAGGAACTGCTGTTCCCACCTGGAGCTGTTGCCATAGACTCACAGGTCTTGGTAAGTTGTACCCAGTGTCATGGGACCCGTGGTTGTCAAAACAAGCAGCGCCCTCCCTCCTCTCTGTAAGCCAAGAGGTGCCCCTGATTTGTCCAGTGTCCCATAGTAGGTGTCAGAGCTGGGACCCCCACATAGGTGGTGGGTGCTACAGATGGAAGCTTTTGCCCCCATAGATTGTCGTTTTCTTTCTTTCTTCTTCTTTTTTTGGATCTTACCAGGGCTGTGCAGGATATAACAACAGCAAAATCAAGGCAAACGGCCTTCTCAAGAACTTTCCAAGGAGAAAAGAGATCATTGCTAAAGGGAAAGCAGAAGAAAGTCAGGAAGATCACCACTGAAAGGCCTGCGAGAGGCAAAGCTGGTGCAGTTGGTGCTTAAAGAAGAAGGTGAATCTAATCTTGAATCAGGGCATGGGGTGGCAAGTCTCCCCTGCCCAGCCGGGGCTCTAGAGGACATGCCAGATGGAGGACAGATGAGCAAAGCCTTCAGGACTCTATGCAATATGGCCAAGCCAGAAGTCCCAAAGCCAGAGCCCCCAACTAATCTCTACACTAAAAGGCGCTTCGGGAAGGTCTTGGGAGATGCCAGTTATGCAAACCCTGGATTCTGCTCCCAGCTCCTCCCGGCCAGAAGATGACACTGTGGATCCTGACAGCCATGTGGAGCCCTCCTCTGAGCAGTCCCAGCTGCCTTTGGGGAATGAACAGGCAGATTCCCAGGGGAGAGAAGATGGACCACCAGCTAACCAGCATACTGCAAAGAGAATGAGATAAATGCTGAAGAACTGCTGTCCCTGGGAAGAAACACAAAAGCCAGATGGAGGATGAGGAGGCTGGGAAATCCTGTCCTGTGGTCACACCTGGTTTAGAGGGGCCATCTACACCCCAATATCAAAGTCAGGATGGATCTGAGGGGCAGGGTGCGAGAAGCTGTAGCTGGCTGGAGGGAAGCTCTCATAGCACTTTGGCCAACAGGAAGGTGGAAGTGGTAGAAGCGGAGAGAAGCTTTCTGTGGAGAGCATTCAGATATATGAAGAAAGTGCTATAGTTGTAGAGAACACAATTGGAAAGGCAAAGGCAATAAAGAAGAAACTGAAGAGGTTCTAAAATACCTAGACTCCAAAGTGGAACCACTTTGAGGGAAATGCTTTGATATTTGAAAACAAATGATAAAGAGTGAAGAATCCTGTTTGTATCAGATTATAGCTGACCCATCTGCTGAGACTGGGACTGGCAATGAAGAGTTAATTAAAAAAATTTTTTTTCTTGTACATCTTTTGTCTAATTAACAGGGGCCTTGGGAATACAAGTGGGCAACCCATGCCCAGAAGAGGTACTCTGCCAAAACATAGTCATTTAGGAAAGACATGTCTTTCTTCTTGGCTCATTTGGAGACTCAGGAATGACTCAGAGGGAGTCTGGCTTTCACACAGATGGCACTGGCTCATTTTCATTCCATTTCCAACATAGCACACTTTATTAGATATAAAATGATTAAAGATACTGGTTTCAGTTTGAGTTTCATCCAGAGAATGATCTTTCTTTTAAAAAGAATTTTCTTTTTTAAAGATTTATTTATTTATGCATATAAGAACTAACGTACAGGCCAGAGGTGAGAGGATTCATCAGAGACAGAGTGGGGGGCTGAGCAGGTAGATCCACTGAAATACATTGCTGAGGGGAGCTGCTGAGGGGAGCGAAAGTGATCTTGAAGCAAAGATTTGAATGTATAATTGATCCATGAAAAGTGAGGGGATTAGGGCCCTCCCTGGTGGCACAACAGGTTAAAGTGATCACAACTGCTTTAGCATGAGTTCGATCCCCACCCTGGAGGTGACCCACATGGCTCAGCTGACCTCTCCTGCCTTGCTCACTGCT